>NW_026067995.1:4836604-5110762 GCF_014885135.2 Alexandromys fortis
AAATAAATAAATAAATAAATAAATAAATAAATAAATAAATAAAAATTTAAAAAAGGAAAAAAAAGAATTTTCTAATACCGAATATGTACTCTTTTAATTTCCTAATGTGTGCCTTTCTGTTATAAGAACAATATGAAACTAACACCTCTGATAATTAACACTGATGTTTAGAATCTAATAGATGTATAAATCTGTTATAGCACAGTGGAATTCAACCTGTAGGTCATGATCCCTTTGGGAGTCTAACCACCTTTCACAGGGCTCGAATATAGATACCCTGCAACAGCTTTCTCAGGGAATAGATGCCTGAGGTCTCCAGGATGGCAGTTAACCTGATGCCTCTCTCACCCACTGAGCATGAGCCCACCAAACTCCAACTCTCCCCTTCCCCACATTGGCCCATGCCCACATGAAACAGCCAGACATGAAAGGTGTCCATATATCCAAAGACTCTGGAATGTTTGGATGGAAGTCTCACCCCAGAACCTGACATTCATATAACCAAAGAGTCTGGAATGTTCAGAGGGCTGTTCCATCCCAAACCCCCTTCCCCGACTCTGCCCCTAAGAAATCCCACCAAATGATGATCCCTCCCCAGAGATACCCAAGATCATTCCTTCAGGGTATTTAAACTATCCCCCAGAGAACAAATACATTGTTTTCCAATCTTGATCTTCCTTTTCCACCTCCTCTCTGTGGGACTGGAAAGCCATCCAGGAGTGTGGTATCCATCAAACCTGGGCTTTTTCTAATTCTTTTTAATTTGGTCTGATTTAGATTATTGCATTAGCAGAGAAGTTTATCGGAGTGCAGAAACTTTTCAATTATGACTCATAACATTATAAAAATTTTACTTATCAAGTAGTAATGAAAATAATTGTATGGTTGAGAGTCACCATAACATGAAGAATTGTATTAGAACTGTATTGCGTTTAGGAAGGTTGAGAACCACTGTTATAGTGGATAGTTGGAAAGATGCTACTCACCAACAAAAAGTAATCAATCATCAATATATACAATTATGTGTGGGGGTGAATCACTGCAACACATTATTTTTTCTGAATCTGTGCCACCTGGTTCCATATGGTTCGTTTTATCTGTGATTTTTTCACTAAAGGGATGAAGTAAACCAATGCTGTGCTGAGCAGAGGTGGAGATGAATGGTTTCAAGGCCGAATACTGGTGCTTTTCTGAATGGTAGACATGCTCTGTTCCTCATCTGTGGTGGTAGATACGTAGTTATATGCTCAACAAACTCCAATTTAGCACAATGTTTTGGATAAAGGCTTCAAGAAGCTCGCTAAGAAGGATCACTGGAGAATAGGGGGCCCAGAAGAAGAGTAAAGCCAGGGCAGAGAGAAAGACAAATACATGGTAGGAAAGGTGAGAAGGATTCAAGTCAACACAACAGAGACAACATAGATGCCTGGGAGAGGAGCCAGAGACCACTTGGTGGAGGTAGGAGTCTGCTTTCATAACCTTTGGAAAATGAGCCAGGTTTCACAGGAAGATCCAGTGTGCGTTCTCATTTCCAGACATGAGACAGAGAATAGGGTGGAGAGCAGCATGTGCCTGCCAATAACCTCTTTGGTGTTAACTCACTTCTTAAATGAGAAATCCTGGATGTTTGTTAGCTTCAGACTCCTAATGTTTCAGTTAGGATGCTTGTTGGTCTGTGGAAGAGGTGTCCTGGGCAGGGACTATATTCTGTCCTTACAGTCTTATAAGGCTAGATGTATTTTATTACATTTCAATAAAATTTACTCAAAAAATAAGAAAATAAATATGCACCAAAATTGGAATTGAGAAATGTGAGCTCACATATTTAACACAAGAATGCTATGTAAAATGAGCATTGAAAAAGAACAAAGCAATTACTGGGAGTCTTTAGAGAAATAGAAAACTACTAATGAAAAAGCTCAGGGTAAAAATAGATTTCCTAAAAAAGAGCTCAGTTTTATGGCAGGATTAAATTCCAAAGTAAGTGTTCAAAGAGTTTACAGCAAGAAAAGCTATTATAAATTATGCCCATGCATAAAATTCACTCATTAAAATAGTTGTGACATGTGAAGATAATAATCATGTTTTGGGTAAAGATTTATTTATGTATTTGTTTTTTTTTAGTTTTACTGTATCTGCCTGAAATTTTGTGCATCACATGCAGATGCCAGAAGAGGGTGATAGATACCTCTGGGATGGGGTATCCACAGGCAGCTAGGAAATGCCGTCTAGGGGCTGGGAACCAAACCAGTCTTCCACAGTAGTAATATGTATCCTCCAGCCCAATTAGTAAATGTTGTTGAATGTCTTAATTTCATTCAGTATCTACTAGATTCTAGTCTTAGATAATGAAAACAACCCAAATGTCATTCACATTGCTTACTACCATATGGGAAAGAAAATTTAATATTTATATATGTTATTGTACTATGATATACACTATAAAATATTAACCCATATAGTCCTTGTAACTAAGTTACATTTGACCTGGGAAGTATGAAGGGAATTAGTCTGACAAATATTTCCATTAAAATATATATTTATATTGAAAATTGTGAATTAGCACCCAATTATGGAGTCTTACATAAAATGTCTACTAAGTCATGCTTCTGGTTTTTTATGAAATTACATTAATCAACCCTATCTTTTAGACTTTCATCCACTGTAATCTTCTGGCTTTCATATGTTATTATTATTTTTTGTCAGAATTAAGAATGACTTCTTGTTTACTGACTCAACACTGGGATTCTTCTTTACTCTTCCCGTCAGCAGCATGCTCACTCTTCTTCCTGGTGTTTTCTCTTATGCTCGCATCTTGAGTCATTTCTACTGTATTCCTCTAACAAGAGAAACAAAGCAAATTCTCCAGGAGTAACTTCACACCAAATGCAGGACCATGCTTCTTTTAGCTGACAAACCGTAAGGTACTCCCCAAAGCGACCCCGTGCCCCAAATTGTTCCTCTGAAACTGTGATCTTTCTCTTCGCGTCTCATTATCAAACAATGATTATCATGAGCTGAATTTTTGCTGTATGCCAGATGCTGCGCTTTGAGCCTTGCGTGTGTTCA
Organism: Alexandromys fortis; assembly: GCF_014885135.2. Lineage (NCBI taxonomy): Eukaryota > Metazoa > Chordata > Mammalia > Rodentia > Cricetidae > Alexandromys > Alexandromys fortis. The sequence continues at coordinate 4,839,674 of NW_026067995.1, forward strand.
TTCATCTTTGTAATTCTCGCCGTTGTTATTCCAATTTTTCAGGTTAGAAAACTTAGTCACAAGGTAGTGAAATAAATTGCTTAAGGTCACAACTTGTGTCTAACTTCCTGGTAGTCTGACTCCAGGGCTCACATTTTCAACCAGGTACAAAGACCATGATTAACTGTGTAACATTTCACATGATAAAGGTGACATTTCAAGTCAGAATAAGGAAGTATAGCCAAAAGGAATATCACCATAATTAGAATATTATTTCAGAAAAATTAATACACTGCTAGATTTTTTTTCTTCATCATACTTTCTCAGTGAACTAAAAACTTTAGGATAAAATGCACATCTTTAAAAAGTAGAAAACATGCATATGCCTTTAAAAAAACGTTTGTATAGATGGACTAGAAAGATGTCTCAGCAGTTAAGAGCACTGGCTGCTCTTCCAGAACACCCAGGCTCAATTCCCAGCACCTGCGTGGCAACTCACAGCTGCCTGCAACTCCAGTTCCAAGTAATCTAGTACCTCACGTTGGCATACATTCAGGCAAAGCACCAAGGCATAATATCTTGTATAGAGAGGTACCTCATGGTATAACAGGCTGAAACAAATATCAAAAAGTAGCAGATTTGATTGCAAGGACTTACAGAACAAAAAATGCACACAGAAATGTCCAAAAATAAATCTTGGACAAAGTTACTAAGGATAAACAAAACCAAAACCAATTCACTGAAGAGAAATGGAAAATATAACAATTTTTTCACACATATAAACATATATACATATGTGAGCATATGGAGTTACTATCAAAATAAAAACAACATTTGCTAACATTTATTTTCAATATTAATTCTCAGCATGGCTATATGTGAGTATGGAAGATCTGATAGTCTTACATGGCTGTGGTGTGTATAATTGGTAAATGATTTAATAAAAAAATTAGGTAGTGAATATTTTGCCTTGAATTATTAATATACATTAACATAATGTTTTCAGGTCCATGTATTATTTTGGAGCAAGGACTTACTATGTAGCCTTGGATAGCATGTTATTAATAATGTAGCTCATGCTAACCTTGAGCTCACAGCAATTCTATTTCAGCCTCCCAATTAGGGAGTTACATGAGTGCAGGCATCTTTTCAGTCCATATATTTAACAGGATATTTACTCCTGGGAATCTCAGCAGTCAGTATTAGCATCAGTCTGTATGTGCCATCTGAAAGATTGCCATAGATTGCAATAGATTGGGAAGTTAATTTTGTTGCTTTTCCTTTAGACACATGCATATGAACTCCAGAGTTTACATGTGCTTTCAAAATAGTTTGGCAATACTCCATGGTCAAGGCTGTACTTAACAAACAGATGGAAGTACATTCAGAAGCCTATGAATATCCTCAAGACAGATTCTTTTTAAAAATATTTTATGGTTTAACTTTTTATTTTATGTGCATTGGTGTGAACGTGTCAGATCCCCTGCAACTGGATCTTCAGACAGTTGTGAGCTGCCATTTGGGTGCTGGGAATTGAACCCGGGTCCTCTGGAAGAGCAGTCAGTGCTCTTAACCACTGAGCCATCTCTCCAGCCCCCTCAAGATGGATTCTTGGGCTGTGTATAGGAATCTTTTAGCTGTGGATATAATATGGATCTATTATGTTATATCGCTTAAACTTATCACATTCTGGTTCAGAAGGACACTGACTACACTCAGTAACAATGAAAACTCTGTTGACATCTCCTAGACATGTCATCAAAAGTTAGTTCCCTTGAGAAAAGGTCATCATTCATTTCTTAATCATTATCATCATCACCACCATCATTATCATTATCACCACCCCATCATCTCACTATCATTGAAAAAATTATTTGCCTTGTTCTAGTTCAATAATACTGAGATGTCAGAGTTCAAAAATCTCATCCTCTATACACTTGGTCAAAAGAGACACTTGTTTGAGATTTAGATAGTGGAACTGAAGCAGTAGCCAATAATCTTAGAAAGCTATCATGGTCAGCTGTATTGGTGGTCACATACAAGACTGAGCTTCTACGTCCTCTCACTGTTTGATCTATTACAAACTCACCTCTTCTTCCCATATTTGACCTTGTTGAGAAACAGAAGCTCCAAGCATACCAATAAACTATAACTTGCTGACTTTGGTCCTATAGAGAGAAAAGATGATGTGGGATATCCTTCTGTATAAGTGTTGCTTTTATTGGTTGATGAATAAAGCTGTTTGAGCCAATGGCTTAGCAGAGCAAAGCCAGGCTGGAAGAGATATGGAGAGAGAGTAGGCAGAGTCAGGGAGATGCCATGTGGCTTCCAAAGGAGACAGATGCTCCAGGACCTTACTGGTAGGCCACAGTCTCATGGTAAAATAAAATAATAATAGAAATGGGTTAATTTAAGATATAAGAGCTAACTAGATATGCCTGAGCTGTTGGTCAAGCAGCTCAGTAATTGGTATAGTTTCTGTATGATTATTAGGGTCTGAACGGCCAGGAAATGAATGTGCAGTCTCTGACTATAGATGTCCTTAAGAATTCCTACCATCATGCAGGGTTGACAGGTGAAATATAGGGCATTTATTTAAATTGAAATTTGGATTTCAGATGTGCCATAAACACCCCACTCTTTTTTTTTTTTTTTTTTTTTTTGGTCTGAATACATTTGAAATACAGAAGGGTTGATTGTGACAGTGTGAACTGGCTGCCCTCTAATATCTCATGGTAAGGATGGCCCTGAATGGCCTGAAGCAGTTGAAGTCTTGCATTGATGAGAAACACTTGTTTATTTTTTAATTTTTATTTATTTATTAAAGATTTCTGATTCTTCCCCACCACTGCCTCCCATTTCCTTCCCCCTCCCCCAATGAAGTCCCCCTCCTTCGTTAGTCCAAAGAGCAATCAAGTTTCCCTGCCCTGTGGGAAGTCCAAGGACCACCCACCTCCATCCAGGTCTAGTAAGGTGAGCATCCAAACTGCCTAGGCTCCCACAAAGCCAGTTCGTGCAGTAGGAACAAAAACCCATTGCCATTGTTCTTGAGTTCTCAGTAGTCCTCATTGTCCACTATGTTCAGCGAGACCGGTTTTAACCCAGGCTTTTTCAGAACCAGGCCAGCTGGCCTTGGTGAGTTCCCGATAGAACATCCCCATTGTCTCAGTGTGTGGGTGCACCCCTCGCGGTCCTGAGTTCCTTGCTCGTGCTCTCTCTCCTTCTGCTCCTGATTTGGATTTTGAGATTTCTGTCCGGTGCTCCAATGTGGGTCTCTGTCTCTGTCTCCTTTCATCGCCTGATGAAGGTTAATATTCAGGAGGATGCCTATATGTTTTTCTTTGGGTTCTCCTTAATTAGCTTCTCTAGGATCACTAATTATAGGCTCAATGTCCTTTGTTTATGGCTAGAAACTAAATATGAGTGAGTACATCCCATGTTCCTCTTTTTGGGTCTGGCTTACCTCACTCAGTATGGTGTTTTCTATTTCCATCCATTTGTATGCAAAATTGTTTTAAAACAATTGTTTCTGAAACACTATTTGTATTAGGCATCCTACACTTGTCACTCACTGTGTGTGGTAAATCTTGCTTTGTGCAGTTCTTTGAGGCCTCAGATCCATTTCCACAGTCCTGACTCCATTCCACAATGCCTATTTGAAGAGTAAAACCCTTCTACATAGGATTTATAGTGATTTTTTATTTATAGTAATAATGAAAATAAAAACAAAATGGTAAATGTTGACCTTGATACTCATAGCATTGAACATTTCCCAATATTCAATATTTCGAACCTAAGTATTGCAGTGATATTTCATTTGCATTTTACTAAATAAGATCAGAGAGTAAAATAGTCCCACTGGTCAGCCTTACAAACCAGGCAATGGTGACACACACTTTTAATCCCAGTAGGCACATTAGTTTGCCATAGGAGCCGGGCAGTAGTGGTGTATGCCTTTAATCCCAGCACTAGAGAGGAATATAAGGTGGGAGGAGAAAGCTCCCAGACACAGTTTCATTCTGAGATTCCTGGGGGCAGGATCACCATTTCAGACTGAGGTAGAGGTAAGAGCCAGTGACTGGCTGTTTTTCTTTTCTGACCTTCAGGTTGAAACTCAACATCCGTCTCTGAGATTTTATTAGTTATGCTACAAATTATCATTAATTTCACTATCTCATGCTTAATGTATTTTAAAATTCAATTAACACACAGACCTTATAAATCAATTTTAAAATATTTTACACCTTTTTCTTTCTCCAGTTTTGGTTAAGGAAAGTGCAAAGTAAGTTTGTCACTTCAGACATATGTATCCGATAACTAAGAAACTGAGACAGCAAGAGGATAGGGAAACCTTGCGAGTTCTACCATGAGTTAATGGAGTACTTGGTGGAATTGGCTGCTTCTGAAATTCCATGCTGCTGTCATGATGGTCGTGCTAGGCTGAGAATACACATTATTTTTTTAAAGAAAGTAATCTAAGCCTTGATATTTCATATAATCAGTCTGCATTAAGTTTCTGTATCCTACAAAGAGGCATTTATCGTCAGATTGAAGTTTCCAAAGGTAACTTACTTCTTAAGTTTTAATATTTATATTTATTCCAAGAAGCTTACACACTCCTTTGTTCTCCTTACCAATATCATTTTTTATTTCTTATCAAATATGTGTTTGTAAGTTCAATTTCTGATTAAAACTGATTTTTATGCAAGCACTCCCCAAGACTTTCATAGTGTACCTCAGAGGATATTTAAAATTGCTTATTGGACTATTTTACTTATCAGGAGCCCTTCCTTTGAGATTGAATTTGGGGTTAAAATACTATAAAAGTTTCAAAGGGAAAGTAAAGAATTGCCAATATTTGAGAAAATAAACTGGGCCACTGAGCTTGATTGACATACAAGATTTAAATGAAAATGGAAAAATGGCCAAGGAGGGGGTAGAGAAAAAATGTGGTATCAGTGGAATTCCAAGCTTTGTTCCAGCATCTCCCATACAATAAAATGATTTTCATTAGTCCCAGCAATGATTAACTGCAAACTTCACAAGAATAATTGTTTATTTTCTGAATTTCTATATATAAGGGGTATTTGCTACATTGTCCAGTATAAATCATTCTTCTCTTAGAGATCAAATTCCCTCGTGATGCTTCCATCCTGTTTATACATTATTGAGTATGTTTTAGGTAGATGAACTACAACTGTGTTGGAGAGCTGTCTAAATCCTAGAAGGGGTATAAGGAGTAAAAGAAGATGAGAAATTTGACTAGTAGAAATGATTTTTTGTACCCAATTTTAGTTTTGTGGATTTTATTTATTTTCATAGTATTCAAAAGCATATTTTTATTGTAAATCAGTAGAGTCATTTATAAAATCTCACTTCTAATTCTTCTATCAAGGCTGCTTTGTAAATACTCACAATATTACAACAAAATCCATTACATAGTTTAGTGATTTAAAACAGTGTCCTTTCCAATTGACTGTAGACTAATATTTCACATCATATAATAAATACCAAGGGCTGCATAATGATGACATTCTTGGAAGTTGAGACATTATCAAAACCTGTAAAGTTTTCAAATATCTGTCATCAGATTCTAATCTTACCTTGGTTTAGGTAGGCTATCAATTAACGGATCCTTCTTTACCTAGATATCAAAGCTTAGCTTTCTGTATTTGATTAATTGGGTTCAAATTTTTATATCATCCATATTCTACCCCAATTTTGTTGGAGATGTTTAAATGTAAAATGAAAATAATATCAGTACTTATATCAAAGCCACAAGGACAGTGATGCACTTTAGGTAACGCCACAACTGTGTCTCCACTCATCAGACAAAGTAAGCCATTACAACAGCTGCAAACACTTTCATAAAATGCACCATGCTTTCTCGTACATCAGTGAGTTTATTCCCTACAAAATCTCTTCAGAGTAAGTAAAATGAAGTCATGATTGTCCCTCTACCACATAGCTGAGCAAACCAAGGGTCAAGTATTTAAATGGTTGCTGAAGTGTTTAAGTGATTTCACAGCTGGTAAATGGGAAAGCCAGGAGTTTAAATGGACGTTAGTTCTCTCCTATTCAACAACCACACACAAACCCAGAGCGTGTCAAAGGCTACATGAAGTAGTTCTCTTCATGAAGAACAAAATATTCCTGCTCATTTCCCGAGTTTCCTGGTGTGATGTCAGACTTGCTTGATAAAGAGCAGGGCCTTCCTAGCAATACCAGGCTCTCTGATCCCCTCTTGAGAGTAGATTTCTTCCATAGGAAGGTGTTTGGTTTGACCCTTCACCTATGTTTCTGTTTCACGGCTACTGGAGAGCAAGATCTGTGCAGTTGAAGCTTTCAGTTTAGAGCATTGTGTATCTGGCCGATGTGATGGCAGCTAAGATTCAGATGTTGGACATGTGAATTGGAAAAGTGATTTTCCACACTAAAGGGAGAGGAATGGCCTTCTGCTTTCATGTGCTGGTGGATGGTCTGGCATACATTTGCTTCTTGAACATGCCCAGATGGCAGGAGGGTTTCTTTTCTTGGGGTCTGAATATTTTATTTCTTGGAAATTCAAAGAAATGTTTATATCTGCCTGTAGTTAAGTTATGCATATGAAGACCCGGGGAGAAAAGCGCATAAGAAATTCAGGCAGGACATTGAGCGTTCTAGTAATCATGATCTCTGTTTGATTCAGAGATGAAGGGAAGTAAAAATAAACAAACCTAAGAATTATTGAGAATAAAACTTCTCTGTGTTGAGAAATTTAGAAAAATCTTATAAAAAGCAAATACTGTGACTGTATTTTCTTTAGCAATGCCTGCTGGGAAACCCGCATTTAGGAAATCCTTTGTATTTAGTGAAAACCAGCCATTGTCTGCTACCCCGAAATAACTAACAAACAGCCCATCAGCCATTCTTCAGGGCGACAGAGATGTGAGTTAAAGAGACAGGGATGAAAGCGGCCGTGAAGCAGGTGGAATTCCTCCAAGTCCAGCTGTGTCCCAATCACCCCTCTTCTGGAACCAGTCTTCTGGGGCAAACAGTCTCCTCCCCCTTCAAAAGCATCAAGGGATGGGAACAACTCAGTCACGCAGGCTGGGAAGTGGTGCTGTACTCTGAAAACTCTAGACTTAGGTAAAGAGAGCTGCAGGCACCATGATGGAATGTAAGGTTCCTTCAAACCCAGACTCTACTTTACGTCACAGAGAGAACTTTGAACTAGATAAAGAGAATTTCCAGACACTGTGCTGTCACTAGATAAAATAAATAAAATAAAAAATAAAATAAAGGACCTCTCATTGGAAACTAAAGCTTTCTACGATTTAATAGAAAGGGGTTGAGTCCAAGCTATAGTGAACATGGAACATACTTGATTTCATTAAAGATGAAGGGAGATTACTGTGGGGGATATAATATTGCACTCATTCTGGCTAAATAATCTCTGTATTTTATGCTCTCAATGGGTGATGTAAAATTTTTAACCAGAATAAAACCATGGGAGTGTGTGAGAGAGGATATTCATGACTGATTTTAGTTTCTGCAGGAGGAAACCTAGGGGTTAAGTTCTGAGAAGTGAGTTTATTTGGCAGGTAATCTCAGAATGCATTACAAACAAAGAAAAAGCAGAGACAGCCTGAAATATCGGCTATATGCCCAAGTCATTTACTGACTGAAGCAAACCAGGGAATTTCAGAACAAGGGTATGACTCAGTACAGAGGCCAGGAAATATATCCTTTTACTTAGACTGTTAACGGCTACTTATGTGCAATACTTTAACACTTCTCACCTGACATACTGGCACCTTCAGAATAAGTCTCGGAACCTATAGTTAAAGGACCCACCATTGTCTTTATTTTATTTTATTTTATTTTATTTTATTTTTATTGAGCTCTACAATTTTTCTGCTCCCCTTCCTGCTTCTCCCCCCTCTTCAACCCTCCCCAAGGTCCCCATGCTCCCAATTTACTCATGAGAGCTCATCTTTTTCTCCTTCCCATGTAGATTAGATCTATGTATGTCTCTCTTAGGGTCCTCATTGTTGACTAGCTTCCCTGGGATTGTGATGTGTGAGCTTTTTTTTTTTTTTTTTTGCTTTATGTTTAAAAAACAAACACACCTTTGCCTTTTAACTCCTAAATTCAGCTTTATCTTCTGGATTTTTAAGGTTATTGATGATCTATCAGATATTTTCACACGTTTTACTTAGGAAATCTCTTTATTTTCTTCAAGCACTCCTCCTTTTAAATGTGGCTCATTTAGCAGTAAAAGAAAATCTCTCAAGAAACTTATGTATATATAAATGGCACCATAAGATGAGTAAATGCTTTTGAGTAAGAATACAATTTTAACACTAGCCTTACTTATCAACAAGTGATAAAAGATTGTTTCCATTTCCTGTTGTCTTCCATAAGAGCAATTTGTATTTTGTAGAACTGTAGTAGTACACCTCAAAGTGTACCTTTGTGCTTGGAATCTAGTGTCATCTGGTAAGAGTTAGCTGTGATCACTGAGGTCCTCATCAGGACTACCACTTCACCATACTCAGTACCAATGTTGCCACTATAACCATCAATGGTTTCTTGCGTAAAATACTTGGCAGCTTCTCTGTAAGATAAGGAAATATACCACTCCCAAGGCCAATTGGAAGAGCCGTCGTTCTTCCGAAATAGGTGAGGACACAACCCTTCAGCAGTGAAACGGGGGTGTGTTTTTACTGCAACTTAGCATTGGCGGAGAGCTGCTTCTGATAGCACACGTGGACAGGTACTAATTAACAGGTGCAGCTTTAAGGGAAGAGTCATGTACTTACTTAGGAAATATTTAGGGTAGTCATAGCAGAGCCCCAAATTGCCATTTTTCTAATAGCAAAGTGTTTTCTTAAATGAATCACCAGGATGAAGGCATTCCATTAAAACACTGCCTAGTACCACTTTTGTACAGCTGGCTCTGCTTTATGTGGTGCTGGGTACAGGATTAATGCTCTGTTTCGCTCATGGTAATGAAAGCCCTAAGGAAGACAGCAGTTGTTTGTGGAAAGATACACAAGATACCCATCTTGTCTGGGTATCGTGGGCTAGGTTTGCATACAAGAAGAAATTAGTACCAAGGGTCTCAAAGGCAAAGGATCTGAGCATTAGCTGAGAGGGCCGGATGTTTTGTTTTAGGGCTCCAGTGATGAAGAAATGAAAATGTTTTTCCCCCTGCTTTGCTCAATGTGCTCCTCAACTAGTCCCCCCAAAATTATGCACTTGTTTTTTAATTTCTAGGATATCTAGAATTCTAGATTTTAACTCTAGAATTTCTACTTGGTTCATCATGAAGTTTCCATGTTTCACAAAAATTTTCTAATTTTGTCACTATGACTTTTTATCTGTATTCATTAAATAAGTTTTTTGCATGTATGTATACACATTTATGTGTATGTAAAGCTATGCACATAAGGGCTCACACTTATTATCCTGATACTCCAAAGCAGGGTAAATTGCAGTCTCAACATTCCTGTCTTGTATCTGAGATTGTTATGTAAAAAATATTGTGCCCATATCCTGTGCTGGTTCGAGTTTGCTGGGCATGGTGCCATTTGATAACATTTGTGCAGAAGATGGCCATCCATCTCGTCTATTGGGTAAGTATGCTACTTATAGAACGCAGACACATCTAAGGTCTCCTATAATATTGCAGCCAGCTATGATAAACAGAATCTTTATGTAATGTGAAGTATTTGGGGACATAATTTGTGGAAATACAAGGACTGCATAGCACCTGATAAAACAAATGGAGACAGGTGTTCCCTCTGCCTAAAGAGCACTCTGAACATTAGGATCCTAAAAGCTGTCCATACCATGCTTCTCACAAACCTCTTATTCCCTCAATGGTTGCTGTAGGGAAAACATTTATCCAAGTCTACTGTGGACCTTTGTCTTCTCTCTGTAAAAGTCCATGCCTCAATTCTATTAAATGAATTCCATGCCAATTATCTGATTTTAGATTTAAAAACTAGTAAGCGCTCAAACCTCTGAACAAATGACAGAAATAGTAATATTCTTATTTCATTCATATAAATTGCATTCACATATACCATCTTACCTGATCTTCTGATATTTGCTAGGTAGAAGGAGACACTAGGATTAGTAAAATTCATAAAGCATGACAGATGAAAAATGGGTATAAATAACCAATTCTTAGTCTAAATGCTAAATATGTGACTTATGAATGATTAACTCAGGCTTTATAAAGGAAAAGTCCAGGGATGTTAAGTGGCTGGTTAGATAGCTTGCTGATAAGGCAAGGGGCGAGGAGGGAATCACCTGTAGATTTGACATAATCACAATTGCTGTCTTTAATACTAACAAGAAACACTTGAAATCTATTCCCTCAGCATTTTCTGTTGGGTGACATTTTAGCAGACATTCAGAGTGTAATTTCATTGTCATCATTTGTGTAAGTGTGTGTGAGAGGGTGACTGTCTGGGGGCATAAACTCCTTCTCTGTACATGCTTCCACTTGCAAATTTGCCGTCTAGAGTGTCACAGTCCTAAGTAGTCACTGGCGGGCCATTATGATTTGCTTGCTCTTTCTCATTAATATCCTAAATGTGTGTAAGGTTTGATAGTTTTAAGTGACAAAACAATATTTTCATAGGTAGAACAGACACCCGGGCCTTTGTAATTAAGTTTGCCTGAAATAAGACCAAACATGTCAACGTATTTATGCCCTGTGTTGTGCAGGCTCTTCCCATAATATTTTATTAATGTAAGAGTGACTTTAATTATGCAGTGCTACAAACTACATCGTTAGTATTCTATGAGCATCAGCTACACCCTCCTCCAGGGAAGCAGAAATCATTCAAGTTCTCAGGATTCTTTGAAAATCGGTGGTATAAAATGATAAAATTTGATGGCATTATTCTATTTAATCATTATTGGGCACAGCCAGGATATACCTTTTTTTTATTATTTGAACTTCCTAGGTCTATACCTCTGACTTGAATATTCATGTACTGTAATGTTCCTTGAAAAATACATGGGAATTTTTCATCTGGCTGTAGTTAGCACACATTTTTTAAGTGTATCTTTCCCCTCTAATTCACTGGTAGATTGATGAGACTAACTCAGGGAGCTGGCTGCCTATTGCTGTCTGATGTGGGACTCTGAATTCTGTCAATGAGGTTATATTCTTAATGGATTTGAAAGAAAATGCTGGTTTCTTGAATTGGAACACTTACAGGCTTCCCATGAAGATTTGTATTGTTTTGTATTACTTAGCCGGGGGGGGGGGGGGGAGATGAGCAGGGTAGGTGGGAAAAATCTAATTGTTGTTATATGGTCTTAATATTAATTGTCTACTAGAAACAAGTGCCATGGAATTCACAGTCTTAGAAAATTCCTGAGAATAACCTGTGCCCCCAAAGTTTGAGATTACAAAAAATCTAACATCTCAAGAACTCCATTTTGCCACACTTTGTTCATGACCCAACAAAAGTCACTTCTGTGCTGGTATCAACTATGAAAAACTTAAAATAGTATAAATAATACAGCTTCCATACCTGTAACTCAAGTTGCGGAAAATATATGTGCCATTGGGGTCGTCTTTATATTTTGGGTTTACTCCAGATTTTAGCTGTAAGTAGATTTATAGGCATTGTTTTATGGTGTTGCGCTTGTAAACCTGTGGTGCTTAGGTGGTCTGGTCTTTTATTCAACTCTTTACAGCATACGTATATGAGGTATTTTGTCTCTTGAAATAGGACAGAACCAGCTGATCATGAAGCTGTGTTCTAAAATTTATGGTCTACTGCATAGAAAGACATTGTAGCTAAAGTCACAAAATCTATTACAGATGTTGCAATTAGCGGTCAGAAACTTTAAAACAACTGTTAGAATACATTAACAAGAACACATATATGATGGTTGAAGTGATGGGGAGAATCTTCAGAGAGATGGAAATTTGACAACCTTGACAGAAAGAACTAAGTTCAGTACTTGAAATCACATAATTCTTTTAAGGGTATTGAATGCAGGCAATATGCTTTCACAATCTTGAAATCATAGCAACAGATAGTTTACTATGGCACAGAGATCAAAAGTAGAAAAAGCAAATAACAATCTGAAAACTCTAAATGACCCTAAGTTCAACTCAAGGTATTTATATACATGGAAATAAAATCATAGTGGGTAAGAGAGATAAAATGGGGCAGAAAACAATATATGTAGAAAAATAATGGCTAAAATTATTCTGAACTTTAGAATTCAAACCTCAGATGCAAAAGACCCAACAAAGCAAACTTAAACCAATTCTCCTCGTGCCAGAGTACTGAGAACCTACAAGAGAGAGGAGAAAAGATGGGGTAAATGTGACTGCAAGTCCTAATTTATTTTCCTGTGCAGTAATAAGCACCATAACCAAAAGCAACTTGGGAAGGAAGTGGTTGTTTCAAGATGCAAATCCCGTGTCAAAGTCCCAAGAAGGAAAGCCAAGGCAAGAACCGAAGCAGACGCATGGAGGAATGCTGTTTACTGGTTCCTCAGCTACCTCTATTCTACTGTCTAGTCTGACCAAATGTAATTTGGGGATGAAAGGGGTTTATGTGGCTTACAGGTTACAATCCATTATCAACCAAAGCCAGGGGAGTAACTCAAGTAGGAACTGAAGCAAAGACTATGGAGGAATGTGACTGACTCTTCCTTTGGCTTGTTCAGCTAGACTGTTTATATAGCCTAGCCCCATCTGTCCAGGGATGGAAATGCCCACAGCAGCCTGTGCCCTCTTATGAAAGTTGCCAAGTAAGAAAATGCTCCACAGATGTGTCCACAGGTCAATGTGAGGGAGGCAGTTCCTCAAGAGAAATTTCATCTTCTCAGTTATGTATGTCCAGGTTTGTGTTAAGTTGATGAAAACTAACTGGGTTTACTCTCTATTTCATATATAATTGTTGCAATCATTGCCCACCACATGTGAGAACCTTCTTTCTTTCATCCTTTTTTCCTTTCTTCCTTTCTTCCTTTTTATCTATCTATCTATCTATCTATCTATCTAATCTATCATCTATCTATTTTCTATTTATCATTCATGCCTATTGTCTATCTCTCTATTGCTATCTCTCTAAAACACACATACATACAAAAATAATACAATAATAAAAATTCTTATTTATACATATTATATGTTCTCTATTACATATGAAACATACAACTGAAAAAGAAAGGCATGTTGGTGTATCTGTATGACTTGAGATGATTCAGTCCAAGTGTGAAGCAAATTTTCAAGTGTGAAAAATTTTTTTCCAAGATATAGCTATGAATTGATTTATGTATTTTAAAAAATGAGTAAACTTTGGTTGTGCTTACTCAAAAACACCCAGTCAACACAGTTCTTGAATATGATGTCTGCTAAAACATTTTTAAAGATTGATATAAATTTAAAAGATAATTTTGTAGGAGCAGCTACAGAGATATTGACAAAATACTTTTGTTTTTAACTTGCTCTGTGGTCCAGGTTGGCCTATGCCTCCGAAGAGCTGGGATCAAAGATGTGCACATTTTGTATATTGATACAATTTTAGAATATATTTATCATGTTGCAATATGCATTCCTACCTCTGATCAAGATATACATTGTTTACATTTTTCAGTTGTTGTCCTCATTTTGTTTTAGGCTTAGAATTCTCTTATTTAAACAAAAGGGGAAGTGCTGTAGGAATTCCTACAGCCAGTAGCCTTTAGATCTTTAAGTTACCTACCCACTTGGGCATGGCCTCTTATACTATATATGCTGATGTAAAGTGCACATCCGGCCTCTCTTCTGTGGCATAGTTCAATTCCTGTTCCCAATTCGTGCAGAGGGATATAATCTGTGGGTCTACCGCTAAATAAATAACCCTCTATTATACTCAGTTCTGAGCTGGTGTGGGATTTTTTTAAGCATCCGTCTTCATTCCCCGGCTCTGCATTTCTCAGTTCCTTCATTTTAGAACTGTGAGATGCAATATCCCTACCTCTGTACTTCTGCGTATTTTAAGTGAGATAAAACATTCAAGAGGTTAACATATGGTAAAGGCTTCCATAAATATTTTGTTTCATTGTGTCAAAAAGTTAATATTTTAAGATATCCTGCCCTTTTCTTTATCTTCTCAGCAGAAGTATTATCTCCTACTCTTCAGGTAGCTGAGTTGTCATTACTGAGAGCAAGAAGGACAACTTAAGGGGAAACAATTTCAAAGTCTCCCTATGTGGGAAAGCATGGCTTTGAAGTTGTCTCTGGATACTCAGGAGGTCTAAAATTCAGGTAGAAATAAACCCGGGAGAAGAAACAGCAAGAGAAGCAAGAGGATGAGAGGACAATAGTGACAGACCACAAAATTGGGGAGAAAAGAAGGAATTCCTGATTGAGGCCCACTGAATAATTTTGACGATTCTGAATTGTCTTTGTCTGACATATTGTCCTAAAGCAACAATGATGAATTTTCCTTGTTCAAACGGGAATCATTTGGGGACAGAGGGCTGTATGGCTAAACAGAGTCTTCATCTTCTCCCTACTGTGTTGTGAATGTGTAATGCTCCAATTATAAACAACCTGAATACTGATATAGCTCAATCTGAAGTATTTGCATAAAAATGGCCCACTAAAGCAAAATGCCATCTTAAAAAAATAATTGCTTAATTTATTTCAAGAAAGAAGGAATTTCATATAGCCATAATCATAAAATACCCCATCTTATTGTTTATTAACAAATACAAACTAATATGGTTTTTAAGTGTTTTTAAATATATCAGAATGTCAAATATTAACCTCAATGATATTTCCTGATAATTGTCAAAACACTGAAGCTGTTTAAAACAGTGATGTTAAGAATATAAATAGGAACTCAGGCAGGAAGGATCAATTTCTGGTTATTTTGAGGTGGACTTTGTTAATACATGTGTAGGTAGATTTTCTTTTTTTTACAGCATTCTTTTGGAGAATTATAGCACAATTCCAACGTCAGAACATAAGAACAAATGGAGGTGGCATTGCAAAATAATAACTAGAAAATCAAATCAAGTTGTTAATTCTGTATTTAAACCCAGTGTGCCTCTTTTATATGCCTGAATTATATGTCAATATCGCTCTAGCTACAGATAGAACTTTGTCAAAGGTTAGGGGCTATCGTGTCATGGCAAGATTTTTATGTTCTTTATTAATATTTCTTTATTTTCTATATTTATTTTCTTTGCTTGTTGACTCTTTCCTAAGCAGAGCTCCCTACTATAAACATAAACATGTAATCATGAAAGTGTTTTTCAGGTATTCATGTGACACTCTTCTCCTAATTTTTTCCTACTTAATTCCCTTTTTGTTGTTTTTATTTAATATGCTATGAAAATTGATCTCAGTTTATATATGGAAACAAAATTCTGTTCAGAGTTTGGAGGAGTTGAGGGCCAGAGCATCCCTGGAAAATTTTCTTTACAAAAAAAAAAAAGAAAGAAAGAAAGGTAGATATTTTCAGTTTGTACATTAAGTCATTATTTACAGAGTGAAAAATGCTCTCAGTTCTTGCTGAAGTGGTCAAGTCTTGGAGCCTTTAATAAAGATGGTAGCAAAACACACATGCATACATGCATGGGCGCACACGTGTACAATATGAACACGAGCCTGCAGTGTCTCAGAGACATGGACAGCATAATAAAAAGCAGCACATCTCCCTCTTCCGTGACATGTCAAGCTTATACAGTACAAAGTCTAGACTTTGACTCCAAGTCATTGGCTCAGGCACGGTTCTAGTTATTTCTATGCAAGGCACCTTCAGTGACAAGAACAAGACTTCATTAACAAAATGTATTCACTCTCATAAAACCACTCTGTGGCAAACACTTCTAATGAGAAAGGGTGAGGTTTGCCCTTTTGAAAATGAAGACAATCCCTGCAAGGAATGCATTTTAGTTAAGATGCTTCAAAGCCAAACAAGAGGTCATGACTCTATCTTCTTAGTGCCTCAATATAAATGTTTAAAATATATATAAGTAATAAAATAAATAGATGCATAAATAAACACTGGGAATAGTGGACTGGTTTTTAATCCCAGGGATGCAGAGGCAGGCATATCTCTACGGGTTTGAGATCATCATGATTTACATAGTGAGTTGTAGGTCAGGCAAGGCTATGTAGTGAGATCCAACATTCTTCAGACTGAGGATGAGTTTCCCAGACTCTCCTGTCTGGTTTGCATCTTGTAAGCTTCCTTCTCTGATGATCTATCCTATTCAGATTTTGTTTGTTTCTGTTTAAAATTTTAAAATTATGGAAGAACATTTACAGGAAGCCTTCTTTTCCTGTTGCTTGATTTAAAAAGGCCAAGGTTCCATCAAGTGATAAACACGCATTCCCTCTTATATTCTACTATATATTTTCATGGGACTTTCATCTTACTGTTTACCAAGATATAATGCTTTCTTGACACGTTAAAGCTAGGGACTTTGAGGTTCACTTTACATTTCCACAGACATTTTGTAACTCGGTCTCTGTGTATTAAAGCAAATGGTGCACATTTTCAGAACTCCAAATGAAAAACGTCCATGTTTAAGATTTTTGGAAACATCTTTTCCACTTCTGACTCTTTTAATGTGGTCTTTAAAATATATGTAACAGACCACAAGGCACATGTTCCTCAAGAGTATGCACATTAAATACTCAGAAGTGAGTAGGTAATTCTATGCAGATGTTGTCATGGTAAATACTAGTGATAGCATACAAGAAAATGGCCAGAACTCAAGTTTAAATCTAGCCCAGCCAGACTTGAATTACTGGCTGTTATTTTTCAAAACATTTTCCTTTATTTTAGTCTTAATGAATAAATGTTTTCAGATCTGATACAATAATGTTTGAATTGTGTTGAAACCACAGATTTCCCTTCTCCGCAGCACTGCGATTGCTGAGCAGGCGGGAGGTAAGAGGTTGCCCTTCCCTGGAGAGCACCTTTTAGTAAATTTACATCGTTTGAGTTATTTTCCTCCAAATTTCAAGTTGGTCTGCTAGAGCAATCTCATAAAAAGTTCTGGAATTGCTTTCTTAAAGTGGCAGTCTTTTCTTTTTCATGCCATGGTTTGTTGGGGGAAAAAAAACTGAACGGAATAGTCACTAAACACAAAGTTATATTATATTCATCAGAGACAGTCTCTCCTTTAGAAAAATAGCCACCACCACCCCCAAAAAATCTTCAACAGTCTGTCTGCTTGAAGTTTTTGTACCTGGGATGGGATGTGGGACTGTGTTTGGGCTTCACTTATACTATCAGAAGAAAGGTGCTGGAAATGTCAGGACACCTATTGCTTTAAAAATGGATACTTTATGGTTCCTTAGATCTCCTATTCAGGCTTATACAAAGGTTTCCTGAATTCCTTAACTCTTCTTTGTCCCAGAAACAACAGTCAGAAGATGAAATTGTGCCTAAGCTTCATGATATATGCTGAGCCAAATCTCCAGGTTCTCTAGTTATTTTCCTGCCTTCTCTTTGTAAACAACCTTGTCCAAGATTTTTTATAGACGTCATATCCTTCATAAGCCTCTCAATTAATGAGGATCCCAGGTGTTTAAACACTTATATAACTCCTATGCCTTAACACATTTCTGTTTTGTAGAAGATTATTAATTTGTCTTCTTGAATCCCTTGCAATTGCATTGCTTATAAAATAGAACAGAACAATATATTAAATAATGTTTCTTCTTTGCATCTCATGTAGCACATAGTAGGTTCTCAGTAAATGTGTTCAGCTATTTAAGGGTGCTCTGTAGCTTAGTCTTGCCTATATTTCTGAGCAGAGTTCGAGTTGACACGCGTTTGCCTGCCTTATCTAAAATGAATACCTTTACTTGCCTTTGGAGATGGCATGCTGCTAACAGCATGCTCTGTTACCTGATATAATATATGAAGTTTAATCACCAAAAATAGCTACTTCTGAATCTACCTGGAGGAATGACCTGATTAATGGGGCTTATTCCCATAGCAGAAGCTTCACCTTCAATGAATTCTAAAATGCAGAACACGAATTTACATGAACAACAAGCATCAGACTACTAGTCTCCCAGTTCTGTTATTCATTCTGTCCAATCACCCATGAGAAGGGCCTATTCTGTGATTGTTTATGACAAAACATATTCTTGTATGTTTCTGTCCTTCAGTTTTGGCGCCGGTTAACCCTGTTAGCAGTCATTATCTCTTTCCTGGGCTCTAGGAGCTTATAAAGAGACAGCTGAAACTGCTTCCTTCACAGAATGCAAAAGTCCTTTCTAAGAATTCCCCCTGGGAATGTGTACAATAATCTCAGAACATGGGCAAGCTTGAAGTGGCAAATGCTGACAGTTCCTGCCTTTGGGGAAAAAAGAGACAGTGGAGACTTCCTGACAAATGTGTACTTGCCTCACTTCCTCCTTACTGTTCACAGGCCAAGTGTCACACAGGGAATACACAGTCAATGACAATTTCACTATTAAAGTTCCCTGTTTTAGGCTGGGTTCCAGGACTGGAGAGTCAATCATTCACTAATTCTTTCTGACTCTTCAAGCCCAGAGCAGCAGTTCAACTCTGTGGGCAAGACTAGCTCATATCATGGTTTTTAACCCCAAATGAAACTGCTTTATTTGGAAAACAAGTAGATAAGACCCTTGACCTGACCTAGTACGAGGACATTTCTACAGAAGTAAGGGGGGGGGGACATTTTAGAGTTGATGGGTATGATTTAGTTTTCTGTAGAAAAGCAGATACACATTATCAAAGAAAATGAATGAGTTGTTAAATTCCTCTAATCAACCTGACGGGTCACACATTCAGGTTGTCAGATTCCTTTCCCTTGGCCCAGAGGTGTCATTGTTAGGTAGGTACGTGGCTATAGGTGTGTTTGCTGGAAGTGCATGGAAGGATGAGGAAATACACAGGAAGTGCATGGAACGATGGGGGGAAATGAACAGGAAGTGCATGACACGATGGGGGGAAATGAATAGGAAGTGCATGGAAGGATGGGGGAATGAACAGGAAGTGCATGACACGATGGGGGAATGAACAGGAGTGCATGGAAGGATGAAGAAATGTACAGGGAGTGCATGGAAGGATGGGGGAATGAACAGGAAGTGCATGACACGATGGGGGAAATGAACAGGAAGTGCATGGAAGGATGGGGAAATGAATAGGAAGTGCATGACACGATGGGGGAAATGAACAGGAAGTGCATGACACGATGGGGAAATGAATAGGAAGTGCATGGAAGGATGGGGGAATGAACAGGAGTGCATGGAACGATGGGGGGAAATGAACAGGAAGTGCATGACACGATGGGGGAAATGAACAGGAAGTGCATGGAAGGATGGGGGGAAATGAACAGGAAGTGCATGACACGATGGGGGAAATGAACAGGAGTGCATGGAAGGATGGGGGAATGAACAGGAAGTGCATGGAAGGATGCAGCAGCTGAAAGTTGGCAGAGGACCAGGATATGCACCCTGTCTTCTCTCTAATGGCTTTCAGTTTCACAAGTTTTGTGGGATTTTTGTTTGTTTGTTTTATTCTGCTTGCCTGTCTGTTGTTTTGTTTGTGGGTATTGCAGGGGCAACGATTCTTCCTTTTGGCAAAGTAGATCCATTCCATAGAAACCCAAGTTGCACAAATTTCCCTGAGGATAGGAAGTGTGCTGAGTTCTTCTCTTGGGTGTATCTAGAAGTACGTCAGATTTAAAGCCAAGGAAATACTTGCTATTGCTGTGGGGGAAGGGGAAATTGGGTATTTTCAGATTGTGAATATAATTTAGTTTCAGTAGATTTTTTTAAGAAGGAAGAACCAGTGCAATTCTGTGTATCATTTAAAATACCTTTGTGGTTGTTGTTGGTAATCCACTCCTAAACATTTTCATGCTATGTGCCATAAAACTAATGCATAAGCAATCCTCTGTGGGAAAGCACTCCCAAAGGACTCTGCAGCTGGACGTGGTCCTCTGCTTCATGTTGTTCATGAGAAGCAAACAAATAATAGTTTAGGAAATACGCTTTGAAAGGACGGGTGTGAAGCATACCAGTGAGCAGAAGATGGCAGGAGGCAGAAGATTCCCACAGGTCTTTGATTTCTGCCCATGCGAGGCTCCCTGCAGGGAAATGCTTTGGATACCATGAATACCACACAGCTAATTTACAGAACTTTGGTGTGGAACTCCTTAATTCAAGAACCCCCAAGGAAATGCAGGTTTCCCTGGTGGAAAAAAAAAGTCATAAAATGGCTGTTTATTTAAATGAGTTAATCTCCAGCAACTTGAAAGTATGGGTGGGACTCTCACTGTGAAGTCTACACTCTCAATGTGAAGTCTACACCATCTAGGGATTGTTGGATTTTTCCTCACACAAATAAACAAACAAAATCCTCTTGTTTTCTGGTTCCTTTGAACAGAGCCATAACTGCTCCGGTGCTTTGCACTTTTAATTACCTTTATTTAAATAACAAGTGATTGTATTAAATAGTTGAAGGCACAGCTTAGCGAATGCTTTCCCATTACTAAGCCTTCTCTTATTTCAGTGAATTGGTTTGCACTAAGGAGCACAGATGCAAATATTTCAGTGTAGGAGATCCTTACCAATGGTTAAGCACACTGCCCATTTTGCCTAGCCTGACAATCAGATAAGACATTATCTGACTTCATTACCAAAAGCTCACCTATTTTATGAGATAAGTTGAGCTTCAGTAATTCAGACAATGATTAGACGAAGAGCAAAATAGCCCCCAGCAATTAGGAAGCGTATTTAAAACTACTTTAGACCCAGTGTAGGATTTTTCCCCCTTCATTCTCTTTAGACCATTTTCCAAAGTCAGGCTTATAATTGAAAGAAAATTTAATCCTGCATTAACCATATAATCATCTTGCAAACTGGGTTCTGGAGTTACTACTCTTTTCTGAAGTGGGTGAGCACAAACTGTGTGGATTAAAGATATCAGACCCCAATTAAAATCTTGTAGATTTAGTTTTGTTCACAAAATCTCTATTTTCATTCTTTCTAAATGACCTGAATACTAATTCTTGACATTTAGAACATTTCGTTTTTTACTATAGGTTTAAATTGAGAATTGAACAAGTAAAAACTACCAGGTTAAAAAAAAAAAAAAACCTCCTATTGAGTAGTAATTGGTAATTCAGAAACAAATTCAGCAGGACTGCAGGGAGGGTGTATACCCAAGTGTTTGTGCTCTGTCCATGTATATACGCATACTTGTGGAGTCCCTAATGATACTCGGAATCTTCCTGCATCACTGTCCTCCCTGTTCATCGAAATAGTGTCTCCTGGTGATAGGCTGAGCTTCTCCACATTGCTACCCTATTTAGCCAGCATGTTTGAGGACCCCCAGCCCATGCCTTCTCAGCTCTGGAATCATGGGTGGGTTGCTCTGCCTGCCCAGCATGAATGTAGGTTTTGGGGGTCCAAACTGAGTACTTCACTTGTACAACAAGAATTTTAACTACTGAGGCATCTCCTTAGTCCTGTAAGCAGGCTTCTGGGTGAGATGATAAAACGAAAAAGCACCCCAAAAGGCGCACAGACTAGGAGGGCGTGCAAGTTAGCGTCACCTAGCCGCTTTTGGCGACAGACTTTATTTGAACACTGTGACAGCACAGCATTTTATTCTTAACTGCAGGAACTTCTTAAAATTTATTGCAGAAATGTGTATAAAAATAATATTAGCCATATGTTTGTATATTTTATGTTTACGAAGGTCTTTGCATGCTTTATCTCATCAAAATATTTGTATAAATTTGTAAGGTGGTATGATAGCCAATATTTTGAATATTTAGAGACCGAGTTTCAGAGAAAAATACTATTTTAATGGGGAAAAAATATCACACAAACCAAATACACTTTAAACATTTGAATTTGAGATTCAGAAGAAATTATTCTCTCTTTCTGCCTCAACTCTTAACCTGCCTTAATCCTTACTCCAAACAGGGCAATTTTTTTATTGCTAAAATCTTGGGAGTAAAATAGTTTTTTCTGACTATTTTTCCTTACCCTCAGGAAGATACTTAATGGTATAGCCCCAGTTAAATATCTACTGTAATAACTATCATGGCTAATCACTGATTGTATAGCATAGGTCATATATCTTCCTTGAAACAATTAGATCAATTTCCTTTAAAATAACTAAACTAATGTTTTTACTGTAGACCCAAGGTAGCAACTATGAGCTGGAAGTTGGGGCCAGATTTGGCCTGTCTTCTAGATAGGACCTCTAGAACTCTAGGTTGCACACTTTAAAATTTTCTTCTACAAATGAGAAGTTCTAGAGAAAAAAAAGAGATTTCATAATTTGATACATGTTTTCAAAGTGCTTAAAATCAGTTTGAATACAATTTAATTAATTCAATGTATTATATAAATTTATTTGTTTATTATTTTTGAGACCAGGTTCAAGATCATTTGCTGCTATATAGTAAAATTGTAGGCAGCAGATGATCTTGAGTCCTAATCTTTATTATTTTATCCCCTATATCTTTTCAGTGTTAGGACTGCAGGTGTGTCCAGGAAGCCTGGTCTTTTTGATGTTGGTGACCATAGTGAGGGCTTTCTGCATGTCAGGCCAGCTCTCTACCAACCGAGCTTTAGTACTGGTTTCAATCACAGCTCAGAGCTGAAAGAGTGCCCAATCACCTCATTTACCATTGTAAAAACTCAGTCCTTCAAGAAGAGCACCTTGAGAATTAAGAACCAAGCCAATTCCGTGGGCTTCTTCTGACTTTCCTGTGTGCTCTTATGCAAGGCTGTCAATGAATTTGTCCTTTCTCACATTCTTCTTGAGTCAACCCATGATTATGTGGGCATTGGCTCCACACTGGCAAGCTGTGATTCTCTAGCAGCTCCTTGGGCCTTCAGTGGTATAGCAAATAACTTTTTGCTTTAGGAACACTTACATAACTCACCCAAAAGTGTGTGGTAGTTTCTTTTCTTGCTTGCTCAGTGATGGTGTGTGTGTGTGTGTGTGTGTGTGTGTGTACCCACAGCCAAGAAAGTAAGTGGACTGTAGCTGAAAATAGCACATACAAAGTCAATAGGAAAGACAGGAAAAACATTAAAGAGGAAAACTACAAAGTTGCACAAATTTGGTGAGAACACAGTGTCTCACAAATGGGAAGCAGGGAGTTTCACTATGTGTCTTCCCTATATATCTGAATGGCTAATGAGCAAACTTTTTTTGGCAAGAGTGTCAGTTTTGATCACATCTTTTTGTTCTAAGTATGTAGCCATCTATCCTATAAAATTTGGAGACAATTTTGTAAATTTTTTTTTCTCTTCCACCTGTCTTTTTTTCTTTCTTTGCTTTCCACCTCCTTCTCTTCTTCTTCTTCTTCTCTTCCTCCTCCTCCTTCTTTACTTCTTCTTAGGTCTTACTTTGTAGCCCTAGCTGGTGAGTACTCATTATATTACTCATAATGGCATTGATCACATGGTACAAATCTTACTCTCACCTTTCAAATGATGCTACTGGAGGTGTGCTCTATTAACCTGGTGAATTGATTCTCGCTGTACTAAAAAATCTGAAACATTGGATGTAAAGAACACCATACTGCAGGTCATGCACACATCTGTGTTTCCAACACTTGGGAGGTTGAGGTAGGAGAATCAGAGATTCAAGTCTAGCTCAAACTATTTGAAATTACTTTCATAAAACAATACAAAATACAAATAAACAAAAGACTGTGAATATAAGAGGGCAGCAGAGATGGTTAAGGATGGTGCTCAGTGCTAGCCGATCTGTTACCACAAGAACCATCTCCTAGGCTGTCTCACCGACCTTTGTTCTTACACTCATTTTTTTCACAGACTTAAGATGAATACCAAAAACAGGTAAAATGTAAAGGGGGACATTCTTTAAAATGCTAAAGAAAAAAAAGAACACTTCTGAGTTGTTCAGCCTTGAAAATATTAGAGCTCAAATTTCAAACTTTGATAGAAATAAGACAACTCGGCTTTTGTCTGTGCTCCATGCTCTGTGCAAAGAAATGATCCTTAATGCAACGGGAAATAAGGATGAACATTTTGCTTCTCATCCATTCAAGCTGACAATGTCTTTGAAAGAAAACCCATCAGAAGGATTACGTAAATTACTGTGCACATTTTTACAGACCAAAACAGGCTTCTACTCAAGGAAAAGTGCTGGGTAATGGTTGGATCTCCAACAGAGAACACTTTCTCTGGTGACCGTTGGCTGCACCCAGTGTTATGGGTTTGTTTATTTTTAATTGCTCTACAGTCGTCCTAGTGTGAGAAGTGGTGTTCTCGTGAGCTGGCACTTCTAGTTTTAATTTATGCATGAGTTTGTACATTGTTTTTCTCCTGCAGTTCTCAAAGAATTTTATGGGCCATTACTGAGTGACTAAAATGGGTGCAGATTTTGCAAGCCTCTGCCAGAAGATCTTTATTACTGCCATCATTCTTAGGGAAATCATGTTCCAGCAGGTTCAGGCAGTGTGCAAAACGTGGCACATGTGTGAATTGGCCATTTCACACCGCTCTTACAATATTGTCAGTAATAATAAAACCAAGGGAAAGACAGTGGGGAGGGGGTGAGCTACAGATTAATTTGGTCATGAAACTTTGAGATGTGATCTTCTTCAGAGCCAGGGAAGCAAAGTACAGCTCTATTTCTAAACTTTCAAAGCTCCCATCTATGAGGGAGCTTCCTACCACATGAAATATATGGCCAGTATGTAAGTCACTTGGAAGTGTCTCAATGATGCGATCTCTGTAATCATGGTGATTTTGGAAAACAGCATCTGATGTGGATCATACCTTGGATGATAAAGAGCAAAGCCGAACCAAGTTTGAAATGATAGGCTGTTGGTCTTCACATAAAGACCACCACACGCTCTTCCCTATGAGATGATAGGCTGTTGGTCATGTTGTAAAGCTCACTACACTCTTCCCTATGAAATGATAGGCTGTTGGTTGTGACATAAAGACCACCACATGCTCTTCCTTATGACTTTTTCACTAGAGTCCTGACATTTATAGATCTCATTTTGTCTTCTTTGGAGGGTGTGGCTAGAATTCAGACACAGGAATTTTAGCTCATGTTGAACAGGTACAGATATCTTGTCTTTATATTATTTCACTACACTTCTTTATTTTCCCTTTAAGTTGATGTTTTAATGACTCTTATATATTGATTCTATAGCATAAGCATGATAAAATTTCAATATATCCTCAAACATTTTATCTTATAAATATGCTGATCAGCATTGTATTATCTGGTATTCTAAAAAGGTTAAGGTTTATCTTAAGAAATCTAGGCCAACAAACTTCATGCCAACCATATACTCATCTATGTGATTTAATCTTTATTGTTGAATAAAATTCAAATTGAAGTATGAAGAGTCTTAATTCATATTAGCCATAGTTTATCTAATAAAATGATTTTCGTTAAGGGATGCAAACATTCTGTTGGTAAAGGGGGTCAAGAAAGTTTACCATCAATGTGGATATCTGTGGGAATAAGGTGAAGATCCATGATCAGACCACTAAGAATGCTATATCTGAATGCTACGCAAGCTTACACTGTGAGTATGTATTAAATTGAGGACGCAGAGGCAGTGATCACAAACATAATTAAGGCTTAATTCTCAAAAGGTAACACAACACAAGAGCTTTGTTTTTGATTACAAAGGGGCAACTCTTCTGTAGTTATTTAAACAAGTATAATACAATGCTGATAAGATTCTGAACTTGAAAAGCAGGCAGAATAGGATGGAATTTCAAAGGTTGTATTGGTCTTATACATTTCTAACTGGAGGCAACATGTACAGCAACACAAGTAGGGACAAAGGATTAATGAGCCATCGTGAGATTTATGCATATGAACCAGTATAATAATGGTTGGAGATAAGATAAAAAATTAAAGATGAATAATTTAAACATAAATGTGCATATACACTCCCAAGTAATTAATTGTAAGGCACTTAGCATATCTAAACAAAAATCATCAATACCGAATTTTTTTTAAAAAAAAAAGGCAAGGAAAAATTAGTCCTACTGAAAATTCTATCTAATCTCGAGCTTTTTGTATATCACTTTATGTATTGATCAGTACAAATGCAATTAATAATTACCTTAAGTATAAATGTCCCAAATGCTCCAAATAAAAAATAGAGGCTTTTTTTCTGGATGAAAAAGTAAGACCTGACTATATGTTTCAAAAATGTCAGCTTAAAAGAAAAATAAATATAAAGTTTTTATTTTTTTAAAAAAAAATCAGACAGGAAAAGATACTGTCTGCTGAAGGAATACAGAGTGTTTTATCAGTATGATGAAATGCTACTCAGTGGTTTAAGAAGATGCTACAAAGACATTTCAACACATTCAAAGACACGGATGACTCCAAAGAGTATCATGATGATCTAAGGAAATTACATGATGTACAGTTTTATTTACATGAAATTCTATACTAGAAAAATACACATAAGAACTCAAAGTACACCAAGTTATGTCTGAGGTGAAGGTAAAAATATCAAGGAACACAAGGAAGATTTGGGGGTGATGGAGATGTGTGAATCCTAGTTATGGTATTATTGGTGTTGTAGTTAAAGCACCTCTCATTTATTCTAAGAAAATTGCTTTTAAAAATATATAAATAATGGATAAAACAGTGCTTATCATCTAAAGCCTGAAGATAAGAATTGTGTGATTTGGAATTGGTCCCCATTTCTTCCCATCTCTTCATTCCTTCTGTATGACATGAAGTAGAAACTTTGAGGTTTCTACTTTGAGGTTTGAAGTAGAAACTATGAGGTCATTACTCATTTCTAAAGAAAAGTACATTTTTTTCCCCCTCAGAAAACAAAATTTTAAACAGCAGAGCCAGAGATGGTTTTGGAACAGGTGAAGTCCAGATTCTCATATGCACCTATTAGTTGGGTGAGTGGAGCCTAACCTCTTATGGTTGCAGTTTATTCATCTACAAAATTGGAATAAAAAAATCTATATTTTCGGGTTCTGTTCATTTACTTGTGAAAAATCAATGATACAAAACTTAATAGACATCTCTGTCCTTCAGTATCTAATAACACGATATAATTTCCTTTGTTCTTCCACACAACAGGCTTGACGTTGAACCCTGAAAGTAAAGCTGACTAAAACCCATATTTTCAGAGAGGACATTGGAGTCAGAAGGAAAGTTTCTGTCTTGTGCTAATGTAGACACTCTAAGCTCAGCCTTCTGTCCTGCAGGGCTAAAGGCAGGAACAGTAAGAAGGGCACGCATCTGGAGAACCAGCCATTCTGAAGACCCATTCCCTTTGTGGTACTCCTTCCCACTGAGACATGTCACATGTGTTTCATCTCCCCTGACCCTCTGAGTCCCCAGGACTTCTGAGGGAGCCCGACAAGTTATCTAGTGCATTTTGTTAGATATTTCTCATGGATAGTTGAATGGGGGGGCAGCTTAGAAAATTCACAGTTTAAAAATATTGTATTTGTGTTCATCTTTATTACTTTTCTTTTAAACTAAAGCTATCATAACATAATCCCCAGATAGTCCTTTCTCCACAGCATCTCCAAAGTTAAAGGTAGAAAGGAATATTTAGTGTTCTGAGAGCACTGTCAGAAAGAAAATGCGACATTCTCCTTAAAGTTATGGAAATATTTTCTTTATAGACAAAGACTTAACGTTTATACCAGCCCACACAGCAACAAAGAGTTTAAGGGAAACTTTAGTGGTATACAAACCAGGTCAGAAAAAGGTAGATCTCTTTACCACCTATGGACAGAGAGCACTCCATAGCCAATGTATCAGCCACATGCTGCCAAAGGGGGTGGCTTGAACAACTCCTCCAGGGCCAATTTAAAAGGGTAAACACGAGAGAAGCTTTTATTAATGTTTCCCTTCATCACAAAGCAATTTCCCACTGTCATCTGGGCTTTCTACGACGGCCCACTAGCAGCTCGAGCCACTTTAGGTGGCCACTGACTGTGCACAAGTAGAAACGGAAACAAATCAAGTAATTAAAATAGTTAGAAACATACCATTCCACAATGCCTTGATCATTTAAAAATTTATAAGAGCATGTTTTTCTAAAGAGGGCAAAGGAAAGACAGTGAAGCGATCTTCGACTCTTCCTTAAAATGAGCCGGGCGTCTCAATGCCCTTTTGTCGAGATGCTAACCTGTCCTCCGGCATCACTGTGGACCTGTCACTGCGAGTCCTACTGGTGCACACCTTTGGATTTCTGGCTTCCTGTATCCAGTCATAAGCCTATGTCCTGATGCTTGTACGACCACAGTGCTTTCTGATGGATTTAAAAATCCACACTAATGGAGCGTGGTGAGAAATTAAGACTATGACCATTCAGGCATTGGAGGATTCTGGCAAAACTTGAGTTAAGCCTCCCTCCCAACCCTATCGCTGCTGCCTGGAGCCAATAGCTCCCACACCTGTCAACCATCAAGGCTAGGTTTGCCAGGAACCTAGGAGTGAATGGCATGGACGCAGCTGTGGAAAATTAGAGTACCCCGAGGAGGTCCAGCATGAAAGATGTGAACTCTTCAATATCTCTGCAGGATGTAGGCTGAACCCAAGCAATGATACTATAGGGAATCAAGAGTGGTAGGCGCCTCAGAGTTTCCAGACCCAGCTTCCCCCTAGGAATATATAGTATGTTAAATCATTTGTGCCTGTCTGTGTATGTCTATGTGCTTTCTGTAAGACCCTTAAAGATCGCTGTGAAACAGTAAATGTGTATGTTTATAGGATTTAGAATATATATAAATCTACAATTTCAAAGAAATTATTTGGGAAAGGACATATAACTAAGAAAAGATATTCCCATCACAGATATGAAAAATATAAAACTGCTGATGAGATAAAACTTAAAATTTTCTACAATGTTCTTTCTCCAAAATACATGCTAATTACAATTATATATAGTTACACAAGCATGCTTTCTATTGCTCTTATAGAAGAATTTTATCAGAAA
The DNA here is from genome assembly GCF_014885135.2 of Alexandromys fortis. Taxonomy (NCBI): domain Eukaryota; kingdom Metazoa; phylum Chordata; class Mammalia; order Rodentia; family Cricetidae; genus Alexandromys; species Alexandromys fortis. Next base: position 4,868,618 of record NW_026067995.1, read on the forward strand.
TTTTTATTTTATTATAACATTTATTTTATATATAAATACATTATATATTTTATTTTTATATTATATTAGTTTATTATAATATTTATTTTATTATTTGTAGATAGCTTCCTTGTTATTTTGAACCTAATTCTCATATAGATTTGTGTCTTATATTTTTTAACCTGGGGTGACTATCAACATACGTCTGTCATATTAGGCTTTATATTCTTGCCTATGTAACCAACATTCTAGGCCTTTGAATCCTGCCCTGTTTAGCTTTATGTTTAAAACAAACAGAGTGGAACTAAAGGAGCAGAGAGGTTATGCAGTCGGAAATATAGCAAAGGTGGGGGAAACATGCAGAGACACCTAATGTCCTAAACTCGTTTCATTTCTTTAGTGGAAAATAATATAGATATTTCAAGCAATAAGGAATTATGAAGATGAGGTGGAGAGATGGCTCAATGTTTATGAGCACAATGTGCTTTAGTAGAGGATTTGGGTTCAGTTCCTAGCAATCAGAGGGCATCTCACAATTGTCTATAACTCCAACTCTAGAGAATCCAATGCTGTCTTTTGACTTCTGTAGGCACTGCACACTTCTGATGCACTGGTGCAGAGACACTGCATGCAGGGAAAACACCAATACTTATAAAGCAAAAGTGAATTCAGAAGAGAGAGAGGAGACAATGATAGAATATTGTGGTTCTTTTCTGCACTGAATAAAACTAAAAGAAAACTGGGGCCAGAGAGATGCCTCCTAGGGGTTAGACAGTGCCAATACATATTCTCAGTAGATAAACAAAGGAAACAAAAACATCTTGTACCCCATGAAGCTAATCCTACCGATGGCAGTTTCGTTACAGTCCACCACCAAACCCTGCCTCGGTGTAAGAAACACAACCATACAGAAATAAAGTAAAATATCACTGTGGATGATCTGGCGCTCCAGAATTCAACAAGGTCATAATTTAATATCTCACACACTATCACCATCATTAATAGCAAAGATAAAATGAAATCCACTCTGAGAGAGACTGTCTCTACAGGCTTTCTATGTAGATGCAAAGATTTGAAGAAGGGGAAAAAGCAATTGATGAGATAAGCAACGGATTTGGCTCCCCGCAGCCACTCAAAGCATATATATAAAATTGTCATTCGAAAATTTAGGGAACGTACACAGATAATTGACTCAGCAACTTCTCAATTCATCAAAATACTCTGAGCATCTTAAGAATAGACATGGCTGCAATTACAGAGGCTATTACTGGATATCACAGAACCCATTTCATCCAGATCTGCCGAGTCTGCAAGTCCCTTTCAGCAGACCTCCCCTGGCTCTGGAGTGGGCTGACTGCTTCCTCACTACTCAGCAAGATCTATGGCATGGCCCACAGAATAGAAAGGATGTCTCGTCACTCTTGTCTCTTCCACTGACACCACCTACAGCTCCGGACTTAACTGTGGTTTGCCTGTTTATTCACAGAGACCACCCAGCTCATGCCCTGGCATAGGGAAACTTCCATGTTTGTGATGTGTGTATGTTTACAGTCACCTTGAACTACTCACTGGAAAAGCAAAGTACTTCACATTAGGCGGAGTTGGGAGGAATTTTATCCCCTAAACTACTTGTGCTAGATAGAAACAGAGCCCTAAGTACACTGTGCTTAGAACTTTCTCTCCCTTGTGTACAATCCAAACTTTTGTACTATGAATGTGTACATTTATAGAGAGAATTCCAAATTGTAGTTTGATATAGAGAGAATACCAAATTGTAGTTTTAATACAGAGATAATACCAAATTGTCGTTTGAAACAAATTGCTTAAAAGGAAGAATATCCCATTGGAAACTCAGTTTGACTATTAATTGTTTTAAACCAATGATAACCATAGGGCATTTGGGATAAGTCTCTTTGTGATGGCTAATGATGTCAATTTAACAGAACCTAGAACCATCTAGACTGCAAACCTCTCTCTGGGTCCATCTTCAGGTCTTGTTTAGGTTAGGCTAGCTTCTGGGCACGCCTGGTAGGAATCATCTACATGAGATCTATTGGCTTAAAAAGATTCACAGAAAACTGTGGACTGTGGTATTCAATAGGCTGGGTCCTAGGACTGCAATGAGTGCTAATAAAAAGCTGAGCATTGGCGTGCATCTCCCTCTGCTCCTGTCTGTGGATGTGTTACAGAAAGACTTCTCTTGGCTGAGGTTGGCCATAGAAAGGCTTTAGGTTAGACTCTGAGGAAGATTCTGTATTTAGACTTTAAAGAGCATTAATAAGAAAATCCAGATTTTCACAACAATGAATCAGGTCCATCCTGATACCTCTGTGTAAAACACACAAACAATACCGATATTTCCTACACAGTACTTTTCATGTATCTGTAAAAAGAAATAATCCTCCTTAAAGGCTAGTGATACAAAATTATGTTACATATTTTAAAATCATTATATTTTAATTAGATAAAATATTAATTAAATTAAATATTAATTGGATATATGAATTAAACAGTTATTTAACTAAAACAAATTAATTAAAAAAGTTTTAATTGATTAAATAGATCATTTTTATTTCTGTTCTCTCATAATTGTCAGTGTGATGTAGAGCATCGTTTTCCTGGAGATTCAACATGGTACTGGTACAATGAGCACCTCAGCATCCTGTCTCCACGCAAGAGAACTTTTTATTTGCTACCATTTCATCCGAGTATAAAAGAAAGTCTGATCGGACTTTAATTGCGCTCCTGTTCTCTTTCATTGCTTCTTTCATAGCTTATATTTTAGCTGATACAAACTGGAAAGCAGAGATTTGATGAAAGCACTAGTTTAAAGAATCAGCCTCAAGTTAATTAGAAAGAGTTACCTGACTCCGGATCCACGCAGTGAAACTGTGTGGTGCAAGACTCAGCCTGTGGCAGGACGTGTTTGACAGACAAAGATCAAGTGGATTGCTTACAAACAAGTTGGCAGATCCTGAGCTTTCTTCCAGAGAGGTTTGTGTTATATGCTACTGTAAAACTCATCATCAATGAAACCTGGACTGAATCTCACATAGGACTTTTGTGAAACGCGTCATACAGTTTTCATGTAGACACACACCCAATTGACCAGATGCACACCCATATTACGAAACTTAGGTATTTCTGGCTGGTGAACAGATTGGTTTCTTTTTAAGTAGAACAGTTGAATGTCCAATCCACTAGACACAACTCTTAGTTAAACCTCAGAGTTTAAAATGCTGAGACTGGAAACCCTAACTTTCCAGTCTTGTCTCTCTGTCTCTGTGTGACCATAAGTTAGCCTAGACTCCTGAGACAGCTCTCAGCTTGCGCCCAATTTTGTCCTTTTCCAAAGCTTAATGCTTGCCCCTATTTTTCTGCTTCTTGTTGAGTACCCATTTAGATTGTATAAAACCCACTGTGCTGACTGTGGTTTACAAACTCTGCATGTACAGCCTCAGTTTAAAGGCCCAATGCATGTCTGCTGTCTCGGCTTTGGGGTCAGGACGATGGGGCCAGCAAATTGTGTTCAAGTCCACATCCCATATCTAACTATGTGACCTTGAACAAATGAAAGGTCCATCCAATGACATTTTCCCATGTATGAAACAGAATAACAATTATCCCAACATGGTATGTTCTATGTAAACATAATAATTTTTGTAGAGCGCGAAGAATGATGTAGAGAACACAATGAATAAATAATGCTATAATTATTTATTTAGCTTTAAATCTCTCAAATTTGTGCTCCTCACTCATCAAGGATGCTTATCCAATCATCAGAAAACCAAGTTGGTGAGTAAGATGGCATTTCTTCAGACTGCACTGTTTGATATCCCTTCCCTTTCCAGCAGTGGTTTGGCTGTGTGGCTATGGCCTATTGTTAGGGCCTATGAACAGCTGAAGATGTCCCTCTGTATGTAAGCTAACAAGACACTTTGCAACCATGTTTTGATTGTTGCTAGAAGATAAGATCTTCCAGATCAGGGGCGATTAAACCATTATTATTCATTGCAATAGCATCAGGAGACTCTCATGGTGGGCTCTAGTTCTTTGACCTCAATTCCCATAGGGTAATGCAAAGGGGACCAGTTGACACCAGAACATATTATGGGTTACATCACAGAAGAAGAACTTTGAGGGCAGCTAATCTAACTTTTATAGTGAGCGTTAAGTATTTCTATTGATTCTGCCAAGGACGACACAGCATCATATAAGAATTGGAGTGTTTTAATCAGCTTCCTGTCTCTACAACAAATACTTGAGAAAATTAGCACAGAACACAAGGGTCATTTTGGTTTCCTGCTTTGTAGTGTTCCCGTCTGTGATGAGATTCACTCAGTGCTTTTAACGTGATGGAGGAAGTGTGTGGCTGTGCAGTATGGCTCGCCTGACAGGTTTAAAGAGAGGAAGAAGACCTGAGTTCTAACCATTTTGTTGGAAGGCAGGACTCCAACCACCCAAAGACCTACTCAACCCCTACCTCCGTAAAGTCTTGCAGTAGTCATCTTCTAGGACCAAACTCATGGACCTTGTTGAGCAATCAAGTACAAACTATAATAAGTACGTTTGCCCTTTACTTCAAGAAGTGCAGTAGCTATAGTTACCAAGTATAATTTTCTACAACTTCAGTAAAAATATAAAGTGGGACAAGTCCAATTCCTGCATCTGTAAATGATATAATTTACAGATTTGCATGTAAGAAAGTAAAACATGGACCCACTCTGATGGCTCAGCAGATAAGGGTACTTGCAGCCAAGACTGACAGCCTGTGTTTGATCCCCAAAATGTACAATTCCCTAAAAAAATCATTATTTGACCTTCACATGAACCCTGTGACACATACACACATACAAAAACACACACAAAAAGTAATAAATCAGTTATTAAAACATTTTTAAAGATGTAGAACAGCTCAAGTAGCATGTGCTCAGAGTTGCCTGCCAGTGATGTCAACTAGAATTCTTTTATTCTGCCCTTCCTTGTGTAGAGTTATTCACCCATATTTATCATACTTTTCTTGAATATACCTTCTCTAGTCTTTACTAATTACCTAGTTCCTACTATAAGTACTTAAACTTGGAGTAAATTAGAACACAGTATAAGTTACATAAAATATATTCCTACCATTCCAACCAAAACTGCTTAGAGCGTAAAACTGTGTATAAGCAACAACTTTGCTAATACCTCAGCAATGTGGATGCCTCGTGCAGAAAGTGCAAACATACATATAACATAATAGATTTTTTAAATGATCTAAAGGGAAACATATTATGCAGAGACTTATGTACAAACAAACGAGGGCAGCAAAAGCATGGAAGCATGTGGGACTGCATTGAGAAGCACGGATGCCGTTTTTTTAATGTGACTTGCCAATATACATCATCACAGAGAAAAATAAGAACTTGTCCTAATACTGTCTTTAGTTGTTTGATAACAATTTATCATGTTTGTACATGTGTGCATGTGGTGTGTGTGTGTGTGTTATCTTTTTTAGCCATAATAAAAAAAGAAATACTATTATTTGCTGGATAATAGATGCAACTGGAGACCAATAATTAAGCAAAATAAGTCAACTATAGAAGGACAAATATCATATAATTTTTTCTTATTTGTGGTCCCTATAATTGCCTTTCTGTTCATAAATCTACATGCCGAAAACATAGCTATTTAAGAGCACATATATGACAATAGGCTGGGGAGGGAAGGAGACCAGTGGAGTGCGGTGTTGAACTAAAGGATGAGATTGGGGGATGTAAATATGGTCAAAGTACTTGATTTATTGGAGAGAAATTGTCTTTATAAAACACATTCTTTTGGACACTAGATATATCAAATAAAAAGAAAAGTTGAAAAGAGGAGCATCTGTGATTTCTAAGCCTAGTTAATACAAATAATAAATATGTGTTTAAAGTAGTGGATCTTATATTGTATGCTATATTCTATAAAGCATACTAGTAATTCAATATTCATAGAATCAAACATCACATTAGTCTTGTAGAATAAACAAATATTTTTCATTGGTTTTATTTTATAACTAGTTCAACCAATCCTACTTTCTGCTTCAAATTATCTCTTGTTTATATGTGGCTACTAATTATTAATCATCAAGTCCAGATAATAAGCGACTGAGAAATTTGCTTATATTTTAATAATAAGAGGACAGATTTACAATACAAATTTTGTGTTTGCTTTCAAAGCTAACTCAGGCTAGTTACAAATTCAGAAAGGGAGTCTGTTTGGATTGTCTCAGTGGAATCTATGGCTACACACACCAGCTTCTCCACCATGGACATATTTTTTTTTAAATGTGACTAATTTGTTACAGACAAATAATTATATGCAGTATTGAAGTGATAACCAGGTCCTGGACAAGATGGCCTCCTTGTCCCTCAGTCATCTGGAAAATTTCTGTTACTGTCCTGGTTGTGTTAGGGATCAGTGGGCGATGTCAAAACAGCTAACCAGCATTTCTCACAGCTGCTCACAAATACTTATGCAAGCAGGGTAAAATCTTCAAAGCACAGATGAACAGGAAGAGGGGTGGGGCAGTAAGCGCATAGCAAATAAGAACTTTTTAACTCCTCTCATCATGAAAACAATGAAAGACGGGAAAAGAAGGCAGAGGCCTTGGGTACCTAGAATTAGAGATTTAAGTTAAACTAATAGTACCTGGCACTTAATGAAGATCATTTTATAAACACAAATTTAATATATTTTAAAATGGAATGTAAGAAAAAAACTAGGCAGATGTTATATGGTCATGTAAAAAATACTTGTAAGACACATATTAAATTTAATCCAACCTAACAAAAAAATTTAAGTATCAAAATTCTATTTGTTCTATGGGATATTTCACAGTGTCGTGCTTTGGAAGATGTTCAATATTCTCCAGGTATCTGGTTAGTTGTTTTGTGTCAGTCTGTGAAATGTACAGAGCCAAAGTCGCATTTAGTGATCCTAAAACTAACCACAGGTGTTATACCTTACCAAAACATGCATCAACTATAAAATATAAAGAGGTAAAACTTGTAGAAGACAAACAGAGTAAAATAGGCAAATACATTGTCAATGCAGGATGCAGGATCCACCAAAGACAGTGATTGGGATTGTAGAGCCTTGTGTAAATTAAAAGTGAGAGTTCTATCTTAAGAGAAGGTAAAGATATGTATGAGAAAATATTTGTGAAGTAGGTGTTAAACAGCATCTGCATATACAAAGCAAAAATAACTCAAAAGTTAGCAACAAAACAGACCATCCAAGATAAAAATAAGAAAAAAGGTTCTAAACATACAAAATACACATTGTATCTAGGAAAATATCCAAATGGCAGAGAAGCAAATGCACCAAGATCTCAAACTCTTTTGTCATCTGAGAGACGTGGTTGGACTACATGCACCTTGTGGTAGTGAATGTATTTTGCCTTGTATTATCGTGGCAAGTGTAAACCATTAAATATGGGTCCAATTTTATATAACTCCAGTTTCTGCAGTGGTATAGCATGTTGAGCTGCCTATGTTCCAGTAAATATGCTCCCTACATGCTTGCGCATCAATCCTAATTAAACTCAATGAGTTGCAAAGGAATAAGGAACAAGTCAACAAACAAAAGACATGAATGTAGGAGAGGTTCCTGTTGAGAAGAAGGCTTTCAGTGGGAGTGGGAGGTGATGCAGAAGGGCAATGATGAAGAAATGATGAAAATGCCCTATATATATATATATATTACATATATGCAAATGTTCATGTAACATGAAAGCACAACAAACCTCCAATGGGATGTCTGCTAATTAAAAGCAAACTTTTGACACTGAGACTTTAAAGAATGCCATTTATACTGTAACAAAGCTCCTATATCTATTATAAATACAGAAAGCAATCTCTGAATGGAGGTTGGAAAATGTCAAAGTTCTTGTTAAAATTTTAGAGTGCTTGACCTCGAATTATGTCCTTCCAGTTGAATAAAATATCTCATGGAAAAGACACTCAAAAAGCATTTAGTGTAGAATCCTGCTGAAATTAAACTTTTGGCAGTGAAGTCTAAAGAAGGCATCTATCAGAATATAAACAAATGTAGGGTCTACTTCTGTTAAAGACTGAGTGGCGTCAATTAAATACAAATTATCAAGTGATACTGGGCTGGTCTTACAAGTCCTCTAAATTGTACTGAACCTGTTCATTTGAGACTTTAACTTCTGTTTGGGTGCTAGAACTTCCTGAATCAGTAAATCAAATTATAAGAAGTATGTAGTGATGCATGCTATCTCTCTCTCTCTTTATCTATCTATAATCTATCTATATACCTATCTATCTAATATGTGTGCGTTTGTGTATGTAAATTGTATGCACATATTGCAATAGCAATATATTAGTATATGAAGCACATATATAGCAATACGTTGCTATATATAACACATATTGGACTTACTAAAAGTGAAACTTCAGAGCACAATCACATTACAGTTTCATGTCTAAAAGCACATATATTTCACTCAATTGAAAAATGCTATTTAGAAAATACTTATACCAAAATATTGTTTATTAATTTTTTGTAACTGAAATTTAAATTTGAACACTTCATTTTATTACTTCATTAGAGAATGCAAGCTCCAATTTGCAGCAAAAGTTACAAGAAACCTCCTGAGACTCCGAAGAGGTTCTCCTCATATATAGTCAAGTCAAAAAGTGAAAACGGTTTTTGTAGAAGTAGATCCATGATCCATAGCCAGTGTGGAGAGTAACACCTTAAGATGTATCAGCCCTTATCCGGTGACCCACCTTGTGTGTGACCTCCTGTTACAATGGGAGCAGGAGCAGCACACCTTCCACCACTAAACCAGGTTTGTCATTTGGTTGACGTTGGCTGTGGGAAACCTGAATGGAAGTAGCTGAGGGCATTGCTAACATCCAAATAAGTATAACTATGGGAGCATTCAGGGGCTTTTCTCCCCTAATCACTAAATCAACCGTGTCAGAAGTAGAGCTCCTCCTCCAGCCTGGATTCAATAATAAAAATAAACCACAGGAGGATAAAGCAGATAGCCTGCCATTTGCAGCCAGAAAGTAATGTAGATAAGAAATCTATGCTTTGGGACTGGGATTGGCTGTGAAACAGAAAGGGTTTTGTTGAAATGTTTGTGTTTACCTAACACACAAAAACCATGTTTTTCTTAAAGCATTCTAGTTGAAAGAATAAACATCCAATCAACATATTCAAGTGGAAAAGGTTGCCTGAATTTTTAAAGAAATTCAGGAGTGGAATGTTGACTCCCTGAGCACTGTTTCAAAGGAGGACTTTAGTGTAGGCAGAGGCAGCTTGTTCATTCCCAGCCACCTAGACTAGAAATAATCACACAGAAAGTGTATTATTACAACATTGCTTGGCCTATTAGCTCACACTTGTTATTAGCTAGTTCTTATATATTAAATTAACCCTATTCCTATTATTTTATTTTTTACCATGAGGCTCGTGGTGCAACATTCTGGTGCATCTGTCTAGTATGGCAGCTACATGGCATCTCCCTGACTTCTCCTTCTTTTTCCTCCTCTATCTGCTAGGAATTCCCACCTTGTCCTATTCTTTGCTGCAATAAGCCCAATTCTTTTTTAACCAATGGTGTTCACAGCATACAGAGGGGAATCCCACATCACTTTAGCCTCACCTTTTTGGAGTTTGACACATCTGTTTTATGTATCCTCTACTTATGGAGCAGTTGAGAAGTTCCACGTTCTCTCTTACTTACTTATTCATAATCCAGTTGCTTGGACTTGCTGTGATGTTTGTTATTTCCAGCATTTTACGTAACCATCTAACTGAGTGTTGTTGGCCTTTTGATTCTTTGTTTCTCTAAGATCAGATAAATGTGGAAAAACTGATTGTCCATTGGTTGGAATTCTTCAGATCAGATTTCCATTTGTCATTTAATTGTTAAGAGTTCAGGGGTAACATGATACACTAGATATCTCTTCTAAGAGTTTAAAGAAGACAAGGTAAGAGTATAGTGAACACACTAAAAAAGACAACTTCAAAACAAAGAGAGGGTTTCTAAACTGAACACACAGGCATACGCACATGTCAAATTTAAAACTGAATCAAGAAGATCACTAGCACAAATTTACATTTGTGCCTTGTTCTACTTTTTATGTATATTGTCATACTAATTATATATGCACTGGAAACGTAGATGATATTCAGTTTCTGAAATTCAAGGAATAGATGGATGCATTTAGTTGAGTTTATTCATTTAGCTTTGATCTAAATGGTTGATTACTTCAAAATTTTAATTTGAGTACATTATACAGTTTTATTGTTTGAATTTATAATTGAGATATAGTAATTTAGTTTATATCTTTTCTCTTTAATGGAGTTAACAATGTGTGTTAAAAATGCAATCTTAGTTGATTGGAAGGAACACCTACAATTAAGTTACTTATTAAGACTGATTTGGTAAAAATGACTTTTATCATAGTCCTCTGGATTTTGATATGAAATATTACTAATTATTAAGAAAATTCATTAACATGGTTTACATTCTTCAACAAAACTTAAAAGTGTTTAGTGAATACATTTAAATGCCTGTGACCTTGGAAAGATAAAAATCTAAACCATTATAATTTAAAGTAATAATTTGTGAGTGAAAAGTGTGCATCTGAAAGAAGAATTTTATTACCATGCTAGCCACTGTATCTTCACTCCAGAAAGTAAGAAAATTGTGTGATAGCATGTTTTCCTTGTCTATTGACGTGAGTATCTATATAGATACTCAGTGTATCTATAGGAAGGCTATAGATATTCAGTGTATATAAAAGATACACTAACAGTGGGAGCCTGTTGTGATGTGTAAGTCCTGGGGTTTGCAGACAGTAAAATCAACAGATGCTACTGTTCTGTATTGAAAGCAGTGGGGAGGAATTAAAGGTAATTTCTGTTTCATGGTGCTTCAGTACTGATTGTTAAACTATTGATATTTTAAAATACTGATTTACAAGAGCATATGGATCACATCAAAGATCAAAGCAGTATATTTATATTACACATACTATTTATAAAATTCCAAAATTTCTCCTTAAAAATAATTTCCAAAGCCGGGCAGTGGTAGCATATGCCTTTAAGCCAGCACTCCTGAGGCAGAGGCAGGCAGATCTCTGTGAGTTCAAGGACAGCCTGGTCTACAAGAGCTAGTTCTATGATAGCCTCCAAAGCTCCAGAGAAACCCTGTCTCGAAAACCCAATAATAATAATAATAACAACAACAACAATAATAATACTTTCCAATGTTTTCTCTTTCCTGGATGGCAGGAGATACAAGACATAGTATATCTAATTTCTAGGCATGAAAATATTTTTTTCTACAGAAACATGTATTTTGATCACTTTTGGCTGTCTTATCAGAAATATTTTCTAATTTCTCTTGGTAGTGTACTCTGTAACAAATAAACATTTTTTTTCTGGGGTGATAGTGTAACTCAGTATTGTCTGCCACACAAAAAAACACACATGAGTGTGAAGTCATACAGGATCCATATACAGGTTTTACATAAACAGGAAAAAGAGTCACTATAGGGAATATGGATATAATTATTTATGATTATGTATAAATAGATATTCTATATCACCTATCCAGAGAAAGAATTTGAAAATGCCAGACAAACAAATCAAAAATACTCAGAATTTTAATTATTATAAATAATTATTGGATGTCTTTTTAATGAATCAAAATGTATCCAGTAATATATAAAGTAGAGAAGAATATTATTGTCTAAACTTGAATTAAATCAGAACAATCTTATAATGAAAACTTCCATTTAAGAGTATCATAGGATACACATAATTAGATACCAATAAAGAAAGAAACTTTAGATACATTGGAATACTAGAACTTGGTATAAAAAAATAAGTTGAATGAGAGATAACCCTGTGACAGGGCTCAAACTGCGCATCAGCTCTTGATAGGAAATGTGTAAATTATCAGATAACAATAGTGGGTATAGCACTGAATAAAATTAAACACTTTTAAAGTAGTTTGTTCTCTTTTGGTCCTTGTGGGAGTGAGGATGCTGAGGGTGATGGCCATGCCATCTTTGGAGGAATGTGCATCTCAGTGAGTGCCTATTTGCTTGTGATTGAATGAAGCTATTTATAAGACATGAATGCAACTCCTTTCTGCAATTACTTCTTCTTAACCAATAGGTAACCCCCCCCCTTTTTCGCCATACTTGACTTTCCCTTTGCTGTAAAGGGAACTGTCAATGTATTTATTTTATATTTTATTTTACCTTTGTTGGTGGGACTTTTAGTTTGATACCAAGGAAATTATGGCCAGCAGCAGTGTCTGGGGAATCTGGGTCCTCTGAGGAGTTTGTTATGCGTCTCATGCTGAGATCTTTTATCTACTTTGACTTGATTTCTGTGGATGATGTAAGGAAAACAGTCTGTGTCATTCTTGTTCATGGAAAAGAGTATCTTACCAATGAGAAAGCCTTTTCCCCATTGTCTTTCTATAGCCCTTGTCATATATAATTAGTTGATTATATTATTGAACTAGGTCATTTCCTCATCCCTGAATACGGGATTTTGTTGCATTTTAATTTATTGCCAGTACCATATTCTTCTGATTACTCCAAACTTTCTAATAAAATTTATATTAGGAAATATGATACCTTCAAATTTAGCTTTTTATGTTCCTCAAAACTGCAGGTAAAATCTAACTGCTGAACTTTTTCAAAAAAGACAAAAAAATAACAAAAAGACAGAAGAGTCCAAATGACATTTGTTCAAGTATAACATAAAGTAACCAGTTGGTCATTGAACATTCCTCACATCACTTATGATTAGTAAAACGAGACCAACATCATTACAAAATACTGTCTCAAGTCCATTAAGATAGCTCTTGGCAAAAAGACAAGGGACAAATGCTGCTTATATTATGGAGAAAAGAGAACCCTTAGTTCTTCTGGTGGAAAACTAAATGATTCAAGATTTATGAATAGTGAAAGAAATGGTCAGGCTGCAAAATTATGAAAGAATACAACTGTCTTCTTTAAAACACTATTTATGAGATTAGTGATATGGAAACAACATAGATATCCACTGGTGGTTAAAGTAACCAAGCAGAATACACACTCACATCATATGGCTATCCTATATATGTGGGTATAAAATGTAATCTCATTATATGTAACTAAGTGACTGAGAAGCATTGCAGAATATATTACAGATCTCACTAATATGTATAATCCTGAAAAAGTTGCTAAAATACGCAATGGTGAAGAATGAAGAGGGAGGAATGAGCTGAGGCCACCTAAAGTGTGCAGCAGAGACACTGGGTCTACTTCTGAGGTTCCATGATCCAGTAGAGTATTTATGGACTGAAACATTATTTGTATATTTCATGATAGCTGATACAGAAGATTTTGAGTGCTACCAACATTCAAATATGATATGTATGTATTGAAAATTATTGCTTCACCTCCAAAAATGTGATTATTATGTCAACTGAAAATGAAAAATATGTATACATATTAAAAGGAGGTTAACAGGGTCACGCTTGAGGAATTGAGCAGAGGTAGGTCAGTTTATATACAGCAAGTATATGGAATGTAAAACTAAAAAAGTTATGCAGCAAAATCCATCTAGTTATAAATGCTGTTCTGCATTCAGGATATTTGCTGAATGAGTAGATTAAAGCTGCTCTTTCCATACTATGTGATGAAGGTTGTGTTAATTTGTCTCATTATGGTAACAATTTTTAGTACTTATGTATCTTACAATATCATGTTTCCTACTCAACACACATTTAACAATTGTGATTTCAAAAACAAAATAACCATTGGAATTAATGCCAGGCATGTAAACAAATGGCTATATAATTTTATTATTCACAGAAAATTATTAGAACTATTCTAATATACAGAATGCTTTTTAACCATTAGGGAGGACTGAGCCACACAAAGAAATACACAGTAGTCAAACAAATCCATCTGGAAAGTCCATAACCAGACTCGCTGCAAATTTCACAGCTCCTCCATTTACCATTCATTGCTTTAACGCCTACATTAGGAAGAATTCTCAATTCCTATAAAATTACCAGCACAACAAAGTGCTGGTCACAGGGTAAACAACTCACGGAGAAGCTAGAAAATAATGATGCTCTTTTGAGGAAAAATTCTGTCAAGACTTTGTTTCTTTTTCTTGGTTATGAATCTCTGAGGTCTCCACTGAAATTTATATCATGTCAAAAGTGAAAAACAAAATGGAATAGCTATTTTTCCACCTCATAACTTTCATGAGTAAAACATCCATCTCTCTCACTGAAGGTACGAAAAAGACACTGATAATAATTCTTAACTTTCCCTTCATGATGTTTCGCATCCTGAAGAACAATAGAGCGATACAATAGGGCAGATTAGGGTAAAGGCTTCTAATATTATGGCATATGATGAGAAGAATAATTTGTTCATTTTTTTTATCACCAGTGCTTTTTAAGTGACATCTCTTCAGGCCAGTCCATATAAGTATAATTGAAAAGAGTCTACCTTGGTTGGCTAAGTTTCCAATTTTGTTCCACACAGATAAAAACTATAAAAAAGAGGCTTACAATATTTTCTTTATTAACTACACACATGGAAGGAAGTCTATTAAAAAACACTTGAAGGATTGGTAGAGAAAGACTGTCATGAATAAATTTATAAATAACATTCTTTAATTGTAAAAGATAGTCCATGAGCCAATTGATTTGAGTCATTTAAATATATTACACTGTGCCTACCTCTCAGTAATTATACCAATTAGATCAAAGAACCATTTATCAGGGTGCCAATTATGTGACTCCCACACTCTCTGGAACTTACAAAAAAAAACAAGTTTAAATTAGACAGAGCAAGCAACCCTATGTTTGCGAGTTTAGTTGACTCTTGGTCATGTAACATGCGAGTAATTTAGTCCATGTTTATGGTTTTTATCCGGCAACAAGTAGACTTATTCACTATTTCCTCTGCCTTTTCTATGTGAAAGTTCAGAAATATTGCCTATAATCTTATCTTCAGTTTTGTTTGAGAACTCATTTCTTTGCGCCTTTTTCGTTTGCCACTGTCTGAATTTAAAGGTTACCTTGTGTAATGAGTCTCAGCTTGTAAACATGGAATACTGACTGATGAGGATCTGGGGTTTCCTTAATGTCACATTTTTCAGAAGATGAAAAAGATTGAATTCAGAGTTAATTGAAACTTAATAAAAATGTGAAACTCTTTTTAATTCCATACAGTAAATATCTATTTTCAAATGAATCATTGTAATTGTTCCCTAGTTTATAAAATCTAAAGAACTTTCCAAATGTGTTTTTAGAGAACTAATGAAGAACTGAGATATTATTTGCATAAATATTTAGAAATTTTGTATAAACACTCCATGACTTAACATAGTGACTCCATTCAATAGTGGACAAGGCATGAAAAGTGCAATGGAATAAATCTTCCACCGACCTTCCCATTTCTGTGTCAGAACTGAGAGCTGACATTTAGAACATTATCGTTATGTAGTAATAAAACGTGAGATGAATAATCTGAAATAGAACAATGTGTTGAAAGATCGCTGAAACTTCCCGGTTGTATCCAAACCACCTGGCCTCTGTGAAAATGGCTTGTACCTCCATGAGCTCAGGAAAAGATTTGCCTCTGTGAAAATGCACAGACGTGGGCTTCTTATCACAACTCTCCAAATTAGCATAATTATTTATATGACCATTCCGTGGTGTCTGGTTTATAAATATCAAAAACAGCTTGAAGTGTAGGAAAGGATGTGCACAGGTCCCATGCAGACACTACTCCATCTTATGCAAAAGGCTTATCTGGGACGAGGACGGAGCAAGTTCCCTGGAGTTGCTGTTGGATGGAAGCATACCCAAACATCTCTAAGTCATACAGAAGGCAGGTGTTCGTCAAAGAATTGCTTTAGGTGAATGATACTCTAAGATATTAAATAGGTGACAAAACATTTTTGATATGTAATTCTTTTATGATTAAGCAAGTCAATACTGTAGCTTTCAGTATAAGTTTCTTTTCTGAGAACAATATGTATATGTGTGTATGTATATCCTGTAAGTTGAGTTCTTTTATAAGCAAATTTAAGTCAGTTTTCACAGGTTGGGAAGAGGTAAGAAGAATTAAAGTCTTGGTTGAATTTGTGACAACATATATTATGAACAGATACGGCAGAGAAATTTCGCTGTGTGGTCCTCTAATTGAAAACACATGTTTTATAAATCAAATCGGAAGAGCTTATCATAATGACTGATGGAGTATCAGAAGGAGGGGAAAAAAATAAAACACAGTACAATAGCTACCATGGCCAAAATAATCAAACCCACAATTTCAGGCCTTCTAGTTAAGGTTCCACTAAATTCTAAATTACACACCGACAAACTAGTTTATTTATAAACCCCTGAGTAAACATGTTATGCTTAATTGCATCTCGTAAATATTTCCTTTGACATCTGCTTATTATCGTGCCTTACCCTCATCAGGAAATCTACCACTTCTTGAGGGTCTACTACCCACAGACTGCTTTCCCCACTTTTTAAACACGAAACGCCCTCCCTCAGATCAGCTTGAAATCTGAGCGAAAGGGTGAGACACGTTCAAATATGCATGGTAGGATAAGTTAGGTTCACAAAGCTCTGAGAGAATTCCCCTGAAGCAAAAATCACCTTAGATTCTCGCACAAAGTGAGAACAATGTCCAAAAAGACCGTTCTGCTCTCGAACTTCCTGGTTCTGCTTTCACCATCCCGCTTTCTCCGTGCTTTGGAGTTTGCATTTACAGACAAGGGATACTTTGACTGGAAACTTTGCAACCTTCTGCCTTTGCCGTCCAACCTGGGAGTATTCCAGGAAGTATGAGCCTGCTTTAGTATACCGGGTTTGAATCATTGTATAAAAGCCGTAGGTGACCCGGTTGAACTAACTTTTTTGAGGTTCAGGGAATTCGTTTCCACATAACTGGGAAGGTGCATCCTGACACTGGAAAACTCAGCCATCGTTGAACCTCAGAGTTCAGCCAGCCTGCCCCAATGGTGAACTTTCTTGACACAGTTTCAAAAGGTGATCATTTTAGGAAAGAGAAGGAAAGAAAAGAGCCAGAGGATGTGACATTTGGGTTACGAGCAAGCCTTAGGAACCAGTCCTGTTCTAGCATACAATCTTTGCGAGTCGACAGTCAAAACCACCCAGCTTCTGAGAGAAGATCAAGGATTCAATGTTTTGACAGATCAATAAAGCTGTAGAAGACAATGTGGACTCACAATTACTGAAGCTGCTTTTCGAAAATATATTTTGCCACACTGAGCTTTTAAGAAAAAGTATATCTGTTTAAAAATATAAGTATCAGGATATACTGGAAGTCAATGCTAGTGGTCCATGCTTTTGATCCCGCATTTTCAGAGAATAAATTTCAAAGATAGCCTGGGTTGCTAAGCAGAACCATGCCTCTAAAAAAAAATAGAAATGCTTGAAAGAAGGCAATACTTTAGCTTTATTATTTTTACTACATAATTTACTATTAACAATACAGTATTCATCAATGTCAAATACTTTAAAGCATTTGCAAGCTTCATTTCATCCAGTGTTCGTAATAATCCAAAGAGGTAGATGTTATTATCACTCTTTTTTATAGATGAAACAACTGGGCCTTAGAAACACTGTTTAATTTCTTATTTGGTTACTGAAGTTCACTGCTCTACAGTTATTTTTTTTAAATGCATTCAGACTGAGATGAAACCAATCTTGGGAAAACGGGAATATGAATTTTGTCTAGCAAAAACAGAAGAAGCCTTAAGGAACAAAAATTGTTAACAGAAGGGGATATCATTCTGTGTATACCTCAAAGGTCAGGGTCATAGTAACAGCACAAACATTGCCTCTGCTGCAAAACAAAAGTGAAGTTTGTCAACATGCATGGAAACCATTTGCTTACTTGGGCTGTGGTGAGAAAACCATCTGTTTATGATCACGTCGCTTTGCTATGGAAAAATTAAAGACATGAACACAGCTGAGACATGGTTCTTAGAGTTATGCTGTTGAACTAATGTAAAATAGTCGCGGTCGAGGTGGAGAACAGAGCAGTAAGAAGGTGGTTAGAGAAGTCTCTGAATGTCCTGGAAGATGGTGTCTTCACCCCAGCCACATTCTACCTGAGGTTTAGAAGCAAAAGTAGGAGGAAAGTTCAGATTTAACCACAGATGAAATGTTCCGTATAGGAAAGAACAAAGCGACATAAACTAAGAAACTCTATAAAGTAGTAGCTTCAGTGTTTATCCTCACAATCTAAGGTCAAGGGGATGTGAAATATGCTGCGCAGAGAAGCCATAGAAGCAAATATACTGAAAAATATTTTAGAAGAAAGAAACTTGCATCCCACAGCTGAGTACATTGCAAAGGAGATCAGTGCACAGGCCAGCGTCCAGAGCAAACCCAGTTCCTTCTTTTCCCATGTCTTCTAGCTCTATTTCCAATGGCAGTACTTACCGAGGAATTTCTACTAACTAGCAAACTAGAACAATAACAGAATTAACACTTCTGAGTTCTCAACCGAAGTCTCAGGATCATTGATATACTAGTAACCCATTTCCCTGTTGGAAGACCAATTCCCAGTGGATCCAATGAGCTGGAACAGATGTGTGAAGTCAACTCAATAAGGAAACTCTGACCACCTGTTTTAGAGACGTGGCCCCCCAGTAGCCTGAGCCATTTTTATTTATACAGTTTCAATAGTTTGCATGGACAGTTTTAAAATGAAGTTTGTTTCCTTAAGTTTTTTTTTAATAATAATTACAATAGGGCTGGAGAGATGGCTCAGTGGTTAAGAGCACTGCCTCCTCTTCTAAAGGTCCTGAGTTCAATTCCCAGCAACCACATGGTGGCTCACAACCATCTGTAATGAGATCTGGTGCCCTCTTCTGGCCTGAAGGCATGCTTGCAGGCAGAATACTATATACATAGTAATAATAAAAATAATAATTACAATAATTGCCAGTTTGTTCCCTTACCTCATTCTCCTTCAGTCCCCCAGTTTTCCCACTGGTAACCTCTACCTACTTAATTCATATTTCTAATGTTAAAAGCATAAGAAGCATTGTAAGCAACAAAGGAAGTGTTCTAAGTAGGCATACTTACAGGTAGAATAGTGTGCCCAGTTGGCAGCGTTAGCAGTTACAGCACCATGCAAATTTTAAAAAAAAAGTTTTTCCCCAATGA
This sequence comes from Alexandromys fortis, assembly GCF_014885135.2. Taxonomy (NCBI): domain Eukaryota; kingdom Metazoa; phylum Chordata; class Mammalia; order Rodentia; family Cricetidae; genus Alexandromys; species Alexandromys fortis. The sequence continues at coordinate 4,887,843 of NW_026067995.1, forward strand.
TTAAGGTTAATGTCTATCTCTGGTGAAGTCTAAGTTCTCACAATCAACCCAACCACCAAGGTTGAATCAATCAATTAATTCTTCATTCTATATTACTCTCTCTTATGAGGATATGCTAGGTTTTCTCCTATCATCCTGTAAACTATATAACTAAAAAGCTTACTCTTAATAGTTGGCACTGTTTATTCCTCATCCTCATGTCTGCCCTTCCTTTCAGATTCCTACAGTATTGGCCCAGCCATCAGAAATGAGGGCACCTCAAGGTTTCTATGAGTCTGCTTCATTCCCTCTTTCTAGACAGTTCCCATTAACTCTTGATATCATCTGCTATCAGCATTTCTCCTAGATTCTTGTGGTTAAAATAATTCTTCCCAAAGCAGTTATGCATAAACTACTGTGACTCTTTCAGGCTTGGCACAAGGTGCATTGGAAAGGCAACCTCCTCTTTGTGAGTAACCTGAATTCACGGTCACACCTGAAACACCAAAGGCTTTAGGGGCTAAAGCAGATCCACAACATCCTCTCTTGTTCACCCAGAGGAGAGTCATTAGGGGAGTTTTCCTAATGCAAGATCCAGCTCATCTATTGCTCTAAGAAAGTAAAACTAGAGGCAGCCAGCAATATGATTTGTGTAAGGAAAGCAAGGAGAGTAGGTAACACATGGCCCCTGGGGTCATGTCCTAAATATATAGCAAACAGTCCATCAGCCTTGCCAAGAATGGGTTAAATTCTGGAAGGCCTTGCGAAAAGAAGAACTTGTTTATGGCATTCTCAGGCCTTGTCCGCTGAAGAAGTCACATGGCTCCCAGCAATTCCCTCTCTACTTGGGTGAGAGTCTGAAACACCTTTACTACATCTCAGATTCTGGTAGTTGGATAAACTTCCAATCATCCAGGTAGAAGTTTGTCTGATTACAAACCACTAATTGGCTCTACCCCATCCTTATCTTTTTCACTTTCCTGCTGGTTTTTCACAGGTTCATCGTTCAAGTTATGTACTCCATCCTTGATTTAATACATATAGTTAAGTCTTAATCTTATGGTGTGATTTTCGATAACCCAACTAAAAAATATTCTGTATTTGGAAAACCATGATTGAACTGCGATGTGGGAGTCTCTTCTATGTGCTGCGATTACCATTAATGAATAAAGAAACTGCTTTGTACCTATTGAAGGGCAAAACTAAATGGGATGCTGGGAGAAAGGAGGCAGAGTCAGAGAGAAACCGTGGAGCCGCCAGAGACAGATGCTGGGAACTTTAGCTGGTAAATCACAACCAAGTGGCGATACACAGATTAATAGAAATGGGTTAATTTTATATTATATTATATTATATTATATTATATTATATTATATTATATGAGCTAGCCAATAAGAAGCTAGAGCTAATGGGCTAAGCAGTGTTGATATAATTACTACAGTTTCTATGTGATTATTTCTGTTCTGGGTGTCTGGGAAGTAACTAGCAGCCTTGCTCCTACAGAATGGTTTCTTGGAGATTCTTGATTTATATGCTCATGAAAATACATGTCATGCCTTCTTGTGAAATGAGAGCTGCCAGGAGGAGAAGAGAAATCTATCCTTAAGTTCATGGTGCTTTGCTCTTGTTCAGTTTGGTTACATAATAATAACAAAAATGTTCAATAAAAGCTGATGGTATTCTGGACTTCAGATTAGAAATATCTTTGTTGTTATAGAACCCAAACTGTACTGGATTCAGTGAATATTTGTGGCATAATTTGATAATTATAAATAACTACTATTCATTTTCTACAAATAGGCAATAGTTATACTGTCAAAAAAGAAAAAAAACTGACTTTTTGACTTATATTTAAAGGAGTGGAACGATATGTCTTCATATATATATATACATATACATAACAAGCTAAGCAATTTTGAAGTTGCACACTTGTAATTTCTTGTTAAAGTCTCTTATAGCTTATGTGAAGACAGTAATGAAATAACTGTAGAGAGTTCCATTTTGTTTTCTGTGCATCATAAGTACCTATATCACTTTTGTCAGTAATGAAATCACTTTAGGAAGTTTTGTTTTGTTTGTTTTTCATCATAAACACCTAATATACTGGTAAATATTTATAGGATAAATATTTTTGGTGACAAGACATTATCATCTTAAAATGAATTATTGTTGAGATTACATGAATCTGATTTTTAAATTGAGAAATGAAAGCTCAGTAATAAAGCTCTTTACATTTTTTAAAAGTTGTGATTTGATGATCGTCTAAGTGACTGCTATTTATATACCTGTTTAGTAGTACTAATTACTTTATCAAGTTCAATTAGTGTGATGGCTAAATCTCACCATCATTGTGTGCAGCCCAACCAGAAGCTCTGGGAGCTCGAATGCAGGGGATATATTTGTGATGAAGCTTATTTGCATTTGCAGATCTCAACAACTGCTCAAGTATCTGTTTTCCAGCAATTAGGCAGCTGCTACTTAAAATCCATAGTGGTAAAGGCTGGTTGTGTTTGGTTTAGGAAGCAAGTGTTGTCATGTGCACATTCTGCTACTTTGCTGGGTATTAATGAGGCCGCTTTGTTTCATGCTGTCTTCTCGCTGCTGCTTACGACCTTTTCCTCCTCAGCTGGCTGTGGCATGACTTCATCTATTTTCCTTCCATATTTTGTCCTTTTCCCAGGGTTTGGCTTTGAATGCTTTTGAATTTCCCTTGTCAAGAGTCAATTCACAATCTTTAAAATGTATGGAGCTGTGGAGGAGTCTGGCTGGGTTGAAATATGTTGGATAATTTATTACCAAAAGCTGTGTATGAAATATTTAGGAACTCCATTTGAATTTCCTAAACAGTTAGAGAGTCAGCTCCATGGTGTGGATTGGGAAAACTGGCAGGCAAGTGGACATTAGTGGACTGTAGATATAACAGCAGTCATGCTGGCTTCCATACAAGAACAATAAACAGTTTTGAGCAAAAAGTTGTGTTTTAACCATGTGCTAATAACTTCAGTGTGTACAAATCACTCATAAAATATGATGTGAGCATTGTGATTTTGCGGATCACATCATTATAACTTAATTTGCCTTCTTATGATTTTTATGTAATATCTCAGCACAGATGTGTTTTAGAAGTATTGTTTAAAAACTGGCTGAATATTAGAAAGGACAAAGACAAACCAAATGCTACTGCAGTATGCCTTTCTGGTTACGTGTCTGTGATATGCGCATGTGCAAGGGTACATGTATGTTCACATGTGGGTTGGTATGTAGATGCTCATGTTTGGAGTCTACATACATATGTGTGTACAGGGGACCACAGGTGTGTGCAGAGGAAAGCATGTGTGCACAGGAGACCTCTGTGCATGTGCTTGAAGTCCAGAAAACAACTCAGGTGGTTTTCAGGCACTGCCCCCCGCCCCCGTTTTTGTGATATAATATCTCACTGGGACTTTGGGGCCTCAGATTAATCTAATCTGACTCGCCAGAGAGTCCCAGGACTTCTCCTTTCTCTGCCTCCTCTCCCCAGCACTGGCATTATAAACATTTTCCACCACAATTGGCTTTTAAAGTGGTGCTGGGGCTTGAATGCAGGTCTCTGTGATTGCACAGCAAGCTCTTTGTCAACTGAGCTCTCTCTCCAGCCCCTTCTGCAGTGCTCAGTGTCACAGTACTCTTCTATATCGATGCAGTTTTGCTCATTGCCCGGTTCAGGCTAAAATTCTCTTTTCCCACCACCATCTTTCAGATGCCTCTCCAGGGAATTTTACATTTCAGTTTCCCCTGATATTACCTAAATGTGCCAGGAAAGGTGAGTTGATCCATCCTTCTTTTTTGATCGCACTGTATTTCGTCTGTGCGATGCAGAATGAATCATGCCACAAAATCGCCTATGTACGATGTGTTTTAGCAGGATGATAAATGACCAACTTCATAACTCTCTAATGTTATTAAATATAAGTTAACTTTGTTAAGAAGAGGCAATATTGTACTTTCTCAACAGTTCTCACTGTTTTACATAATTACACTAACTGATTTTTTCTGAAGGCATCGCTTTTGTAGACATGTCTCATAAACTCTCCTAAATCATTTCACTTTAATCCAGAATTTAATATCACTAAGTTACTCTACAGCCTTTGGGCTATATCTTCTTAGAAATTCTTGTAACCATTTTACCCTGTCACTCAAAGACCCATCTTGTTTCTCTTGGATCTTCTCCTCTTTTCCCTGAAGTCACCACATGACCAATCTTAAAAGTGGCAATAACAAAATGCAGACAACAACTCCTTTCCTGTTCTGAACTATGAAAGTCATCGCCATTGAAGTCGCCTTGTCTGGCACGCTAACGAGATCGCTTGTAATGCCTAGGGTAGCAGAATGAGATGCTATATACAGAATAGGCATGTGCAGCCTACATATTTGATTATGTCAATGTCTGTGGCTTCCCTCCCTGGCTCTGATGTTCAATAGAAAATTAAGAATATAAATGAGTAAATAAAATATGTTTTATTTTGCTGGATCTTAGCATCACCTTGGGCTTCTAGGATTCAGTGCTTAGCAGACACTCAAATTATGCTAAACATTTATATTTTTTTAAGGTTACACAGAGTACAATTTTCAACAATTGCTATAGTAACTGGAAAATTAGCAACTCTTTAAATATTCTCCTACTATAGTTTAAAATATACACACATACACATACACATACACATACACATACACATACATATACATATACATATACATCTGTGAAATGTTTACATTCAGATTAATAAAATTTGGTGTATATTATACTTCCAAGGTCAATAAATTCGAATTGGATTTGACTAAGGAATTACTTGAACTTAAAGGTTAAAAATCTTTGGCAAACAGTGTTACAATGATTAAACTAAGACACTCAAATTTGGGGTTGTGTGTAATAAACATAATTCAACTCCACTAGAAAATTATAGAAATAATAAAGTAACCTGTAGGCTTCTGTGAATGATGTTCTTTCTGTTTGATACATTTATGAGGTTACTGTTTGAAATCACTTCCTTTTAAAAAACATTCTCTATCATAATCAACTGGCCCATGGTGATAAAAACATGAGGAAGAAGCTGAAACTAATTCCTTAACAGTTTAGAGTGTAATCCATCAGAAATGCCAGTGTGAAATTACCTGAGGATATTGAGGGCTCTATAAAAAACATTACTTTCAGTTGGAGATAGCTTGATGTATTCAGAAACTGGGGACAGGGACAGGGCTTTGATAGTTAGAGAAGAGCAGGAGGATAGAAGTGTTGTTCTGACTGAAGATACGTTTAACTTGTATGAAGTCAAAGCCAGTGTCTTTGCATATTTCAGTAAATCTCTGTACTGGAGGTGGAGTTCAGGGATAGAGTGTTTGGCTCACATGCACAAAGCCCTGATTTTCATTCCCCACAATGTAAGGAAAATTAATTTCAATGCATCTAAAATATTTTCACAACATAAAGCATAGACTTTAGGTATGTGTAGTTATGTGTGTGTGTATGCGTGCGTGTGTGTATGTGTGTGTACGTGTGTTTATGGTTATGTGAATGTGTGTGTGTGTTTGTATGTGTGCATTGTCTACCTAAGCCTTATCGTATTGCACTGAGGTGGAAGTTTGAGTCCCCATGTCTTGTTACGTAACTTTGTCACCCATCACACTAACTTGACCCTATTTTTAGCTATGATAGCATCGTGTTTGCTGAACTGCTTATAACTGAAACCAAGAGTTATACATAAAATCTAAAAATTCAGTTAGGGATTAATTGACAGAAATAAGGAATTACCTGAGGAAAAGTAAGACACCAGCGACTATTTCATAGGATAAATTACATTTTCTGAATCTGCCTTGAGCTGATTGCTAGGAATTGAGAGAATGGGTTGGTTTTCTTACCTTCATCCCTCTATCCAACATTTGCTGAATGTACTAGCAGTGGACAATGAAGAAACAGGCAAAAAAGAAAAAAAAAACTCCAAGGTGTGGGAAGTCCCTCTGTACATGTGGAGCTTTTATTGGTTAATGAATAAAGAAACTGGCTTGGCCAGTGATAGGGCAAAGTAGAGCTAGATGGGGGAAAACTAAACTGAATGCAGCTGGAGCCTTTCTGGTAGACCACAAGCCTCATGGTAAAATATAAAATAATAGAAATAGGTTAACCAAAGATATAAGAGCTAGCTAGCAATATGCTTAAGTGATTGGCCAAGCAGTGATTTAAATAATAGAGTTTCTAAGTGATTATTTCATGGACTGGGCAGCCGGGAATGAACAAGCAGCCCCCTACAAGAAATTGGAGCCCAAGTTAAATGTCAGATTGGATGGAGGTAGGTGAGAATTGATGGGAAAGAAACATATAGTGTGGTGTATTGTGTACACACAAGCATGTACACATATATGCACGCACATGTGTGTGAGAGAGAGAGAGAGAAGATAAAAGACAGACACGGTTCTAAACTGATAGAGTATTAAGAGATCCATATATAGACATTTTATGCAGCAGTGATGGGAGATTCCCCACAGAGGAGAGTGCCACAGTTATTTCCTGTGCTCACCCTTGTCTGCTGTGTCTTAAGGCAATTCCAGTGAGTTAGCTACGTAGGAAGGAACAGGTAATACAGAGGAAATAGGTTCATGGGCTTGTTGGGAAATTTCTTTAATCACAATGCAATTCCTCAGTAAGCGTTGAGGCTTTTGCTGACACAAGAGGCACTTTCCCGGTCTTATGCATGCACTGAAATGCTGAAAGAGAACGGAGAGCAAGCATTCCAAGAGGTTTGTGCGAGACATCTGCAAAATCTCAGGCAAGATAGTATCTTCATGAAGAGCAGGGTGCCTGCTTCTGATTGTCGGCTGCTGTAGATAAGGCAGAGAGGGACAGCCAGGGTGAAGGGAAACAGAAAGGTCAGATGCCAAAGTGCCTTCCACTACACATGAGACCTGCTTGCAATGATCCCCAGAGAGGCCAGCAAGTAAGTCCTCTCATTGTCTCCCTGTAAGCTCATCCCCTGCTCATTCTCTCCCTATAGGGTATGGATATTCCAGTCTCTTCACATTCTTTTCCAAGTACTTCTCTCTCTCTCTCTCTCTCTCTCTCTCTCTCTCTCTCTCTCTCTCTCTCTCTCTCTCTCATTTCTAGTGTTGGATTTCTTTAGATCTGAAGCCTGTTATTTTCCTGAGATTTTCCAATTTCGTTTTCAGTGGCTAATTTACTTCACTTGTTCTTACTCAAAATCCCTCTGACTATCATATCATTGCCTATGTTAAGGTTACTCAGCATTAGTTTTAGTTTAACTGTGGATTAATCAGCAGGATGAAGATAAAGGCATAAATTAATATGTTAGATATATAGTTATCCAGGTACATATTTATCCTGAGGATAGTGGTAATCCACTGGAGTATTTAAAAAGAAAAAAATCCAGTTATTTGCTCTTAAAAGTATAAATGATGGATTGCAGTGATACCAGCCTAGCAAGGAAGAAATGTAAAAGAGGTAGTTCGAGATTTAGAGATACATGTTAAAGCCCAAAAATCAAAGAAGTAGCAGAAAAAATTACAGCATTTATACACTGAAGAGACAGTAAGGGGACATGAAGAGAATAAGATTCTTCTCTTAGGTACAATCAGTTGGCTGGTGGTAGTATCATTAACCAAATTTCAAATATGAGAGCAATAGTCTATTTGATCAAACATACTACATAGCTTTGGACAGAGAGAGTTTGTTTGGATGAAGGCATATTCAAGTTTATAGTTCATCAGTGCCGTGGACTAGAAACTTAAATGCCTACATTGCCACAGTCACTCGACAGGTTGTGCTGAGGTCAACACCAAAAAAGGAAAAGATATCTTATGGATGGAACAGAGAAGCCATAACAGTGTTTCTGACTTCCTTGCTTGGGTCCTCCACAGCTGTGCTTGTTATTAAATAATCTGCCTTTCCCTTATCCCTCTGCCTCCTCCACTGGGATTTAAGAAGGAAGATGATTCCTGACACAGGGCTGTTGGTTTGAGTTTTTTTAGACCAGTAGCTGTGCACTCTTGCTGGGAAGTGTCAAGCAAAGCACAATTCATCAAGTGTCCTGAATGCAACCATAAGTAAACTCAGAAAAAACTGTGCAATGGGCATTTGAGGAAAACTGTCAAATGGAAAAGTGAAACAGAATTTCATACTGTGAAAGGTGTACCATACATGAGGCAGAAGGGATACACATACATAATATTTTGACCATTATTATTCTGTGTATTTGTGTGTCTATGGATGTATGTGCGTGTTCTGTATGAGCACTGTGGTGTTCAAGCGCACGTTTTATGGTCAGAAGCAGATGTTGATTTCCTGCTCAATCACTCTACATTATTCTTTGAGACTAAGTCTCTCACTAAAAGTGGAAGTGAGTTGGCAGCCAACACGCCCACTAACCCTCCTGCCCCATCTCCTAAGGTACTGAGGTTACAGCTGTATTTCTAGCCACATCCAAGATTTTACATGGCAGCTGTGGATCTGAACTAAGTGCTCATGCTTGTACTGCAAATGGACTTTCCCACTGAACCATCTATCCACTTTCCCATTTTTTTAAAAATAAAACTTATTATAGTAATACGAGCACAAATTATTAACACAATCTAATTCATAATAGAAAGAAATACTTTGGGGAATTGGAACTTGCATGACAGATATGGTTCACCCCTGAAACATCCCACCATGTTGTAACTGCCTAGACAAGACCTAAAAATGATAATACTAATAGATATAACTTGGACGAGGAAAATCTTGCCAGGTCTCACACTTAGACAAAGAACTGTAGGCTTTATGGATGTGGTTTTCAACATCACTAGAAGGCACAGTAACACCTCTGGCTCCTACAGTATCTCCACTCTCTCTCCTGAAAGTCTCACCAATACAGCTACCCAAACAGGAGCTGGACAAGGAAATACTTACAGACATACCAAAGTAGACAAAGAAAAGCCTACAAGACCTCAACCCTATGTAAAGAAGTACAGGTAACTGAGAGATACTAAGATCAGGAAAAATAGTTTTCCCCAAGGAAGAGCACACCAATTGGTTATCTAATACCAAATGGTCATCCCTGAAAACATATGTTACAAGAAACCTTATACAAACTTAGCTGGTTATATTTAGGAATATATATGCATATATATTATATATATACATGCAATAACAATTGGAAAGGTGACCATGAAGTATATGTAAATGTTTAGATGAAGGAAAAGGAAAAGAGAAATTGTGTGATTATTTTATATTATAATCGCAAAGATTTAAAAAAAAACCTATGGACAATTAATGCCTTTTGAAAGAGGAAAAATTGGACTGTTTTGGGGATGATATCCCTAAATGATTATTCAGTACAAAATGATCAACCCTGCTGGGCTCAGTGGTACACACCTTTAATTCCAGCGTTCAGGAGGTGTAGCTGGATAGAGGTCAGCTTGGTCTACATAGTGACTTCTAGGAGACAGCCAGGGCTACATAGTGATGCCTATCTCACAAATAAATGAATGAATGGATGAATAAATAAATAAATAAATAAATACATAAAACAAAAGTAATCATTCTTAAAATCCTACACACTGGTCACACTAAATGAACTCAGCAAGTTACATGTATATATTTATCTAGGCATTTATGTATGTGTATGTGTGTAACAGTAACCATAAAAGGTCATAAATTTGAGGGAAATGTGGAGGTGATAAGTTGAAGGGAGCAGACATAAAAGGAATTGAAGGGAGAACAAAGATTGGGAAGTGATGCAATTATATTTTAATTTTTAATACAAACTCAGAAGAACTATTTCTAACAGAAATTAAAGGGAGGAGAAGGGCCTATCAGGCATTAAATAAGGTATAAAACTGCAATATTTAAATGAGCTAGGCTAACACAATTAGATAGTGATAAATAAATATTATAGAACATACATATGGGAGTTAGTCTTTCTCTCTCATGAGAAATATGTCATAGAGACATCACAAGTCATTGAGCAAGAGAAAGATTATTTAATTAAACTCTCTTGGTAATCAGTTTGCTAATTGGAAAATAATGAATTTATGTACTTACCTCATATGTTATATCCAAATAAGATAAGAAATGCCAAAGTCCATAGATGAATTCTGAGAGAAATAAAAAATAATGACTTATTAATTCAATTGAGATAATGAGATTCAAGTAACTTACATATATTACAAGAAAAATGAACTTGTAATACAGGAAATAGATTGCTTGTTCAACAAAGGGTAGAAACTCAAATAATGCAATTTCAATGTTCATACTAGGGGCTGAGAAGATAGCTCAGGAAATAAGTTCTTTGCTGTGTGAGGACCAGCATTCAGACGTTCAGAATAGACACAGAAGCCAGGCAGGCATGCTGCCTGCCTGTAAACTGAGCACTGAAGAGGGAGAGACATGGGATCCCCGGGACAAACAGTCAGGCTATTCTAGCATTTTCTCCTCTAGGTTGTTTCCATTATCTCTCATGGCCAGAGTGACATACACTGGCTAAAGGAAAAAGTCTGATTGAGTAGTTTATATATAAGTATTCACCAAGATCGTATGTGGTCATTAAATATTATTTATGAGGCATGAGCTCCTAAAAGGGTATGGTTTTCTTAACCACTGAGCAATCTCTCCAGCAGAGGGTTTAACCAGATAAAAATTATAAAGCAGGTAAGATCTTTAGTAAATATTGGTGAAATGAATGCCTTGTCACGTAATGAAAAAGCTCAGAAATATATACTAAAAACTTCCACATAAATACACAATCTGTCTACTACTCACACACTCACTGAGAAATGGGACACACTGGCCCAGTTGGGTGCTAATGCTTACACAAGTCCACAAAACTTAAAGCTTATTTAAATACACCAGAGGGTCATTTAAAGATAAAAGACCAAGAAAGTACTTCTCTTGACATAAAATAATTGCTACACAAGGAGTACCCCAAGACAGGCTAGGATGGCCTGCGACATACATTCTGTGCTATAATGCACCCTTATTGGTTCCTATTGGGCAACAATGGCGATATAAGCGTGCATAAACATTCAGCTTCCGCATACCTTTACTGTCATAGAAAAGCATGAAATACACAGAAACAAAGGAGGGGAACAGGGAAAAATGTAGAGCTCAAGAGAAATCAATTTAAAAAATGAGTATCATGTGAATTCATCAAGTAAGTACTAGAGTTCTTATTGGTGATTCTAGAAAAGAAGAATCAGTTACAAAATGAAAGCAAGTTACACTCAGTAATAAAAGGCTTCTGTTTCAAAGTTAAAATGAACTCATAGATCAGACTATTAAGTGGGAAAAAGAGATGATCAGTTTCGTTTTTTCAAAAAGAAAATGAACACTGTTGCCACAGTAAAATAAGTCAAAAGCATGAGTTAATCTAAATGGGCCCAATGTTTTAAACACTTGGGACGTTTAGTCTTGATTTGCTGTAGAGTCAGTTAAAAGACCTGCCTCCAGGAGGGTCTATGATATTTCCTGGATTGGCTAAGAGAGTTGGAAAGACCTTCCCCAAGATTTGTCTCCACCTTCTGGTAATAGCCTGGATATAATGAGGTCTTGCTCTTGCCTGTCCTAATTCAATTTATGCCTATGAGCACATCTCTGGCATTGTTGCTGCTACTTGTGGTGATATTTTGTTTGTGCTCTAACAAATAAAACTTGTCTGAAGATCAGAGGCCTTTAGTTCACCATAGAGATCTCGAAGTCTTTACAGACACACAGGAAGTGATATGGCTAGGCAGAGAGGGGACTATAAGGTGGGAGGAGACAGAATCTCACCTCCTTTTCTTCTAAGCAGTTGGCAAGGTGAGAGTTGGCTGTGGCTTGTTCCTTTGTCTCTGATCTTACATGATTTACTCCAATATCTGGCTATGGGTTTTTATTATTACTACCAATTAGAACAATTGTTGGGAAAAAATTGGTACCCAACTTTACAGCAAAATTTCATGGCATGTGAGGGCTCCCACCAGATTTATTGTTCCGCCAACTAGGTTTTCTTTTCTACCCCCCCCCCCCAAGCCTCTGCGTGATTTGGGGATTTTCCTGTTGTAGCTTCTTTACAACAGTCTCCAGCTGCAACCCCAACTCCAGAGGCACCTGGGCTCCAAATACCTCAGCTGAACTTACCCATTTTAGGTTGGCTGGCTCTGCTTTCAGGTCATTCCCACCACATGCTCCTAGCACATGCTTCTTCCGCACAGTCCATGTGTGCAGTTTTCAGACAGCTGGCTCCTTCTCCCCCTTGGGTTGGCGACTAATGTCTGAAACCTCTGCTTAGGTTGATGCCACACAAGGTAGCTGCCTTGACACCCACTCTGGCTTCTCCTGTTGTTGTAACTGCAGCACACTCTCAGCTCACGGCTACACACTGGGAGCTGCAGCTGTCCTCAGCCAGGCTGCTCACTACAGGTATTCTCTGCTCAGATGTGCTACACCTCACATTTCAACAACATCCTCAGCAGATCTGGTGAGACAATTGGAAATTCTTAAAGGGGGGAATTAGTTTTTTAAAAAAAGTGAGTTTTTTTCCACATGAAAAAGTGGAAATCAGTATTATGATGGAGGGAGTTAAGTCTCGGCATGATTACACAATAGAAGGTCAAAAATTGAAGCAATTAAATGAAGGGGTAATCGATTAACTAGGATTGAAATAATATTGATTATCATTTTGATAATCTTTATTGTTGATTTGATAATTCTTGGTTTAATCTTTAAACTGTTGGTTGATATGAACGCCAAGATACAGACCTTAGAAAAACTTACTAAAACAGATCATAGAGATATTGAGATCCAGACAGGAATTTAAAGGAGAAACAGTCTCACTTTAAGGTTACAGAGGAATAGTCAAAGGTTTTTAAACAACCAACTTTAATTTATCCAGACACCTTACAGTAACATCTGCCAAATGATAGATATTCCTATTTGGGCAAGAGCTGAAGGGACTTTTGTAGAAATGTAAGATTTCAGGAGAATCAAGAAAGTAATAGTCTTATAGGGCAAACATTTACCTTTTGTGAAGGAGATGTTAAACTCATGGTCAACTAATAATAGAATTATTCCTCAAGACTGGAGAGACTTGGTTACAGTAGTTTTGGAACCTGATCCTCAGTTACAATGGAAGACCTGGTGGGAGGCTGAGTCTAAGACCATTGAACAGTGAAGTGGGGTTAGAGGTATGGAAATCACCCAAGACTAACTTCTGTGAGGGGGAGATTATGCCCATTTACAAAAGCATTCTCTGTATGATGACCACACTCTGGATTTATGCTGTACAGCAACTTCGAATGCTTGGGACAGAATTGAAGAAGTAGAAACAAAAATTGAGTTATTTAATAAAGTTATACAGGGACTAAAGAAAACCTTCATGTATTTCTTACAAAGTTTGACTTCAGCAGTAAATAGAATGATACCAAATTCAGAAGCTTGAAACTCTTGCTTTCAAAAATGTTAATACACAATGCAAAAAGGCAATTAGGTTCTTAAAGGCAAGATCAGCACCCTTGGAGCAATGGATCTGAGATATAATCAGTATTGAATCTCATGACCTTGATGATGCTTGGTTAGAAGAGGTGATTTGCAGAGGTTTGAAGAAAAACCAAACTGTCAAGCATCTTAATGGCAGAGACATGGTCTCTAGGTGAGATGATCCAGCCTCACAGATTACTCTTGCCATGACTTGAGACAAGCCCAGCACTTTCTCATTACACAGAGACTAGACAACAAATAATACAGCTACATCTTCCAGGACTTGACAATTAACCCAACTTTTTCTTTTCAGGATCCCTTAAAGATGTCACCACTCCCAGAGAACAGGAAGTAACTTTAAGAACATGACATCCATATTCTCAAGAAGTGGGGTAAGTCATTTTTGGTCTTTCATTGGATGATGGATATTTGGCATGATTTCCTGGAGTTGGTTACAAATTGTTATTGGCAATGAACAGAAAAAAACAATTTAGAACAAAGCAATTTAGATTCAGGGATATTGTTTTAAAATGAAATAGGGAGATATAGATATGATAGGGCATAGGTTAGATTATTGAGTCTACTCTGAAAAGAAAAGTGGGGGATATAGAAATAGGATAAAAAGGCAGATTATTGAATCTACTTTAAAGCCAAAAAAGCAACTGCTTGTTTTAAATATTTTATGTTGATGTGGATTTTTGTATATTGATACAAATTTAAAGTTATATTTGTTAGAACATACTGTATATACATTTCTTTGTGACAAAAGTTAGCCACTGGTCAAGAAAGTGCTTTTGCCTCAACTACTGACAGTATGCTGTTAAAATTAGACACGCAGGACACAAAGGAAAAGACTGGCAAACACTGTCAAGACAAGACAGAACAGTCCTTCAGAACATCCTGCTTCACAGAAAAGTCTGTCATTTATGCTAGTTCTGTAGGCCGAAGATGGACACGCCAACATTCCAGAGGAACCTTTGGTGATTGTTCAGGGAACCAGCTGTTTCTGTCGTATCTCACATTTTGTTTTTGGAAGTCACTTGCTTGTACTTTCTATTTACTCAGGTACTACTATTTCCTTCTTGGGCCTCTGATGTAGTTGAATACTTTATAGTTATAGAAAAGAAATTCACTAGAGAGGTGTAGAGTATATAAGGTTGATAGATATTAAAAGATAGCTTTGGTAATACAAGTTAGAATAGTAAGTGGATTAGGTACAAATCGTTGGACTCATCAAAATAGGATAGGTATGGAGTATTTGTTTTCATCATTTGCTAATGGACTAGACATTGCTGATGTTTTTATTGCCTATGTATTATATATAGTTATTGCACTTATTGTATAATTTTTCTTATATTAGTTATAACTTTTTAATTTTATTTTAGACTACTTTAACATATAAGAGAAATGTGGTAAATATTTTGTTTGTGCTCTAACAAATAAAGCCTGTCTGAAGATCAGAGGGCAGAGCTAGCCACAAGTTAACCATAGAGTTCTGGAAGAAGTGATATGGCTAGGTAGACAGGAATATAAGGTGGGAGGCAGAAACTCACCCCCTTTTCAGCCAAGCAGTTGGCAAGGTAAGAGTTGATTGTGACTCACTTTTTTGTCGTTCTGATCTTTTAGCATCGACTTCAATATCTGGCTCGGGGTTTCTATTATTAAGACCAGTTAGAACTCAGGCAACAGCTGCTGCCACAACCACCATTCTCTGACAGACCACAGTATCTTCAGCCATACAACAAGAATCAAAGACTAGCATATCTCCAGGAGTCTTTCATGTTTTCAGGACCAGATTCAGACGGCTGAGGCCCACAGTTTTGTGGGCTATGGGTCCTCAGTCTCTCCTGGGTTTAGATAGCATTATTAGACTACTCCAATATGTAAGAGAAACTAATAAATATCCTTTACAGAACATTCATTTCATCAGTTCTGGTCATCTCTAGAACCTTGATAATACAACACTGACAGGATAAATGCAACATATAATACTAATAAATCAATAGAATATTGTTTGTTGATTGTCTAAATTCACACAGCTTTGTTCTGGGATATTTCATTATAAAGTGTGAAGTTCATTTATTTATTTTATAAGGCTCAAATGAAATTTCTGAAGTTCTGAGAAATTTTGGGCAACATTACTCCAAATAGTCAGGTGTTAAATGACTAGCGTACAATAATATGATATAATTAGTTAAGCCACAAAGTGGAGAATGGAACTTGTCCAGTCAAAGTCAAAGGGTGAAAATTAGTACTAAAAGACATGCATTTAAATTTCAAAACAAGAGATATAAATATTCAATGTTCTGAAGCTAAGCACTACAAACAAAATTTATAAAATTATGCATATTCAGAAAGAAAATGAAAAATGAGCTTTCAGGCACAATGATTGAATTTAGATGCCAGCTTGCTTGGATTAAGGGCTATTCCAAGATCTGACGAGTTTTCTATCTGTGTGAATCTGTACGGTTTAACAGTGGAGGCTTTCTCCTGATTTGGAGCAGCCTGGTAAGGAAAGTCTTCATTTGGTATGCATGATCACTGTCCAGTTAGCTCAGGCCCAGAGAACAAAACTAGAAAAAGCTAGAAGACAGATTTCCCATCTTTGTTTTAGGCATCTGTAGGATGTCAGCCTAAGGACTCCAGGATTAACATACTGATTCTGACTGTTTTTCTCATGGCACTGAGAGTTAGGTGCTCACTCTATCTGGATCTGAGATCTTCAAACAAGGCTGAACTATGAACATGCCTTTTCAAGTGGTTTTGGCTACTTATTCTCACTTAGCCCCTAGTAAATCACTTTCCGTCTTTTTGCATATCCTTTTGATTCTGGCCCTCTATAGACTTCAAACATCTAGAAATATTAATGTTATGTCAGTGATCACTGGCATGACTATCATATTTACCACAGAAATTCCTTTACTGTTTTATCAGACATTATAGAAGAATCATCCAAAATATTTATAAGATAAGGAAAAAATCTTAAACTATATTCAACCAAATCTTTCAAAGTAAGGACAAATGGGAAAAAAATCATTATTTCTTTAAACTTTCACATCATGATCAAAACAGTCAGAACTCAAATGAAGAAATTGAGAAAAGGAATAATATAATTAGTACCATAGCTCCTAGGCAGAAAATATATACATTTTTAAACTATTCAAATTTTCATAAGGCATTAATAAATATTGATTATATCCTAGGTTTCAAAAAATCTCCAAAGAGAAAGAGTAAACCATGCCAATCCTCTCAGTTTCTATAAAATAAAAATTAACTTTAATAACAAAAGCATTACTTACAGAATAAATGAAGTCTCAGAAGAACCAAAAATAATAACTACAGAAATATTAAGCCAAAGAAGATACAAGGATACAAAATCTCAACTCATAATACATCAGAATGTTGAGAATACACAAAAGTATCAGAAAGTTCACATCTGCAAATTAAGGAAAATGAAGATAACTGAAATAGTTCACTCAAGGAGATGTGGTAGGCAAAACTCTGTGCAATACTAGAGATTTTGGTCTCAAGAATTATACAGTTTCTTGATTTTCACTGAAATCAGTTTAGATGCTGCTGAGAAGGATGTGTGTGTAAGTAAGGTCCAAATCTCATTTGCCTTAAGCAAGCTGAGCAAGATGATGCGCCTGGCCTCATTGGTCTCTTTAATGCTGCATCTAGACGTCACAAATAGAAAGTATCAGGAAGGTTGAAAACATTGCGGCAGGCACCTAGGTAGAAAGGTAGCGTGGAATGGGGTGTGTATATACATAAAAGCTGAGAGAAGCTGCCAAGTGACAGTTCTAGAGGACTGGTCCTCAGTCCTGCCATAGCAAGAAAGTCTGTTTACTGGTGGTTGCTTTGTTCAGTGTCTGTGCTACTGGTGTTATATTTAGGAAGTGATTTCCTGCCCTAATGTGTTCAAGGCCACTTCCAACTTTCTTTCTGTAAGGTTCAGTGTAACTGGATCTATGTTGAAGTCTCTCATTCACTTGGACTTGAGTTTTGTGCAAGGTGATAGATTTGAATCTATTTGCAATCTTCTACATGCAGACATCCAGTTATACCAGCACCATTTGTTGAAGATGCTTCCTTTTTTTCGGTTGTACAATGTTGGCCTCTTTGTCAAAAATCAAGTGTTCATAGATGTGTGGATTAATGTCATGTTCTTCAACTCAACTCCATTGGTTCTGTTTGTTTTTATATCAATACCAAGCTGCTTTTATTAGTGTAGCTCTATGGTAGAAAACTGTAGTTAGAATATAAAATGGATAAAAAATAACTAAATTTTTTCCAAAAGAATGTTTTACAAGGAAGTACAATTTCCCTCAGTATTTCGAGAGGATAGTTTGAGAAATACCTTGAGTAAGTGCACACATGTGCCACTACATATAAGAGCCAGAAAATGACATCACAAATCTTCTCTATTATTCTCCACTACATCTTGTGAGAAAGGCTTTGTCTCTGAACATAGAGCCACCTGACCATGGATCTGGGGACCCATCTGTCCCTTTCTCCCAGAACTGGAGTTACAGACATGCACAGACATGCCTGACTTTTACATAGGTGCCTGGATCCAAACTCAGGCCATCACGTTTTTGTAGCAGGTTGCTTACTTAGTCATCTCCCCACCCCTTCAACATTTTGAGTTTAGCATATTGATAATCCAAAGGAAGTTTGGCTAACATGGGTATTGTAAACTGGAAAATCTGTTTTTGTTGTTTTGTTTTTTTAAATTTTTATTTATTTATTATTGAAAATTTCCACCTCTTTTCCTCCTCCCACTTCCCTCCTCTCCTCTCACTCCCCCTAAATCTTTTATAATACTAAACCAGAAATAGTAAAAGTAATTGAAATCAGAACCCAAAAAATTATTTTAAAAATAAAGAAATTGAGAAATGAAAATATATCTGTAGCTAGTTATTTTGAAATTATAATGAAATAGATTTACTTCCTGAAGATACTCATGGGAACTCATGTATAAAGAATAATTTCATTCATTAGATATATGTAAAAGATTATTTTTGATACAAAGAAATCCTTTTTAGATTAATTACATACAGGAAATCATGGTTGTAAAATTTAAGTACTGTTGAAATATTAAAGTTTTTTTTAAAAAAAAACTAGTTTCATATACTGACTAAAGAGTTCTACAGATTATTGACCTTGGTGGTTCTTCAGTGAGTTGTGCAAACTTCTAAGTGGGCATGTTCTATTTGCTTTTCAGTCTCTTTAAACACAGATAAATGAGAAACTTCACAGTTCATCTCATTAAAGTCATGTGTTATTACAAACAACAAAACACAAACATTACTTAAATAGAACAAAAGCATTTCAACAACCTACCAATAGTTTCATCTAATGGATTGAGACAAAAATAAAACATGGCAGTAAGTCAAAGTCAAAATGTGGCCTCTAGGAATTCAATAGGCAGGGGCATCTCAAGTTCTCAACTAGTCAGGGTTGCTATCTATTCTTCCTTCTTCAACCTCTGGGAAATTGAACGAATATATGAAACACGTGGTTTCAAACACTAGACAGTAGTTCTTGCATGTGATTCATACAAGCAGAAACAGATAACACAGTATGACACGGAAGAAATCTCCTGGAAGCAGCTTCAGTGAGTGTCATTGGATGAATGCCACCACATCATGCTGAGATGAAGGTACAGAGAGATAAGAAGGATGTGGCAGCAATAATTTCTGGAGAGAGAGACTAGTCGTCTGCTGTGACTCAACTGTTTGTTGACATCTGTGACGAAATAACTGAATAAGTGAAGATCAAAATGTAAAATGGGATAAACCCTGAAGAGGTTTATTTGGCACGGTAAGACCTTTATTACAACAAAGGGAGGGGAGAGGAGAAAAATGTGTAGCTCAATAAACTCAATAAATAAAATAAAATAAAATAAAATAAAACACACAGTGCTTGTTCAAAGAAAGCAAAACTACTCAAAGTGAAATTTCTCTTACATAAAAGATTCTGCTTCTATTTAATGGAGGCAAAACAAAAAATAAGGTATAACACTGGTTATTCAACAACATATACTCTATAACTGAATAGATTACAATTCTATCATTGTCTTTTTTAGCGTAATGATTTTTCTAGTCATACTTTAACTAAAAGTAAACAAATTAAGTATGCATTATGCATATAACTATATTTCATTTGGTGGTTAGAAAACATATTGTTTGTCTTATTTTTATTTGGGTATTTTATTTATATTTCCCTATTAAAATTAAACTTATTTAATTATTTTATATCCTGATCACAGTTTTTCTTTCCTCCTCTCTTCTCATTCCCTTTATTGACCCACCCCCAATCTAGTCCTCCTCTGTTTCTGTTTCTGTTTAGAAATGGGCAGGCCTCCCATGGGTATCAACAAAGCAAGGCATATCAAGTTGCATTAGACTAAGTGCCTCCCCTTGTATTTAGACAAAACAAGGCAATCCAGTATAAGAATAGGTTCCTAAGAGATAACAAAAACATTAAGAACTGTCACTGCTTGCATTGTTAGGAGTCCCACAAATAGACCAAGCTACATAACTGTAACATATATGTAGTGGTCTTAGGTCAGTCCCATGCAGGCTCCCTGGTTGTCAGTTCAAACTCTGTAAGTTCCTATTAGCGAGGTTAGTTGTTTCTGTGGGTTTTCCTGTGATATCCTTTGATGTGGTATTCCCCTCTATATGCTGTGAATACCATTGGTTAATAAAGAAACTGTCTTAGGTCTGTGATAGGGTAGAGTAGAGCTAAGTGGGGAAAATGAAACTAAATGCTGGAAGAAAGGGGATGGAGTTAAGAAGAAGCCATGGAGCTGCTTCCAAAGACAGACATATCAGAACCTTGATGGTAGCTCATGAGCCTCATGGTAAAATATAAAATACTGGAAATGGGTTAATGCTAGATATTAGAGTTAGCTAGCAATACACTTAAGTGATTGGTCAAGCAGCAATGTAAGTAATATAGTTTCTTTGTGATTATTTTGGGAGTTAGGGTGACCAGAAAAATAAACAAGTGGCCTCTTACTACAGTCCTTGACCCCTCTGACTCTTAGGATACTTCCTCCTTCCCTCAGCAGGATTGCCTGAGCTTGGCCCAGCACTATTGTTAGGAATCTTAGCTGGGGTCTTCCTTGTAGACCCAGGGGAGTTCCACTTCTACCTGTCCATGAAAAGCGCCCCCCTTTAAAGTTGTCTCTTTCAGTGTTTTCCTTCTCTACCTACCCCGA
The DNA here is from genome assembly GCF_014885135.2 of Alexandromys fortis. Taxonomy (NCBI): domain Eukaryota; kingdom Metazoa; phylum Chordata; class Mammalia; order Rodentia; family Cricetidae; genus Alexandromys; species Alexandromys fortis. The sequence goes on from NW_026067995.1 coordinate 4,908,530, forward strand.
AACAGATCCTACAAGTTCCCATGCCCACCACCCCTAGTCCCCCTAGGAGATTTATTCTATTTCCCAGTTCCCAAAGAAATATGTATGTCCTCCTTCGGACCCTCCTTGTTATCTAGTCTCTCTGAGTCTGTGGATTGTACCTGACTTTCCTTTACTTTACAACTAATAACCACTTCTGAATGAATACATAATTATTTAACAGGGGGATGAAGAGTTGGCTCAGTGGTTAAGAGCATTGACTGTTCTTTCAGAGGACCTGGGATCAATTCACAACAACCAATTATATATATATATATATATTTTATATATATATACATATATGTATACATATATGTATATATAAATTATTTTTCTCTTAAAACAAAAACCTCACTGTCTTTGAACTATGTGGGTGACAAACGAAGAAAACTGACAAACCTTCACTTGTAGTTTGAACTCACTGTCTTCTAGATATAAAAATTTGAATCTTCCCTAAGCTTTCTTAATGTTTTATATATGCAAATCAGCACACTACTGTCCATATATGATGCCTTATAAGTACTTCTTTTTTTTAAAATATTTATTTATTTATTATGTATACAATACTCTGTCTGTGTCTATGTCTGCAGGCCAGAAGAGGGCACCAGACCTCACTACAGATGGTTGTGAGCCACCATGTGGTTGCTGGGAATTGAACTCAGGACCTTTGGAAGAGCAGGCAATGCTCTTAACCACTGAGCCATCTCTCCAGCCCCTTGTAAGTACTTCTTATTGAGGTGTACAGAGAACTATCTAGCACCTTCTTTACCAGTTGTGGTATTGGCATAGCATCATTTAATCCAAAATCATTTTCTGAAATTCTTTCAGAAACTTAAACTATTTTTAACTTCTTTTATTTTTGGTATTATAATATAATTGCATCATTTTCTCCTTCCTTTTTGTTCCTTAAAATCCTATAAGATAACACTCCCTACTTTCTTTTATTTCATGGCCTGATAATAAACAAGCTGCTGTCACATGTACAGATGGATATGCATATTTATGTATGTATGTATTTTTTAGATGCGACCTGCTTACTTACTAGATCTTTAAAAAAAATCAACCTTGAACCATGGAAAGAATTAGTATTATTTTTTAAACATGATATTTTTAATTTAACTTTCTAAAGGTTTGACAGTATTTCCTCTGTTGTCTGGCTTCAGCGAGTTACAACAAAGCATATTGTATGTAAAAACTGTTGATGTCTGCTTTCTGTGCCTCCAGCTAGAGAATGGTGCTGAACTCACCTTGGCTTCCCTCAGCAGGCTCATTTAAGACAATAATTCTCTTTTAGTTCTAACTAATGCAAAAAAACACCTCAGATAATTATGAAGTCTCTGGAAACAGTGGACACGTTTTCCTCTCAGTTTTTAAGAGGAATAGGGCACAGTTTTGCATGTTCACATATTCATGAATCCAGATGAAGTCTCTGGTGCCTTTGTCTCCACTGCATGATGTTGACACATCAGGGTCAGAAGGCCCAAGTGCTGAAAGGGAATTGATATCACAGGTCTAGAGTTCCTTAATAAAATCAAGTTGTCATCTATATCACTGTGAATCACACACACACATGCATATGCACACACACGTGCAGGCTCACACACACACACACACACACACACACACACAGTAGAGAATTAAGAATGTCTGAATTTAGTTTCTCAAATGCTTTCTATTGAAATTTTAAAAAGTGCCTTCTTGGAACTCTCCTACCTGCTGGGTTGTTTGCAAATGTTTTCAGAGCCCCATGTTTCATATGTGTTCTGAAGATCTCCAGGAGAATAAAACTTGTGCACTATGCAGGGTACCTGGAGAGTTATTCATTGATTTCATGTATTTCTATCAGAGAGTCTGGCCGTGATGACATGCATCCTTTTTACTTAGATTGTACAAGCTCGTCGGTTGTGGCAAAAACATAGATAATGCTTCATTTCATCTCTTTTTATAAAACATTGTACTTGTGCTGTGCTGATCTGTGGTGTAATTCTTCCCATCAGAGCTCCCAGTTTAGTAGTAATAATAGGATGAGCACATTTTTCTATTTTAAATTTTTAAATTCATTTTACATACAACCTCTCACTCCTCCCACTCCTTCTTCCACTTCTGCCCCCCTCCAGTCCACTCCTCAGAAAGGGTAAAGCCTCTCATGGGGAGTGAAAAAAGCTTGGCACATCAAGTTGAGGCAGGACCAAGACCCTCCCAGTTGCATCAAGGCCAAGCAAGTCATCCTGCCATAAGGAGTAGGTTCCAAAATGCCAGCTTATGAGCCAGGGACAGATCCTTGTCCCACTGCTAGGAACCTCACAAACAGACCAAGCCACACAACTATCATCCACATGCAGAGGGCCTAGTTTGGTCCCAAGCAGGCTCCCCAGCTGTCAGTCCAGAGTGCATGAGCTCCAGGAGCTCAGGCCAGCTGTCTCTGTGGGTTTCCCCATCATGACCTTGACCATCCTTCTCTCTCTCTTCAACTGGACTCCTGGAGCTCGGCCTGGTGCTAACCCCAAAATGCCCCCACATCAAAATGTCTCTTGTTCCTGTCCCTTCCATCATGTCTCCAACCTACTTCCCACACCCAGACTGCCCAACCTGCTTCTTCTAGATCCCCTCCCTCCATCCCCCAATCCCCAGTTTACCCAAGAGATCTTTTCTATTTCCTCATTCCAAGGAAAATTATGTATCCCTTTTTGGACTTTTCTTGTTATCTACCATCTCTGAAGTTATGGATTATATGATAGTTATCCTATCCTTTACTTCTAATAACAACCTATGGGTGAGTACACACCATGTTTGTCTTGCTGGCTCTAGGTTACCTCACTTAGAATGATTTTTTTTTCTAGTTCCATCCATTTGCTTGCAGGTTTCATCAGGTCATCTTTTTACATCTGAGTAATAGTTCATTGTGTAAATGTACCACATTTTCTATTCCTTGGTTGAGGGGCATCTACGTTGTTTCCAGGTTCTGGCTATTATGAATAATGCTGTTATGAACATAGCTGAGCAAGTGCCCTTGCATATGACTGTGCATCCTTTGGATATATGCCTACGATTGGTATAGCTGGGTCTTGAGGTACACTGATTCCCACTTTTCTTAGAAACTGCCTTACCAAGTTTCAAAGTGGCTATATAAATTTGTACTCCCACAAGCAGTGGCGGAATGTCCCCCTTACTCCACATACTCTCCAACATAGGACGTCATCAGTGTTTTTGAACTTAGCCATTCTGACAAGTGTGAGATGGTATCTCAGAGTCATTTTGATTTGCAATTCCCTGATGACTAAGGATGTTGAACAATTCTTTAAGTGTCTTTCAGACATATGAGAGTCTTCAGTTGAGAATCTCTATTTAGATCTGTACCCCATTTTAACTGGATTATTTCATATTTTGGTTTTAGCTTCTTCAGTTCTTTGTATGTTTTGAAGATTAGTCCTCTGTCAGATGTGGGGTAGGTGAGATATTTTTCCACTACATAGGTTGCCATTCTGTCTTATTGACAGTGTCCTTTATCTTACAGATGCTCCTCAGATTCAGTTATTTCTAACATGTGACGATGGAAGCAGACTATTTTGTTGTGGTTCATTGTGTCTAAACTGGCCTCCAAACTCACAAACCCTTTCAAATGACAAGTGTTTCCCCCTGACCATTGCATACATTTATTTATGGGATAAATATAAGGAAATCACCTTATTTCCCTCTAACCTTTGATGGTCTACTTTTTCCCCACAAATCTCTTCTCAGACTCACAGCATTTTGCTTTGTCCTATGTCTCACAGAAGTGAACTTGGGCTGCCTTGGAAACTCAGGGTCTCCTGAGAGAGGTCCATCACTTGTAAGACCTGAGAATGAGATAGTTTAGCAGTTAAAGTTGTTCCTTTCTTGGATACCTTGAAGAATATTTGCTTCAATAAGTCACCCGTCCAAACAACTTACCCTGAAACTTTTATTGCAGAAGTTAGATTTTTAGAAGTACATAATCAGGAATATGATCTTTGGTATGAGGAAAGTGGTTAGTTATAACACATAAGAACAGTTACTGCTGGGCTGGAGAGATGGCTCAGTGGTTAAGAGCATTGCCTGCTCTTCCAAAGGTCTTGAGTTCAATTCCCGGCAACCACATGGTGGCTCGCAACCATCTGTAATGAGGTCTAGTGCCTGAAGACATACACACAGACAGAATATTNTGAGTTCAATTCCCGGCAACCACATGGTGGCTCGCAACCATCTGTAATGAGGTCTAGTGCCTGAAGACATACACACAGACAGAATATTGTATACATAATAAATAAAATATTTAAAATAATAATTTGAAAAAAAAGAACAGTTACTGCTAAGATGGCTTGCTGTGCCTTGTACATCAATGTTTTTAAGTCTGTGTTTTTCTAAGATTTTAGAAGAAAACAAGTGGTTTTCAGTGTAGGCAAAATGAATGATAATGACATGCGTGTCACACAACCTTGATGTAAATAAATTTACTACCATTCACTTACACCGGATGCAAAATCCAGAAATATTTTTAAGTGTGAGAAACGTACTGAATATGTTTAAAATATTTTCACAGCTTGAGGCCCTAGCCCTATTCTGATTATTATTCAGGTTTGAGTCCTCAAGGTTTCCTATATTGCAAAACTTGGCACACTCACTAATATATATTTTGTATTAAATGTTTCCCTAATAAGAAAACCATCACTTTCACTGAACATATACTGCCATCTCTATTTGAATGCTTCATTAGGACAGTCACTCTCTGTTTTTGTTTTTTAAAAATCGTATTAGAAATATTCTCTTGAAAAGCTAAAAGTGCTTGATTTTTGTAAGCGGTTTTTTAAAAAATAACTTTTAATGTTTTGTCTTAAAACATGCACCTTCTTGTTGATAAGAGCCCATATCTATAGAAATTAATCTTGAACAGAACATAAGTCACTCATGCTTAAGTTCTGAGCACCAACTCCCATTATGAAGCCTGGATGAAATGATTTCAATATTGATGTAATTAGACTTTATAAATAGCTTTACATGATTCACAGAAGGTTAATTCTAATTATAGTAAAAGCAGCACTGCATTTTCCCCTATTGTTCTCTCTCTTTATGGTGGATGCCAACTGGCACCCACAAAACAACCCTAGAAAGATATTTGATACTTTAATATCAAACTGTTTCTCTTGTATAATGGGTCATTTGATGCATCTTGCCCTATATTTCCAATTTATACTCTCATTTCCAACAATAAGCGATTAGCAGAAGAACACGAGGCATCACAGTATCCCAAATCATTAGAAAGTTTATTTATTATCCTTATCTATAGGGAAGGAAAGAATTCTAGAACTATCCAAAGTATAGACAGGAAAAATAATCTATATGTACTGAGGGCTCAGTGAGAAACAGTGCAAATACTCAGAATGGTATATCATCTAAGATCTCAGTTAAGCCTGAAGTTACCAAACCCTTCGCAGTTCCTGAAAGTTCAAGTCTACCAACCAAACAGCACATTGTCATATCTGTACCATCAGCGAGATGGAATTCCCATGAGTAGTTTTAGCTCCTGCAGATGCCAGCATCATACTGTATACACTTTGTAAGATTTTAAAGACAACTTCTACCATTAACCCTCAACCCAATACTTTTACTTTTATTCAAAGCTTTGATAGATACTCCGCAAGCACACTGGTCCATTTGCACACCATAGTTCCATCCTACCAGTTTAATTCATTCAACCAACCAAATGCATGAGAAGTCTTTGTTTGGTCTGATTAACATGTGACTGAGCACTGGTGAAGCTAGCTTAATTTTAATATGTGGTCTCTTGCCTTCATGGAGTTTAGTACCTATCAAGGACAAGAGAGACCTGTTAATAACTCATGAATAAACAATTACTCTGACAATGGCTACCTAACCCTCTGCAAGATAATTTGATTCTATAAGACACCATGAAAAGTGGATTGTAGATGTCGTTGAGAGATGAGAAGTGAATTTAACTAAAATAAAAAAAAAGAGGGGAGAGCATTCTTGGTGGAGGCATTTGGATGTGTGAAGCTGTCTACTCCTTGGAGGAAACGAGGGAGATCTATGTCTCAGTTGGCTCTAGTGTGATGGGAGGAGTAAGAGGTCAGCCGGAGAGAAGAAGATCAGGCTTCACACTATTTAGAGTCTCATAGGTCAATTTATCTCATAGCCTGAGGTGCTTTAAGATTTTTCTATTCAAAAGAGAGGGGAAGGAGTGGGAGTGTTTCAAGCAGTGAAGATTAACTGAGCCAATTAACAGTTCAAGGGTTTCCCTTTTGCCATAGGTGGTGAACAGAGAGACGCCCTGGAAAGGTTTCAGATCAGCCCTCCTAAACTCTCACTTCTCTGGGAGCCTCTCATCTCAGGGAAGCACAGAGAATTTCGGTGGTATTTCTTTGCTTGCTCATTTTCAGTACAGAGCTACTCTGTGCCAGGGGCTGACCCGAGACTCAAATGCTGCTACAGATTGAAAAGTAAGCTCTCTGGCTAGATCTTTAGTGTAGAATCACAAAACCATGCCAGCATTCCTGCAGGAAGGCTCACTCTGCTACAGAGGCTTTAGTGCTGTCTGCTACACAGTCTCAAAATGACACTCTTTATTTCCTGAAGTTCATACCCTAGAAGCCTAGGTCTCAGAGAGGAGGCTCCACTTCTGGCATCTTCATTATGCTTGTGACACACTAGTTTCCAGTCTCCATTTCTGTCTTAAAACTTACTCTTTTCTGGACCTCTACTCTGATTTATTCCATCATAACTTCAGACTTCTTCCAGAAATTCTTTTTTGTCTATCAGAGAAGAATTCTCCATCAAACCATGTACTAAGAACACTGAATTCTGTTAAGATCATTTTATTTCCACCCCCAATTGTGCCTCTCGCCATCCTTTTAAGTGCACATAGGACATTATCATTTTCAGTAGATCCTTTGTTTTAAGCTTAGGTAAACACTTCATGGTTTCCTGGAGTTCGTGAGTGCTGATTGAGGAGAGACAAGGGAAAAGGGCATAACACTGAAAGTTTAGAAAATTATTTTAAGGTCTGAAGAACTAACTCAGTGATTAAAACACTTGCTGGGCAAACATGAGAACCTGAGTTCAAATCCCCAGAGCCTGGGCTGACCACGACAGGGGCATCTGTAATCCCAGTGTCCCTGCAGAAAGGTGGATCACCCAGATAGCCTGGAGTACACAGCAGCAAACCACAGAGCTTTGCCCAAACAAGGTGGGATGCAAAGATAGACACCTGAGAGTGTTCTTCGATTTACACATGCCACCATGCCTTGCATGTGTCAATGTGTGTCTATATGTTTATATATACATAAGCTTGTACCCACATACATGCATTTAAAAACCCTTATATATACACACATATTTAAAAACTCATGAATAATTAAATGTACCATTTCATCAATATTCATTAGGACAAAATTAGATAATGATTTATTATATACAATCTTAATGTTACTGTTTTGTTCATGATCTATCAATATATGTCCAACATGGGTAATCCAGGCTTAGAGAGAAGATGAACTCCCCTCCTCTTGTTATTGTCTCATTTGTAAGAGAAAACTCTACCAGGTAATACAGTTTAAAGTATGTTAAAGCAACAAATGGCACCCATTATGGTTACTGTTTGTGTTCAGTGGAGCTGCATTAGGGATCTTTAGCTGAAACAGCCAGGTTAATTGAATGTTTTAACAGCGTTTGGTTCCAAGTCAACCGCAGTTTTAGAGGTTTCCCAGGACAGGAAGATCAAGGAACTGGATACTTGAGCCCATGAAATTAAATGCTTTTCTCAATAGCTCCTTCCACTCACGTTTTATTGGCCAGAACTTATCACTGACCACATCCAAATTCAATCGGGCAGGAGAGAAAACTTCTCTGTTCTAATAAAAAGGAAAAGATAAACAAAAGCAGACAATGGCCCAAGTGCTGCTTCAATAATGGCTTCCACCATTTAATCTGTTCTGGTGACAACATTTGCTAAGATTTGACATGTCATAATTACCTTTCCTATTATGTTTAATTTCTTTTTTAAGATTGAAATCCCTTCTCTGCTTATGATTTCTACATTCTATAATCTTTGTCATCTTGATGATTAATATTTTTAGTGCTTTAACTTCAACCAATTACTGTAAGACAAAAGCTTTTAAATTGCTTACATTTTGTAAGAAAGACTATTAATATTCTTACAACACAAATGAGAACTTTCATGGCTAGAAAGCCTAATCGAGTTGAACAAGGGCTCACAGCAAGAGTTAGTCAGGTTTTGAATCCAAGCCTATTAAATATTTTATTAATAGATATTATAGCTCCTCTAGTTTATATTTTACTCCATCTTCTACAGTTAGATCAGGGTTTTACATCTTCTCCCAGGTCCCCCAAGCCTTTGGTCCAGTTTTATTAGTCCTTGTCTATAGAAATATTTTAGTTTAACCAGTGTTAGCATTTTGTACTTCAGCTTAACACAAAAGTAGTGAATAAATATGCTAATTGAATTTGTTATAAATCAAGTTCATGTTTCTGCTATCAACAGTCCAGTGTTAGGGACTTGGATCTCTTTTTCAATTTGTCTCTTTGCTTTGAGCGCACCAGTATCCCCGCAGCCACCTGTAGCCACCTTAACCACTTTGCTCTCACAGGCTCCTATAATGAGCTTCTTCTGTGTGTGGGCTCGCTCCTCACACAGATAGGCACTGCAGCTATTCCCAGAGAGCCATGTTGGAGGTTGAACTGCTAATGTTTCTTTCCCTCGGATTTTCGCCTCATCTCCACCCCAAGAAACAACTCGATGGTCACTTGGGCACATGCCATTAAGAGGACTGAATCCATGAGCTTAAAACTTCTCACTCTGAGAACCGTCTCTTCCAAATCGGACCTTGCACAGTTACTCAGTTACTTCCCATGCCTACATGTATCTTACAGCGTTTCCCCAAACCGGGATGCTTCCCTTTTTCTAAGAGGTATTAGCACAGTCATCTTTATTTCCGTCCATCCCAGTATTCCCACTGCCACTGGTTAGGCATATATCCCGTAGGAAATATTAGCTTGACAGTCACGCAGCTGAAACTATCATTATTAAGTTCCAGAGGGTGGTATCCTGGCCAGACAGGGAAATACCACCCTGAATCTTGCTTTCCCTTAGCTCCTGGGGTTCACCACATACTCTGCTGATCAACTTCCTTAAGGGGCTTCAGGATCTGCTTGTTCCTTCCTCCCACTCGCCGCTCACCTGCACGCTGAAGTGGAGCCATGGAGACCACTGGGAAAGATTTTGAAGTAGACACTTTATTTTCAAACTTGATTATCCTTCAGGCAGTTTTACAGACGACAGCGAGACTGACCTTTCAAAAGTGCAAATCTGCCCGAGTGACTATGCAAAAATCATGTGACTTCCTACATCCAGCCTCACTCACGTGACTTTCTTTAACACAGCTGGCGATTCTTCTCCGGACTTCACAGGGTTTGTAGTCCACACCACCCACTTTCCAGGCTTCAGCGCTAGTGAATGCTCAATACTATAAGAAATATTTCCCAAACCACTGTGCCTTGTTTCCCAAGGATATAACTGTTTTTACTTTGTTGTTGCTCCTGTTCTTGTTCTTTAATTCTCCCTTGACCTTTATACTTTCTTTCATCATTACTCCTTATCCTACAGATGGTAGCATAGACCTAATCCCCTCTTCCTTTCCACTTGTTTCAATGCACCCGCAGTTGCTCCCATGGAATCCCATGGAATTATATGAGCCGATTTTCCTAACTACTCCCTCTACGTTTCGTCCTTGAATATTTCCGGCCGACTACCCACCAATCTCTTCCAACACATTTTCCATTTAGCAGTTTTCATCCATTTTTGTATTTTTAGATGGAATTCCTGGTGCTACTTCCAAACCTGTTTCCTGAAATTATATTTTGAAAGTGATTTAAATATTTTGAGTCCCACAAGAAATACATAAATGTAGAGAATATATATATATATATATATATATATATATATATATATATAGCACATCTCACAGTGCACTTTGTATTTTGTAAGAAATACTTAAAGGATACAATTAGAAAATTCGGTGATGTTTTGTCTTTCTCAGTTTACAGCCAGTCAGTGATGCTGAAGCCCTGTAAGTGAGCTCCGGGTTCAAAGGTCGCATTTTTATAAAAAGAGTTAATTAATGAATTTTTATAAAAAAGGCATGAAGCCATCTAGAAGGAGAATATTTTAGGTTTCTATTTTGCTATCTGTGGCATCTTTTCAATTTTGTTTACTTAATAAACTGAAAGAAAATAGATTTTTAAAAAATGGCTCTTATTACAGAGCTCAGATCTGCATAAGGCAAGTTTTAGCAGTTAGCACTTTCGGGAAGATCCCGGTGATGATGTGCATGCATGGGGAAGAAGAGTGGCCGGCCATTCTCCATGTTGGCTGCAATACCTTAGTCTGGCTAGGGAAAGGGGGCAGCTGGAAAGAAACCAAGCAAATTTGTTTGGAGGCCACTAAGGAAGTAAATAGGCAGAATGAGAAAGCAGAAATTTTTACTTTGTTAACTTTTCTGACTCCATCCAAACCGTAGCTGCTTTCATAGATGTATCTCAACATTTTCTTCCTCTCAAGGAGAGCTTGACTCATAATATTTCAAATATAACACATTCATGAAACTTATTTATTGTACAAGAAACCATTGTTTTCCTTCTTTTCCTTCATGGACATCATGAAAAGAAAGCATTCGTACCTAGAGAACTCATGCAGCACAATATATGCTTAGATAAAGAATGAAAACTGCCTGAAAATACGTTGGTAAATTGTCTATTTTTTACTTGAGTTTTCTGATCTAATTTTAGGCTGTGTGCCATATATAAATACTATGTAGAATTCTGCACACAGCATAGAGCAGTCAATATATCTTCTAATTTATTTTGACTTTCAGTTGTCTTTTGTTTATTTTTGTTTTGCTTTGTTTTGTTTTTTGAGACAGGGTTTCTCTGTAGCTTTGGAGCCTGTCCTGGAACTCCCTTTGTAGACCAGGCTGGTCTCGAACTCACAGAGATCCGCCTGCCTCTGCCTCCCGAGTGCTGGGATTACAGGTGTGCGCCACCACCGCCCGGCTTGTTTATTTTTTTCAATGAATTTTACTGTACTGTTGCATCACTCAAATACAAGTGACCTTAAAATTGTATTTGCCGTTCATTCTGTCGCCGCAGCACTGGCTCTCATGTGCTGTATGGGATTCTTACACAATGCAGAAGTGTAGGGAATTCCACCTGCCACAGGAAGCAGTCCCTGCTGTCTGCAGGTGAGATGTCTCTTCCTGTGATGGGCTTATACTGAAACACTCCATGGTAGCTTAGGATTCTGAGATACAAAGACAGTAGGAATGTATTTTTGGATTTTATAATTTCATTTTTCACAAAGTAAGAAGATACACATTCTCAAAGGATACAAAATTAGAGACCTGTGGATTAGGGCAATGCATTGTGGCACATACTGAAGCAGAGAGAATGCCACCTGGAGTTGGCCGAGTGAGTTTCAGACCTTGTACCAGGTGTCTGGAGAGGTGGGTCCTACCAGTTAGAGAGCTGGCATGCCACCTTTCTTATAGTCAGAGAAAGAATTGAGCCTAGAAAGCAGTGGAAAATATTTGAAATTTGACTATATTTACTCATGCTCTCCAAACCTGTTTTAAGTGTACACACGTTACTGTAAGAACTTATTTCAGAATTCACTTAAAAATATTCAAGTCACTTGTCTCCTTTTGTCCGGCCATTTCCAGTGTCTTTTCATTTCAGACTGATAAAGCTCCCTGCTACCCAGGGCATTTGCAGGGCACTGCTTGGATTTGAAGCCTCAATTTCAGTAAAATAAATGTATGTATAGTTTTATCATATTTGGAAAGTTCAAATTGCAAATAAAATCTTTTGACTTAGGAGGAGTTTCTCTCTCTGATCTCTAGTAAATATTTCATGTGGCCATCTCAAAAGGACTTTCAAGTAGAAGTTTATGCTTAATTTTTTTCTAAGAACCTGAATTTGGAGATACTTTCTACATTATTTATAGATGTATAGCATGTTTTGATCTAAAACATTTTTAAACCTTAATGTAAGTGAGGGGAATTCTTTATACCCAATACTTTCAAATAATGATGATGACGCTATAAATAATAATAATAGCAATAATAATATAACATGTAGTGGTCAAAATATGACCTTGAGTATCTTTTACTCTTTTCTCTACTTTTTTGAGACAAGAATACTCACTGACTGCAGAAGTCACTGATTGGCTAGACTAGCTTGTCCTTGTACTACTGAGCCTGTTTCTACACAGCAGGTCCCCACCACTTCCCAATATACACCATCATGTCTGGAGTTCACAGGGGTTGCCTAGGATCTGAAGTCAGGTCCCTGTGCTCACACAGCAGGCACTTACCTGTCTCAACCATCTCCCCAACCTCATAAATATTCTTGCAATGTCTTCATTTTCCTTCTTCTAAGACCTATTTTCTTGTCCTGTATATCTTCTAGGTTAATCAACTCACTGATTTGTGTACATTCTCACTTACATTATAGAGAGCAGGCTGCATGCAGATCTTCCTAATGGCGACACAGAAAGCTCAGAGCCACTATTATTTTATAATAGGCAATACCTGGATGAATAATGAATTGGACTCTTCTCTCTTATGTGACTGTAAAGGTCAAACCACACCACCAGAATATTTTTTATCATCTATGAATATTTCCATTTAAGAGTTTATTTAAAAGAATTGTTAAATATTCTCATTATGTCTTAACAGCATGATATCATACTCTACTTTTTGACTTCTCTATTTGATATGGAATAAAATTGCACCTTGTGGCCAAGGCACAGACACTTAAAGTTTTCAATTTAGAAGCTTTCAAGAATCAAACTGAGTCGATTTATGCTTTAAAAGTCCCCCACACAATGAAGCCTACATAAATTACTGTGTGTTTAAAGGTTTCTGATTTTAATCTAATAACTGAAATATCAAAACTACTTTTTAATTCAGGTATTTGAGCCTCACTACCAGGTGTTCCCTTCTGATTGAGGAACCCTGCAGCACTATTTATCAGTGTCAAAATGCTAAAATCCCAAATTTAGTGCAAGACTCTATTTCAAATGGCATTTATATTTTGATATCTTAACCTACTTTGAATCCCCTGAATATTTTGTCTGTTTTTATTGGTAGACTTTACTGATTTTTTTTTAATTTTCAAAGGCTCTTCGAATTATTCTAAAGACATATATTTACTGTGAGAAAGCAGGTGTCTTTTTGGAATGCAGATGTTTAAATCATTCATAAAGTTAATTTCCTCAGGTTCGAAGAACGTTTTTAAACTCTAATTTGAAAGCCCTAATCTTGCATTCTGAGACCTCTCCATGTTCACTGAGATACAACAGACCAGTAAACATAAGACCATAATAAATTTAATTTGTTCTAGACTAGCATAAGAATGAAACAGTTGTGATGTAGCCAACTAGGTAGTTTTTAGAGTCAAAGACAAAGGCGTGGGGCATTTCTTTGTGGAGCCCCATGGTTCTGACTGATGATATCACCTGGGTGGTGTTAGCAGGATGCTGCCAGACCTGTAGCACCGCTTCATACCGCCATGGCCTTGTCTGTGCCCCAGAAACACAGACACACTTTGAACTTAATGTTTTTATTATTATTTTAAAATATGTATCCTGATAAATAAATTTAAACCATTTAAATTGAAATTGCCCTATAATCTAGAGTATATAGTTCGATATTCTTAGCATTTGTGGATTTGCGTGATTTTTATATAATTAGAATGCAATCAAATGTATTGAACAATAAGATTATGCTGTATGTAATTTAATTTTTGGTGATTCAGAAAGCACTTTAAGCTATTATGGTTTCTCAGAGTCAAGATTAGGTACTTTATAACTTTTCATTGTAGTAAAATATGTAGATAAAGAATAACAGAGATTTCCAGTAGATGCAATGTTTTTTTAAAAGAATTTTACTATACGTTCTGTTAATGTTGCAAAGGAAAGAATACAGATAATTGGTAGGGCAGAACACACATAATTGGTAGGGCAAGGAAATTATTCTAAATTATGTTAAAATGGTGAATAAATACCATTATCTTCAGACCTAAAAAGTACAATCCAAAGAGTAAACTTAAGTGGAGACTGTGGATTTTTGGTACTAATATGCCAAAACATAGCAATCATTTCTCTGTGCATGCACTTCTGGAGAAAATAGGGATGAGGGGAACAAGCATATGTGACACGTCCATAGCTATTCCTAAATGTTCCTGTAAAGAATATCCTAATATGCTTCTGTGTAATTAAATATGTTGTTCTATATAAGAAATATAAATAGAAGTAAATTTTAAAATGTTATTTCCTAGTGAAAACAGGCAGAAGAGAAGATCTGATGAGGTAGAGAAACAGAGATGTGGAAGCAGAAGCCTTTGTCAGAGGTATGAGAAAACAGTCGAGAGTTGTGAGAGTTTGCCTTTGGAACTTCCTGTCTTTACTAGGAAAATATTCACCGCGAAATTTCAAGAATGAGATTGACAATTAGTTCTTTACCCAGAAGGATTAAGTCTGGGGATTTGTCACTGACTGTGTGTCCCCTGGGTCTTGGGTCCTTAGAGCATTTTCTGTGTGGATATAGGAAGATCTCATCTTTGAGGTGAGATCTTCATAAACAAGGCTTTATTATCATTGTTGGGTTTCTTTCAGTGAGGGGCATGACAGACCTCCTCTGGAACCCATCTTTGATTTGTAGCTCAGATATCACATTTTGTTTTTGCTAAATTGGACTTTTCTGTGCCAGTTTTTCTATCACTTTGGCAATGGATGGAAACTAGGTTTCGTTCCCTGGAGACCTCGCATTGCCTTTGTGGAGCAGTGTTGATTAAGTATGCATTGGAAGCAGAAAGTGAACACACAAATTCACATCTACACCAATTGCTGAACACATCGAGGGTGACTAAGCATCCCAAGGTGCTTTCTGAATTTCGAGACAACATAAAAAAATCAAAAAGCAGGTCTTTTGCTGGGATCATACTGACCCACGGTGTGAATATTCATGCTCAACAAAAACTTTTATTTGCTAAATGTAATCGAAATGTCTTTAATAATCATCAGAAACTAAACAGTTTGTTTGATTTGAAAGAACACCATTGTTCTTCTCAGGAAAGCAGGCCCTGTGCCTCCTCTAGGAAGCACAGCTGAGCTGACCCTGTCCAGGAGAGCACAGGTGAGCCAGTCCTTAAAACTTGAAAATGGGTAAGACTTTCCCTTAGTTGTGAGCGTGGGAGAGCTGTCTCCACTACTGGTCTGTCATGAAGGCTGTGGGCAGGGGAGCAATGCTCCCCTTACCCTTTGCCCCTCACCACCTGAGACAGACAAGGGAGTTGACCCTCCTCCTTACTAGCTGCAGCACTAAGAAAAGTGGGCAGCACAGCAGAGCTGACCGTGCTGGTGGAGATGGGGGTGAGCCAGCCCAGATGTTGTGGGCATGGGAGAGCATCCCCACTACTCATTTGTGATATGGCAACATGGAGGGGAGAACCCCTCCATCAATCCCTGAGGCAGGTGGGAGAGTCACCCCTGACGTCAAAAGAGCAGGAGAGCTGTCCCTGCCCCCCATCAGCTGCAGTACTTGGGAGAGAGGCCTCTACGCTTCTGGACAATCGAGTAGAGCTGGCCCTGGAGATATAGATATGCAACAGCTGATCCTGAGGTTGTGAAAGCCTGAGAACTGGCCACGCCCCTTGCTCATTGCTGCCTGGGGTGAACTAGCCATGGCAGAGCTGGAGAGCTCACCCTGGTGGTGATGACAGGGGAGAGCTGGCAGAGTGATCAACTCTGCAGCTGTCCAGACCCAGAACCAGGGGTATGTGTCCGCTCACCTCTGCCATCGTATAGGTCCAAAGCAGTTTCTTTGTTCATTAATGGTATTCACAGCATACAGAGAGGATTCCCACATCACACCCCATCTGTGATCTGCTAGAATACGGGTGGAGCTTCAGGGTCAGCCCTGTGCAGCTAGGTTACAGGATCTCCATGACACGGGGCAGTAATGGGATATCAAGGAGAGTATCAATGAGGACCCAGCATTGATGGTGCAGCAGAGACCAGGGACCTCAAACCAGACCAATGATTCTTTGTGATGAACCTTCACATGTAAAGATGTATGGGAAAAGGGGTTACTGCATGACTCACGGTGTCCCACTGCAGCTTCCTTGGCTAAGATTTTCCTTTTCTTCCTTTTCCCCCTTTTTTTCTCTTAAAAAAATTTATGGGGGTTTCCGGGGCAAAGGGGAAATGTGAGGGAACAGGAGATGGGTGAGATCAAGATGCATGATGTTAAAGACACAAAGAAGAAATAAAAAGAAAGTTTAAAAAGAAATAGAAGAGAATACCTGTTGCCCTTTTCTATGCTGTGTTCCAATAACATCCTTGAAAGGCCTGCTGTGTTCTGAAGAGAAGTGGAGGAGAGGTAGATCTGGGGTGGAAAGGAACTGTGAGGAGTTGAGGAAGGAGAAGGCACCGCCCAAATGTATTGTATAAGAGAAGAATAAAAAAAGGAATAACTTTAAAAATATGAAGTCTGACAAAGACCAGAAAATATCTCTTGGAGAAAAACCGCCAAATAAATAAATAAATAGCTGTTTAAGTCTTCTTTAAAGAGAAAGAAATTAAGGCTTTAGGGGTAAAAGAGAATTTTTCAATAGCACATTCATCCTTTATAACAGGGTAAGGGTTAAGAAACCATGGTCATGATTTCTATGCAACAATGTTCAATGTTTCTCTGTTTAGAAATCTCTTCTAAGTTTCCCTTTGTTCAGGCTTCATAGCAACCCTCCACTTCTCCTTGAAGCCTCTTCACTCTTTTATTTACATAGCATGTGGCATTCTCTTGTACGAGCAAGGACTCTCGCCATCTCAGGGCAGAGCAGCTTGGTGGGCTGGCAGTGGGGGAGCTGTGCTTCCTGCTTTATTGACAGGGGGCTCAGCTTCTGACAGAACAGATTCACACTGACGGGGCCAACCCGCTGAACACTGGTATGAGGGTTTCGCGACAGCTCTGGGGCCAAACCGTGTCCACAGGCCATATGCCTGGCTCCTCTGTCATAAACAGACGACTGCGTTGTGCACATTCCCAGGTGTAATGTCACTGGGACCTCATTTGCAAACATATAAACGAATGACATTCAATTATGTTCAGAGGCAATGTTGTCAAAACCACCAAGGAAACAATTTGCTGCTCTTGCACA
Organism: Alexandromys fortis; assembly: GCF_014885135.2. Taxonomy (NCBI): domain Eukaryota; kingdom Metazoa; phylum Chordata; class Mammalia; order Rodentia; family Cricetidae; genus Alexandromys; species Alexandromys fortis. The sequence continues at coordinate 4,925,813 of NW_026067995.1, forward strand.
GTGTGTGGTTCCAACTGCATTAGCAAGTTTTCATCTCTCCGTTGCTCACATGCTTCCGAAGAGGAGCTTTTGCAGCCCATTGTTTAAACGTGAAGCATCCAGTGCCACAGAATATAGAGATGAGATGAAACAAGGCTACTACGGAATTAGCCCAGCTGAAAAACTTCCAAATAACAAAGTCAGCTAATTTCCATCTATGCAAACTCCCCGAAAGCGGTAGAATGAAACTGCGTGCTGACATGAATGGATATTGAAGGAAGAGTTGACAATGGTGGCTTTACGAGATTAGGTCCTTGCTCAACAATGTCATGCTTTCACTAGGAGTATGGTGACCTCTCTCATTTATACCTAGTGTGTATAGAAGAAGCAGCAGTGTGTTAATTTTACCAGAGTCCCCCTGATGCCCCTCTAATGTTCTGGGAGCACACACAGAGGCTAAAATGGCGCATAGGTAGGTTTCTTTGTTCTCACTGTTAGTCGTGCCAACAGTAAGTGGAGAGCGATTCGAACTATAGCTTTACACAATATGTAACAATAAAAATAACAGTGACTTTCTCTTTACTTCATGTTTGTTTGACCATGTGTTTAAACATGAAGGATAACCTAGAACTGTATTTCATTAAGCATAAAGTAGCCCTGAAAATACCAACTACTTAAGAGAAAAAAAGTTATAAGCCTATCTGGCTTTATATGGGGAGACCTGCCTCACTAAACATGAAGTGGGGTTGGGAATGTAGCTCAGTGGTAATGTTAACCTAGATTTTTTGAGTCCCTAGGTTCAATTTCCAAGTACTACAAGACCCAGTATCACCGAAATAAATATAAATAAATAGCAATAGTGTGGGTGGCTTTAGTAGGAATATCATGATAATTAGAACACTAGTATCCTTCCTATGTAGGTGTTGAAGGCAAGGACACTGGAACTTTACCGACCTTATATGTGTCAGTGCCTACTAGTGCTTGTCATTTATCCAATTAGTACATAGCTGTAGCTGTTAACTCTTTAAACATTGCTCAAACTGCCCCACAGCTCAGAAAAAAATCTATTTCAAAGATATGATAATAATTTTAGGGCAGATAGCAAGACCCACTCACTCCTTATCATACTCTATGGGACTACATGGAGTTTCCAGGTAAGCCAGGGAACAAGGGACAGAAAAGAGCACGGTTGAATGAATTCAGCAAATTCCTCACATCTCGAACTGCCTCTGTGAATCACAGGTCTTTCTCAGACCAGCTGAGCTATTATCTATAAGCACTCTTCATATTTTTGTAATGTAGATCACAGCAACATTTTAAAAATAATATCTTTTCAGACTGCCACCTACAGTCCAGAGCCAACCGAGTTTCTTCCCCAATCTGAACACAGACTTAGAACATTGAGAGTGGGTAACTGTCTTCCATCAGTATGGTTTAATGCAAAGATCTTAAAGATTATCAAGAATGAGATATCAACATTTGCAGGTACAGTCTTTATTACAAGAATATATGGAATATATGGTCTCTATTTTCTGAGACAAAATTAATAGAAAACCAAAATAAAACTAAAGAAGATCAGGAAGCAAAAGTTGAGGCAGATAAAGACGGGACAGTTGATTCAGTGCAGGCTGAGAAGTCCCAGTCTGGGGATAGGGGATTGAATCCGTGTACAGCTTTGGAACAGAAGGAGAACTGAGAGATTAATAGATGACAGGGTGTTACAGATGAATTCACAATGAGTCACGGAGGAAAAGGAGACTAGTGGTAAGGATGTAGAAGAACCTGGACAAGAAATATGATATTCCTTTAGTAGCATGGCTTGTTTATCAACCTGAACCCCCAGGCTTCTCATTTCTTGTGGAGATGATCCCTATATTTTCCCACCTATCAGAATATCTAAAATGACCAATCAAAGAAAGATCATTGAAATTGCATAATATAATCCAGAATCACAGGAAGAAAAATTAAATGTATTTCAATTCTACCCAAAATAAAAGAGAAAAATAAATATAGAAATCCCTGAATTATAAAATGAAGAATGCCATAATTTATTGTGGCTAATGGAAAGACAGCAAGAACTAAACCACAAATGTACAAGTTGTAGGAATGAACACATATCCTTGTATAATAGTCTGTGAATGAGTGTTTGTGTGAATAATGTTTTTCTGTTGGCTTTTTAGACAAAATACAATTATTTTTCAGTAGTATCACTACTAAATTCAAGTACTCCTTCTCAGAGGAAGAGGAGGAAAACAGATCTTTCTAGAAAACAAAAATGTTAGCCAATATTCTACAAGACACTTGGTCTACACTTTACATCTAAAGTAAAGAGAAGAAAATGTTGAAAATTAAAAAAAAATAGTTCAACCTGCCATAAGGGTCATGGAATAATGGAAATATACCATATCACAGAATATACTCTCATAAAACAAATTATTACAGACATCTAAAATATTAACTATTAACTAATTTCCACTATAAATTTAAAGCTATTCTTTTTAGAGTTCTGCAACGTCATCTCTGTAAATATGAAATAGTCCTAACCTTTCATGAAGTGAAGAAGAGGCTGCCTAGCAACTGTTTTACCTCATTCCCTTTGATTCTAAGGGAAAACCTATAAGGTGTTTTGAGGGGGAACTTTTGCTTGCTTTTGTTCTCATATTAGTTTCAGGATTTTTTTCAGGATTATTCTTAACTAATACTACTAATCTTTTTCTTTTTTCAGCATTATTTTAAATAAATTAAGAAATATAGGAAGGAAAGTGAACGGCACGAAGGAAGAAGAAATAAAAGAGAGAGGGAAGGAGGAAGTAGAAGAAAGGAGAAAAGGATAAACCTAGGCCTTTCAAGCATTTACGAAACATTCAGAGTGAAAATACAGATCAAGTGTCCCTATTTCTCATATGTAGCACATACGCATTTTACTTTTAAGTCTCCCAAATCAATTCAAATAAGGCCATGAGCTTCACAAATTGCAACTTTGTAATGAAGCATCTGAAAGGAGAGACGGTGTTGGTAGCATTCCTTGGCCAAGAATTCAAGGGCAACTTGAAAATTTATGTCTATTTCATGAAGCTATGGATCATCAAGATGTTTCATAATAAAGTATGGCAGCCTAGGTCATCGCTCTTCTTCTAGATTTCTTGGTTAAGTAAAATCCTGGTCATAAAGCAGCACATTAGCATAGGATGTCTTGGCAGGCAGCTTCTACCAGGGAAGGAAGAAAATAATGAGGCTCACTTGAGTATCATTAGGCTAGCTATGTTGGGATCTTCAGATGGTGATGGTGTTGATGATAATAATGGCGATGGTAATGATGCGGGTGGGGGGAGGCACTGATAAAGCCTTTAAACCTGGACAAAGAAGAACAAAGTATTGTCTCAGGTTAAATTCCATAGCTGTTGAGGTGCGAATGTAGTAGGAAGCAAAAGGATGCGTTTTAAAGGCTAGGATTTCAACAAAACAACAGGGATGCTTGAGTCTAGGCTCAAAGAGGTAGAGTCTACTAATAGATGATAATTTGCACAAATCATTCAGTTATTTTCCAATTATCTATATAGTTTATCCCTCTGCTCTATGATTGCCTTGGCAATTGAGTTTTGTAAACATTGTTTTTCGAAGCAACATGGCAACGGTGTTTCAACAGGGAAAATTGTGCTGATAATTACTAGGAATAAAATTGAAACATGATTCTTTCTAGAATGTACTCTAAACTTGGGATCATTTGCAGTTTCTTATATGTCCCATTCTTGAAGTACGGAATTTATTTGCTGCTCGGTAGTTTCTTGAGAGATAGGAAAGTCATGTGTGGCTTCAGATTACCTGAGACATTGCCGTAATTTGCCACTTTATAATGAAAGCCTGCTTTTCTCAAGCGAGAGTCTGACCTTAGGGATGAGTTTAAATGCCAGTATGATTTTTCAACACTATGGCATTGTGGACATACACAAAACTCCATGGGTTTAGATGTTAATAAAGTCTTATTTTAACATGTTATTCTATTTATTTCAACCTCACACTATCAACTATGATATTATCATAAAACAGAACTAGGAAAATGCCCCATGCTTTTGTGAATAGAGACCTTTCTCCATTTTAATATTTTTTATGGTCTGTTTTTTTTCACAGTAAATAATGCATGAGGAACCTGCATGCATTGGCTAGCATTTTCTTTAAATATTAAATATTATTTTTGGAAATGTTTGAACTATGAATAGTTGTGCACAGTCATTTTCCTGTTGGAAATAAAGTCCGATTTTTTTTTCCATTTTCTCCTTTGATGTCCCAGCACACTAATGCTGCACAGAATGGGTGACCACTGAATTCCTCCCAAAAGTCAGGAAGTTTATAATTCCATGAAAAAGTAAAATCAAGGATACAGACACCCTTTGAAGAAATGATTTGCATGTTCACTGAGAAGCTGATTTATATTTTTTTTCTATTTAGATTTTAAAGGAAGTTTGAGTTCTGGTTGGCATAGGTCTACACTTAATGATATGCTAAATTATCTCCAGGTGAAGTTCATGAGAGCTCAGTGAATTCTGTTAATGTATAAATAAGATTCTTTCCTGGTTATATGATCCTGGACCTATAAGAGAGTAGCTTCTTTACATAACAAAGCTTCCAGAGCACAGCACATGTTTCCTCCCTGCACTGAGGTTACAGGTGTTGTTCAGGGTACCAGGCATTTACATGGGTGTGGTGGATCTGAATTCACTTCGTCTTGCTTAAAAGGCAGGTACTTTGCCACATGAGCCAGCTTTCTAGCCTTGATAGACGCTTTTATGGTCAGGATAATTTTTCAGAAGTTAATAAGCTAAACTTGGTATAATGACAGATGCTGCATAGGTAAAGCAAGCTGCAATCTCTAAACTCTCCAAACCATTCAAACAGCCCAGGACACACTCTTCTCCCTCTTCTGTTTTCTTTAGAGTGAAGATGTTAAGTCATGGTTTTACTGCTGGGGGCCACTTTTATTTTGTGGAAACCCTATAGACAGCCTCAGAGGAGTAGAGATGAGATGGTGAGGCCATGTAGACAAGCTGGAACCCACAGGTTGACCTCATCAAGCCTCTAACCTTGGAAAATTCATTTGATCTTCATATACTATTATTTGTTCATCTTTCTTTGTGTCCATGTGTGCATATATGATGTGTGCATGTGTATATGTGTGTGCATGTGTGCATATCTGAGGTGTGTGAATATATGTGTATGTGTGTGCTTATACGAGGAGTGTATGTGTGTGTTCATGCATACACACATACACATGTACCTGTGCATGTTTTCCTGTGCACATGCTTGGGCCTGCATATGGAAGTCAAAGATAAATGTTACTTTGGATTGTTTCTTGATCATTCCTCCACCTCATACATTGAGGCAGGACCTCTCAATCAATCCCAGAGCCAATGATGTCTGAGTTTCTAATTACAGGCTATTTCTTATGGATTAAAGAGGCCAGACTGGTTGGAAAGGTAAGAATACCCTAGTGAAGTCACTAGAAGTGGAGGTGGTATCCCATCTAACTAGTCACAAGATTTTCTGTGACCAGTCACTGGGGTCCCTCAGAGAAAAGATGAATCAGTAACTGGACGTCTATGATGCTTCAGTCTCCCCTCTACTACCTGGGCTGCTTGCCAGGGAGAAACACAAGAGGTGGAAATGGAGTCAAGTGACTTCTCACCAGTGGGCTGCTGATGCTTGCCCAGACGAGCTGGAGATGCAGGTCTTCTCCCTTTCACTTTCAAAGGTAGAAAAATAAGAGACAAATGGCCAAAGGGTAGACAGAATGGCATAAATAACATAAGTACAAAGAAATGTCAGGAGGGCAGCACAAAGGACCTGCTCAGGGCAGGAGCAAGGGGGGTTGTATTTGAAAACTCCTATCCCAGCTTCCTAGTCAACATCACTCTTCTGCCAACCTCATCCCTCACTACCGTAAGGCATCTACAGGAGGAATAACAGGAGTGTGTTAGGGTTCATCTCATCAAAGTCATTAGGGATGTAACTGGGCATAGGAAAGAAAGAAGAGGGTAGGCTGTTAGCTTGTGGCAAAGGGCACACAATAAGAGAGAGTGCCTGGGAATCTCAGGAAAATGAGTGGCAGGAATTTTTATCCAGTTTTAGGTTGGTACTGAATGAGGGACTAGGCCTGGGGAAGTAGCTTTGCATGTCCTGTCAAGAAAAGACCAGTTCAGTGATGAGGCACCTCATCGGTCTTTATTCAGGAAGTGAGATGAGCTCTGAAATCCACATGTGAGACAGAAACCTACAATCAGCCGTGGGGAGCCCCACTTTGTCCCCGGAGGAGCCTGTGAGAATCAGGCCCAGTGCTCTGTTACCTTTGGAAGGGCCTGGTGGAAACTGCAATGACTGGCCATCAACAGAGCTTAATCATGGAGGAAGCTGTTGTGTGTTGTATCACATTCAGGATCCCAAGCAAGGACAAGACTCTAGAGACTTAAGTGGAAAATGGGACTAAAGCATGGGAGGGTCAGAATTCTGCTACCTTGTCTATTCTAGTGTCCCACTAGAACACCTGACAAGATGGAAAGACATGTAGGGTATATGTCACCAGCCACCAGTGTGAGCATTGGTTTGCAGTAGGATAGCAAGGAGCACAAGGATAGCTCAGCTTGGGAAGATTATTCATAAAATAGGCAACACTTGGAAAAATCTAGACATCAGATGAGCTGCATGGAAATGTGCTATTTTTCCCAAGTGTGGGAATAGCATGGAAGCTATCATAGGAACAGATAAAAAAGAATGTGTTCCAAAAGAAAGAAAGAAAGCCTGCCATAGTTCAGGGCATGAAGACACGGGTGTGTGGGGGTTTAAGAGGCTGAGTTAGAGAAATAGCATAGGGTGGCAGAGGTGAGAACCAAGCCAAGGCTCTTACAGACATTCATGTGACTAACAAATTGTTCTACATATTCATTTGGAGGATTGAAATTATTTTTGCTCTCTCACTTTCTTTAAATAGTAAATATAAAAATACTTTCCTCACCAAGACAGTTGATTTGTATGAAATTGGTGAAGAAAAATAAATTGGAAAAAATAAAAATATTCTTAACTGATAAACAGTTAGTCTGTGTTTTTAAATGAAAATAACCATGTTAGGTCACTGCAATGAATATCTTCTTGTTGTTTGTATTGTCTAATAAAGCAGAGGCATAAAGGTCATATCAATTTCTTCTTCAACAGGGCTTGCTGCTTGCCTTAATAATATATTTATTATTTTTAATATTTCAGAAACAATGTAAAGCAGATATTGCCAACACCCCATTTTACAAACGACAGCACTGATGGTCATTGTGCTTAGGTACTTGGCATAGATCACAGAGGCAAGCTGCCTCCGATTTCTGTTGGCAGATGTATCTGTTCCACCCAGTCCCACAGCTATTCCGTCCCAAAGAAACACACAGAGGCCTACATTAATTATAAACTGGTTGGCCTATTATCTCAGGCTTCTTATTAACTAATTCTCATATCTAAAATTAGCCCATAATTCTTGTCTGGATTAGTCATGTGTCTTGGTACCTTTTTTCATTAAGACATTCTCATCTTGCTTCCTCTTGGTCTGGATGTCGACTACAGACAGAGCCTTTTCTCTTGCAGACTTCTCCTATTCTGGTTGCCCCACCTATACTTCCTGCCTGGCTACTGGCCAATCAGCATTTTATTAAACCAATACAAGTGACAAATACTTACAGGGTACAAGACCATTGTCCCACAGTATCCCCCCTTTTTTCAAAACAAGAACTCTGAATCTAATCTCTTTTGTTTGAACAAGCCCTTCCTTTTAAAATATCTCTAGGGATTTGCTTTCAAGATCCCAAACTTTATGTAGGTTTCTCAACTTTTAAAAGCTGGGATCTCTTCTTGCACCCACAAAAAGAGTTTTGAGTCCTTCAAACACATTATGATTATATAGCCCACATGCAGTACACAATGGAATTTTGTTCAACCATAAAGAAAAATGAAGTCATGACATTTACAGGAAAAATAAATGCAACTGGGGGTAATTATATTAGTGAGCTAAGTCAATCTCATAAAGACAAATATCACATGCTTACTGTCATTTGTGGTTCCTTGGTTTTATATATGTATAATCATATGTGCACATATGGTATAAAAGTACCAGAAATTTTTTAAGGAGACTAATGGGAGGGGAGAGAAATAGGGTGTAAAGAGGTTAAAGCTCCCTATACAGTATTTATATGTGTATGAAATTCTATGAACATATATCTATCCCAATATATCCCAAAAGATAAATAAATAAACACAAGCCTATTAAACAGTTTCATTTCATTTTTTTCTAAAAATAAGTTATCTATTTTTAGTTTTAAGTGCATTTATGTTTTACTTGCATGCATGTCTGTTTGACGTTGTTAGGGTGTTAGACCCCATGGAACTGGAGTTACAGACAGTTGTGAGCTGCCACATGGATGCTGGGAATTAAAACCAGTGGTCTTAACTGCTGAGTGATCTCTCCAGCCTTCTCTCTCTCTCCATCAAATTATGTCCTGTTATATTCATGATTCACTCAAGAATGCTGTAACAGTCTTCACACTGCATTTGATGCCTTCTTTCCTGCATGACCTGCATCCTTCTCCTTTCTTGTCATGGCTTCCTAGGTATTCTTTTTTTTAAAAAAAAATGTATTTATTATGTATACACTGTCTGCATGTACACCTGTAGGTCAGAAGAGGGCACCAGATCTCATTACAGATGGTTGTGAGCCACCATGTGGTTGCTGGGTCTTGAACTCATGACCTCTGGAAGAGCAGACACTGCTCTTAACCTCTGAGCCATTTCTCCAGCCCCCCTAGGTATTCTTTAAAAACGAAATAACATGCTGGTTTATTACTGAAAATTTTTGGTTGTTGATTTCCAATTGCTCTTGAAGTTCAAACTTCTTCATTGTTCTAATAACCTATAACTTCATAATAATATAGTAGAAAATGGGTTGTCTTAAAGCAGTATGTATATATGTCATGTTGCAGCTTCTAGGGGTCAGCAGTCTAGGGATGATGAGTTGTGTTCTCTTTTACAGGGTCTCAAAAACAATAAGGAGGTGGTTGAGGCTACTAGCTCAGCATATGAGCTTGACTAGTGCATCTCCCAAATCATGTGTTTGTCAGTAATACTAGTTTCCCTAGGCCTACTGATGAGAAGCCATCCTGAGCTCCTTACTAGTGGGCCTTCCCGTCATGACTGCTTGCTTCTGTAGTGACTGTGGGACAGTATGTAATAGAGACTCTGGAGCCTTATGAAACAGTCTATTAACCTCTGCCTATATACTGTGTAAGCTGTTCATCTGAGGGCCTGTCCATTCTCAAAGGTGATGCCGCAGAACATGGGTGGCATAAGGTTATCACAGAGCCTTTGGGCTCTAGTCATACAATGTCATACAATGTTTACAAAGTCAAATTATTTCTACTCCAAACATGCAGATTTAGTCACATTGTGCTAAATGCTCTTTGGAACTATGTCAGATCACACACAGTTCTGCACTTGAGACTCTAGGCTTCTGTGCTTTTCTCTGTTGCCTTCAGAGGCTGAATTTTAATTTTGCACCTCACTTGTTAAAAATCTCACCAAAGATCTTGTGCAAATTCTGCAGCTTATCTTTATCTATTCTTACTACACAGAATTATTAGCAGATTCCCGCTGTGTTCCAACTCTCCCTTCTCTCTTTCTCCTTCTTTTCTGTCTCTGTCTCTTTCTGTCTTCCTTTGTTGTCTCCCCCAACACTTCTGTAAAGAGGTAAGAAGTGTCTCTGTATGACAATTGTTGTCCAAGAATAAGGACCTGAGTTCAAATACCCAGAGACTATGCAAAAATCTAAGTATGGTCATTTGGGTATATATAAATCTAGAACTTGGGAGTGACACAGACAGAAAGTGTGTTGTGACTTGCTGGGTGCCACCTTATGCCCAAGTATGGTATAAAGACTCATAAGGGGATAAAAGGCAAAGTGACAGAGAAGGTTATCCAGTGACCTCTGTCCATTGTCACCTTCCATGCTCCTAGACCCCTTCACACATACAAACACACTGTGGTAAGGAAATAGACAATTATTACAATAGTTAGAATGTTTTGTTGAAGTCTTGAAGACCCACAAAACTAATGGAATCTAGCAGGGCAATGTGGGCATTAAGTTTTTTCTTTAACGCATTATACTTGTGCATGTAAACTTCAACTTTGACCCTCAGCTCAACTTGGACAAATTACGTGAAGCATTCATCCCAATCAAAGAATGGAGAGAGAGAGAAAGAGAGAGAGAGAGAGAGAGAGAGAGAGAGAGAGAGAGAGAGAGAAGCTAGTACTATGCCGGTAACTTCCAACATAGCAGAACTCATGAATGCTGAGGTCTCACATAAAATGTATGCTTGTATGCATCCTATGTATGTATTCACATATTCTTTTAGCCATCTTAGATTATGTGTAAGACTTACTACAACATAAATGTAAGTAGTTGCTACAGCACATAGTCATACAATGGAAATGAAATAGATATTTCCTGTGTGGGGAGTGGAGGAATCCGTGAGTATAAAATCCTGATTGGATGAGTGAGTGTGTTCTACAGTTAAATACCCAGCCAAGTCAAGGACTCTAGCATCAGACCCATGGGGAAATGACAAAGGTGAGAGGGAAGGCAAAGTCTTCCTCTACTACTGATGTGTAGAAATCAGCAGTGGATGCAGAAACTATTCGCCATATCCCCCTCACACAGGATACTTAAGGCCTGAAGACTGCTCCTATACCAAAACTACTCCTACAGATGTTTGCTAGCCTGTCTCCTTGATCCAGCTCTATTCCATAAACCCACCTCTTTGTTTATTTGTATGCACCAACTCTGCCTGCTTGTGCAGTTACACAGGCAATAATACACCCTCTGTCGAACTGTTTTTAATAAATATGATAAGTTTCTGGGGTGCTGTAGTTTCTATATCAAAGAACTAAGTTCACTAGATCTCAGCTTTTTTTGTGTCTGTCTGTAGGTCATTTCTTCATTCCTACACTGACCCCACTCAGGTGAAGGCCCTGGAGTTGCGTAATGACTCAGAAAACCCAAACTGGTACTACAGTGAGAACATAAAAGTCTATCCGTGACCAGTGCACCTATATTTCAGCCTGTTTGATTGAAGATCAGTGCCATGGTTGCTTAGGGCTACCATACCGTGATCAAGCATAGTCTTCTTTCCACTGAAAGAATTTTTATGATCATCTGCTTCTATTCCTATATTGCAAAAATTAAGCATAATCAATTTAATTTGTATTTTAATTTTTCACATCAATGCTATATAGTTTTCACATACTAACCTCTTTTTACAGTACATGTTAATACACAACTTCAGCACTTGAAACATCTAAGTAAGGGGTCAAAGTCTTTCTCAACTTAATCTCTTAGAGGAGATCTCCATGAACTTTGATTAGACAGAAAAAAGGTGTTACTTTAGTCAATAAACCAGATAATGAAGAACGGGAACAGCTTCCTATTGAGAGGAATAAAGAAAGTCACATAAAGGCAGTTTTTCAGGAAATTTATATTAATATTCCTTATTGCCAAAAATTTCATCTTTGGAAAAATGTCTTTTATTAATTGAATTATTAAACTCAATATTCATGAACTAGCTTCTTTCAAATTAATTTAAATTTCTAAAGTGGATGTCAGTCCTAGCATCATATCTCTGTTTTTAAAGTTGTTATATGGAATCTATTCCTCTTTGTAACAGCTGCTCTTGTATCATGTAGGCTTTCTTTATAAGGGTCCTTCATAAATACGATCCTTCCTCACTAGCCTGGGTGCTCTAGGCTTGTTCTCTCCTCCTAGTTCTTCTTAGGGATTTGGAGCTATGTAGCAGTTTGGCATAAATATGATTAGGACTCAAAAATAAATTTGACATAATTTTCTCACTGAAGGTTTCTTAAACTCTTTTCCTCATTCCTAAGCTCATTATGAGTATAACTCACTCATCCTCGCAGGGACTGTGGGCTAAGGCAGACGAAAGGAATGATAATCTCCCGGGCAGATGAAATAGTTTGTGTGAAGGAAGCCCTGTGCTAGGCAGTCTTAAAGGTAATTAGAAGGGGAACATGTCAAAGGGCAGGGATGACTAAAGTAGGAGTCAAAGGTAAGCCACAGCCAGGCGTCTCACAGGTGTCCTATGAGACCTGCAGGACGCAACATAAAGCCCGCTTTTACCTTCTCAGAAGCACAGCTTCCATTATTTCTTATGTTGTACATTTCTATAATTCAAACTTAGCAATTCCTCCTGAATTAGGCAATACTTTCATTAATTCTTTTTTAAATAATATCCAACAACCGTTCTAAGCTCCTTACCTAACAGGTCTGAAGTGACTATGGCTGAATGTATACTTGCTCAAACGGGGCTTGAATTTGCGGAACATGCCTTCTTTTCTAGAAGATAAAAACTTCTTTGTTTCATTCCATGTTTCCTTTAAGTGTGACTTTGCCTTTTATCTGCATACCCGTCACTTCTTGAACCAACCTTCTCCACCCCACCAGCTTTCCACATGCATATTCAGTCATAGCTTTCGGTGGCAAACATTATTATTTTCTTCAACTTAATAATAAAATCTAGTTATGAAAATGGCTCGGTCCTGGAATGCATTGACATTGGATTCTCCCCAAGGCTCATCATGTTGGTTTTCTTCTTGTGACATCAATGTATATTTTTTTCCCTTTAGACCCGAGAACATGTGAAATCCCCTTTGATTTGGTTGCATATTTGCAAAATTGAATGAAAAGCAAATGTAGCTTTGTAAAAATCACCTCTCCCATAAAACAAGATAATGGGAGAGGGGAGGTAATAACATAACAATTAGAAGCCAACCGTCTTAGTGAGGGGATGAATTCTTTGTACATTGGAAATGTGTCACCATCAAAGAGTTTTATCTCCCTCTGAATACTACCTCACATAGGCCTGTGTAAATGCCAACACACCTGCCTGAACACTGAGGGAAACACAAAGGCTCCATCACTCATCCTTACACGGGGCTCTGTTTTTACCCTGAGGTGCTGTAGGCACTCATGTAGCACAGCATATTTTAAAACATTCAACCCTGTGCGTGAATGTTCCCATGCCAGAGCTGATTATTCAAAATAATAGCCTGGAGTGGCGCCTGTACACTTCACAGGACTGCCTACCCCTAAGCCGTTGTTTATTTCAAAAGGAGAGGCAAGTCCCTGAGGATAGATTCTGCCAATCACACTTCAGCGCTGCGCCAAACCCTCTCTCTGGACACCGGACGGTTGTGAGGAAGGTTTGCATTTTACTCCAAGGACCTCATCAAGCATTCTAACCAAGAACAGGGCAAAGTGCCAAGAAACAATCTAGGGATTAAAAGGAAGATATTGAGAATCAAAGATATGTGCAATAAGGAAAAAAAAATCTCTTCTAATCCGATAAACCTGAATTTTGACTTTAGGAAAGGAAAGGAGTGGTCGACAGCAAGAAGGCAAAGAATGCCCAGCTCTACAGGCATTTTAAGACTATTTCTGTAAAGAATATCTTTCTTCCCATTGGTTTGGTTTTCTTTCACTGCAAAGCTGTTGTTTGATATCCACAGTTCTTTATTTGTGCTTGTGTCTGAAGATGAGTAGATGGAGTATGTGGAAATGTAGATTTCTGGTAGCAATGAAATAAGCTTCCCTCATAATCAAAGTTTTAGCTTTTGATACCACAATATATATGTTTATTATCCTGTAACTATGACAATCACAATAGTATTATACATTTTTCCTCCCAGGAATTTTATAAAAGCAACAACAAACATATTTGCAGAACTGATTTTCAGAGAGCCTAGGAAGAACATATATGTTAACTTCAAAATACTCATTGTAACTTCCATAAGGCAGGTCAACTATAGAAATGTGGAAACAAATGACATAAAGGAACATCACAAAAGGATTCAAGGAAGAAGCCCTAGAATATATTACTGAAACTACCTCAAGAGTTTAATGATACCAGCTGATGTCAACCCAATCTTCCATCCATCTCTTCTTCTCCAGAAAGATCACACATAAAAACTACAAAAACCAAACAATGACTGCATTGAAACCAAAGAAATTTTTTATAGAAATATTTTAAATGTCTTTGGAACTGCACATTCATTGCCTTCTTGTTACCTCACACTCTGCTTTCTTCTTCTTGCAAGGTTCAGAAGCTAGTGTGAGCATAGGCATGGATAACAATCTTCTGGAATGGATGTGAACTGAAATAAGCAGGTTCAAGAATCCGAGAGTGGAGATGTATCAGGAGAGAGTGGTGAACCTTAGAACACCAGAGAAGGACTAAAAAATGAAGCCACAACCCTTGGGCGGGAAGCGGCCTTCTTTCCTTTCATAACACTAACTCCAAAGAACTCATCTAACAAAATTCAAACACACACACATGCGCATGTACACGAACTAAGGATCAATGAAAGACAAGCTTTGTAAACACAAATCAATATAAGAATATGTAATAAAACGTCTAGTAAAGAGCAATAACACATACCAGTAGTCACCAAAACCTCAATAGAAATTACAGACAATAAATTTTAATAATACAAACACATTGAACAGTAGTTTATGTTACTATTTTTAAGACAATGTCATAGTCTTGTAACTGGAGAATTTGACAAATAGATACGAAAACTGAGCATATTCTATGGAAAATTAACAGACACAAATTTTGGAGCATGTTTTTATTGAACAATCTTGTTTTAGTTATTTTAATTTTATCACATTTTTAAATCTTATTTATTCAGTGATATGTGTGTGTTTGCATGTGCATGTACATGGGTGTGAATATGTTTCTGTCTACGCCTCCTTTGGGTACCATAAAACATGGTGTGTATGTGGAGGTCAGAGGGTCAGAGAACAGCTAGAAGCTGGGTCTCTCTTCCCACCATGTGAGCCACAGGCAGGGAAATCAGGTCAGTTAACTTGGGAGAATGCCTTACACAGTGAACTCACTGTCTCTAGTTTGGGTGATATTAAGTCCTCTACTTAATATATTTTTAGATAAAGCTTTCAATTCCAAAATACATTCTCTTGGTTTTTCTTGGAATGTTCTTGACTAAGTGGACTACTTTGAGATAAGATAACTGATGTGTGAGTACATGTGCAGTTTAAGTTCTTAAGATGTATTGATGTTGGCAATGTGGGCTGAGATACAGCCTAACTTAGTGGAAGTTCCATTTGAATACAAAAACCAAACTAGACCCTCTGAATATGGCTGGGGCAGTCTGCAGGGCCACTGGCAGTGGCATCAGGATTTATCCCTACTGCTTGTACTGGCTTTTTGAGAACCCATTCTTTTCGAACGGACACCTTGCTCAGCCTAGATACAGTAGGGAGGGCCTTGGACCTTCTCCAAAGCAGTGAGCCTTGCTCTCTCTGAGGAGTGGATGGGGGTGAGGTGGGAGGGTATGTGGAAGGAATTCATGATAAGAGGTTGACTGGCTTGATCTGTGTAGGTTTTCTACGAGCATCCACAGCTACTGTGAGTTATGAGTACAGTTCTGCAAAGCCCTGCAGCTAATGTTCTGCTCAGGTTCTCTATGACCCTGGATCATCTCTCTCTACCCTTCCTTCATGATTGTCCATGAACCTTGGAGGCAAGTGTGGTGCAGTTGTTTCACGGTGTTGAGCATTCTAGTGACACCTATTCTCAGTTATCTGTCCAGTGGAGAATAAGAGTTTCTGGATTAACCATTGTTCCCTCCACAAAGCAACTTCTCAGATGAGGGCTGGGAGCTTCACTAGATTATGTATACAATATATATGTATATATACAAAATAAAAAGTATTAAACATATATTATTAATATATTAAATATTGTATTTTTAATTTTGTTAAGATGTATGAAATTATTTCTTTTTAAAAAACAATAATTAATAAAAATACATTCTGGAACATGACTAAATTCTCTCCTGGTTGATAGTTGTGCTGGTGTGACTTAAGTATATGTCTTTCTATTGACTGTGTTTTACAGCAAATATGACTCTTTCATATCATTTAATCGCATTAAATATATAACCATCAGATAATTGCCAAAGCTTGCCTACCCTGCAATACCTAGGGAGAGTCTTTTTGACAATTCTTTTTAATTAAAGATTGTGTCCTTTGGAATAGCTGAGATGGAAGCATTGCGAAGTCTCTTTTCACTCCTTATGGAAAGTGTGGGAGATGAATAATGGACACAGGTAATTAAAATGAGAGCTTTTGAATTACCTAAGATGACATTCAGCAATACCAAGAGGACATCTTTGGGAACATGCAGAAAAATCAAAAGTCTTCTTAATAGGTTTGGGCAACAGGCAAAAAAAATAATCATGACTCTTTTATGCAGACAGGACGATAATGGCACCCCTTCAGGACTCGGTTCTGATAAGAAAAGAAGCCACTTATCATGTGAGGGAGGGATTTTTCCTAATAAGATTAATATGGCAGCCTGATACAAATAAGAAAGAGATGTGATTATCATTGTTTTTGTAACTTTTCTCCTGAAATATATCATACAGAGAAAAATATAGAAGGAAGTAAATGTCTTTATAATGAATATTTGCAGAGACCATATGGTAACAGTGTAGATCCCAAATGGCATTGATTTCTAGATAGGGCTCTAATTTGAAATATTACGGATAACCTAATTTTGGATGTGTTTCAAGTACATCATTGTCTTTATCTATAAAAGGGCCAAGGGAACCCATTTTGTAAAGAGAAAAAGAAAGAAGGGGAAAGAATCAAGCCAGGCTGGCGATTACTGAATGCATTTAAGAAGAATAAACAGATAATAAAAGTTACAATAAGGATACATGAGAAAGAAATTCATGGCACCCAGAAGCTGTGGGTGAGATAACACACTGAGACACATGTTTAAAACCCTTTGCCGTGTTCTTAAAATTGGGGTTATATTTAATAAAATAATTAAAGAACTATAATAAGTAGTTGGCACATCTTACAAAATCTAGGCACATTGTTCATACACACAGAGAGACATGCACAGAAAATGCTTTTATAAAAGTTATAGTCAAAAGCAGAATCAGGTAATAAAAACAAACTCCACCCTCATCTCTACTTACAATAAAGCCCTAAAACAAAGGACAAACCTTATTATAAGGACATGAAATTTTAAATGAAAGCATAATTGGCTTGCTGCATTTTAAGACTACATTACTGAGCCACAGCATTGCTGCTGTAAGTTTATTACATACATTTAAAACGGAGTTTGCTGCAAAGCAGCTTGGATCGTCTACGTCTTTCCGCCTGCCTCATCACTCAGTGCTCTGATTCCCTCCAGTTACCCCCCAGCGAAGAACAGCTTTCTCTCCTCCTGCCCTGGGCAATAAGGGTGAGAGTTCATTCTCTGTTTCACACAAACGATGTCACGTGAGCTCCACAAGATTTCTCAGTCCTAATCGGTGCAACATGTCACATGTGAACTCAAACGCTGAACTATACATAGCCGTGCAAGCTGAGACTATAATGAGGGTTACACGTCCTTGCTGTAACTGCTAACGGGGCTTCTTGCTTTCTTTCCAGGTGATTGACGTCAGCGAGGACAAAATGACTTCTTGAATTGTTTTCACAGTTCAAACACATTTTGGGTTGTTAAAAATGGGTTGTGATCCTAGAGCAGCTTAGTCGTCACTAAAAAATGGCACCCCAAACAAAAGCTGTGTTCTGTTTTGGTGTGTGTGTAGGGGGGTGCTATCACCATTTTCAGTATACACATAATTCTTAAGGGCTAGCGCCGTCTGTGAAAGTGACCTGAGTTTGGATTCTGCAAGCTCACAGCCAAATAGCCTGGTGCCTGCAGCAGCGGTTTACAAGGGAGACATTTCTTCAAGGATCTCAGAACCAAGGTGGAAGGTGAAAACTGATGAGAAATCTCGTCTACTCCTGGCTAACCCAAACGTTACGTTTTACCTAGATATGTGCCTGAACTCGTGACAATGCCTCCCCAGGCTTCTGACTAAGCTACAGAGTTGTATCGAAGTACTTTGAGGAACTGATTGTTTCAGACTCTAGTCTTCCAACTTTGTTACTTGCCTTTCGAAGTTATTCATCTTCTAAGTTCTCACAGCCTCACTACATCGTCATCATGCACTGATTGCTTGGGCAAAGTGCCCAACAATCATCTTTGACGGCTTTCTAATGCCTAGTAACAAGGTGCACTTGCACTAAGCCCTGCCATTGTACTTCACACTGTCCGTGGCTACAGGCTAGCTACAAACAGTAGACCTGGCTGACAGTACTCGGACAGTACTCAGCCCGGGATCCTGTTCAGGCTTTCATGATCACTTGCTACTTTTACACAAATAGCATTCATTTAAATGTTACCAATGGAACAGTAATGCAAATTTTTCTGCTCCTTTGTTTCCTCCCCATTGGCAGGACCATACTGAGACCTAAAGCGGTCATCCAAGGACCTGGAAATAGAAGGCACACTTTGCTCCACCAACTCCTTCTGGCTTAACTACAGACCCCTGTGTGGTTCCACTGACATTTTCCAGTCTCACCGCCACACGGAGCCTACATATCAGACCACCATGCACCTCCATTGCAGCTTTGCAGTCCTACTCAGTGTTGCAATATTGAAATGTTTGTTTGACTGCCATGGTTAACGCCATAACTACTAACACTCTGATAAGGAGGAACCATCACATATGCTGATTGGATACCCATCTGATTACGTATGGGCATCACAGACCTAGACTTTCAGCAGCCTCCTGGTTGATGTTTGGCCCACTACTTCCTGTATCCTGTACAGATATCCTCCACAGAAACATGCCCCATCAGTAGCTCCACTTGTTTCACTGACCTTCCTCTCGTGCCAAGGTCAAAACGGTATGGCTCAGACAGAATGAAAGTTCCACATCTTTCCTCAAGCAAATGAGTCATCTTAAATCCAGGTTGTGAGAGGACCATTTCTTGATGACATGCTAAATTTCCTTTTTGCTTTGAAGATTACAAGGCATGTTAAAATGATGCCTCCTTTGTGCATGGAGTGAGATTGCACACAACACACGGAAATGATACTTTCCATGCTGAGTGACATTTGAATTCAAGAGAATTAAAATAAGGCTTCCCTTTATGGTTAAAAGTAAATTACAGAAAAGGGATAGTGGCAGACTATTTCTCTGTAAGCTGTAGGAATGAAAGGGATGACACAATGTGAGCAGCACACATTCTTGTAATGTGAAGATTTGCTGGCAAGTAGAAAATCACTGAGCCATCATCTAAAGAAGAGCACTGAGCCTATGGTGTGTTTCATCTATCTATCTATCTATCTATCTATCTATCTATCTATCTATCTACCTATCTACCTATCTACCTATCTATCATATATGTATATATTATATCTGACTATCTAATATCTATTTTATATTTTAGATAACTGGCATATAAGAAAAAAGTATCATAAAATCAGAGACAAACTGGACGTTTATGTTGTCTACTAACATGGAATTTAAATTAAAATTCAGGAATAAAATATGATATTTTTACAATAATTATAGTCATGTTAACATCTTATGTTATATACTATGTAATAATATTCTACAAAACTACAAAAATTTACATTTGTACATAAATATGTTTGGAAAATTTTGTATGGAATGCATTAGTAGTTTTAAAACTCATAAAGAAAAATCCTAGGCCCTAATAGCTTGAATCATGACTTATTTTCAGGAATAGGTCTTTGCAGATGATTGAACTAATATAAAATCAATATAGTGAGTTCAAAGTGAATCTGATTTCTGTTATAGCAAAAGAGAAAACCAAGTCCATGAGATGACTTAGCAAATCAAAGTGTTTGCCACCAAGTGTAATGAGCAGAGTTACACCCCAAGACTTTCATGCTGGAAGGAGACAGTCATCTACATTAAGCTGCCCTCTGACCAACTCACATGTAATATGCTGTGTGCATGTCTCTGTACACAAAAACACAATAAACATATAGAAAATAAGCACCTTGTGAATGGAAAATTTGGGTGTCAACTTTCATGCTGCGAGAACACCAAGTGTTAAGAAAGTTTAAGGCCCTGGTGAAGCAGCTACAGCCAAAGAAATGTCAAGGGTTACAATAAAACTAGCAGAAAACGTTAAGTGTGGAATAGGTGGACTCTGACAGGTCTCAGAAGGGATCTTCTCTGTTGACACTTAGAGATCCAGGATGGGAAGACTGTGTCCAGCTGGGGTACTGTCACAGAAGTCCGAGGAAACCAAGTGTTCATGATTGTTCAGAACACCACTTAATATATTTTTTTTAGATTTCTTAATTCTGGGGTCTCAATTGTCCACTCTTAACTAGACACATATAAAAAGCTTTTAAATTGATTCAGTAACATAATTATTTTGCATTTGAATTTTTACTTTTAAGGTATTTATAAATTAATTCCTGTTCATTTGTAATTTGTGTATATGGGAAACTTCCATATCTGTGATAGAACAGATATGGTTTAGGATAACATAAGTTTTTGTTACCAGAAATATAAGCATATAGGTGGTGCATATATTGACCAAAATATGAAACCATATGAAAAGTATATCAAGAATGAAATGACCAGATTTATAGCACATCTAGTTATATAGGCTTTTACCTATATAACTAGGTAAAATTGTTTACCTTTCCCAAGTTGATGCTTTTCTGTTTTTTGAAAGTGTGACTAACTCCATCTTCATGTGACCATGAAAAAGACTGGAAATTGAATGAATGTTTTGTGAATGAAGAATGGATCAAACAATGCAAACTTTCAGTATTAGTCGAAGTTGCTGCATTTAGCAAGCTTCCAAATGAGGAGAGAGAGAAAGTGTATAAGTGGTCAACAATTTGAAGTAAGTTTTCATCTCTTATATTTATGGATAGGGAAATTGAAGCTGACAGCAAAGAGATTTATACAAAATTACATGGATAATAAGGGAAGTCTTGGACTCCAAATTCAATTCCAAACAAATTATCAATATACAGACAAAATCAAGCCAAACTAAAGTTCTAATAATTCTCATTTTGCATGATGGTATCTATAAAGGCAAGGCCATGAAGCAAGTCAAAATATGCCACTTTGGAATGTGGGGTATTTTTAACCGCACTCAAATGAGAACCAACACATATAACAAGAAGCATCCTCAGTTTCCCTGATCAGAACAGAATTTCTGAGAAATGAAAACTACCATAAAACTCTTTTCTGGGAACTTTTACAACCAAGAAGAATACGTAAAATAAGTGTGTACCAATATGAGCCTTCACAAAGCACTGTCATTAAAATAACATCCTCCAATAGTGTTCTGTGTGTTTTTGCCTCCTCTGTGTCTTTTTCTAGTCAATTCTACACAGCTGTAAGTCACTTCTTTGTTAAATGCTGAGCAAACGTCCGGATCTATTTCTGTATGCCTTCACTTCTTCCCTGTGTACCTTCAGTAGTGCAATAGTTAAAGCATCATCTATTTCTGCAAGTCTGCATTGATCATCTATCTCATGGGGGCTACAGATCATATGAAACTAAGGAAAGTTTTCCTCCAGAGTAGCTCTGCACATCACTGGTCATAACATACAATAGTTTTCAAAAAGCTTACTACTGGGAGGGAAAGGGCAGGGGAATATTGAAGTGATGCTTTATTTTTATTTTAATAAAGAAAGCTTGCCTAAAGATCAGAGAGAACGACAACCCCACTGGTCACCCTCACAGCCACCAGTTTTAGTGGTGACCTTTAATCCCAGTAGCCACACTAGTTTGTCATAGAACCCGGGTGGTAGTGGTGCACACCTTCGATCACAGTCCTAGAGAGGAATATAAAGCAGGAGGAGACAGCTCTCAGACAGTCTCATTCTGAGGATTCCCAGAGGCAGAATCACCAATTTGGATGAGGTAGAGGTAAGAGATAGCGGCTGGCTGTTGTTTTTGGTTTGTTTGTTTTTTTCCCTTTTCTGACCTTCAGATTGAACCCCAATATCTGTTTCTGGGTCTTTATTAATTGTACTACAGAGGATGAGAGAGGGAATATGGGGGAAAGACAGCTGAAAATTCAGGGACATTTGAGGAGTCGTATGGAAATCTAATACAGTAGAAGCTTCCTAAAGCACATACATGCATGAAGGTGATCTAAATGATATCGCCAAATAATGGGAGAGAGAGAGAGAGAGAGAGAGAGAGAGAGAGAGAGAGAGAGAGAGAGAGATAACTGAATATCTGCTATCACCAAATGAAGTTTTCATTCTGCCATTGGGTTACATATAATTGAGGTGTTATCCAAAAGGGCATCATGAGAATCCCCAAACAACCCAAGCTGTAGCTAAGTTCATAGGTTGCTCTCTACAAACTGACAACCAAGCTCTCTAGCTGAAGAAAATGCCTACCTGACTCATTGAACATGGAATGGTAGAGCTGATGCCTACTTAGATAGAGGTGCTCTGCAAAGCTAAAATGGAAACACATGCCCTGTTCCTTACCCAGAAGCTATCTCCACCTGACAACAGCTTTCAAATCAAAGTTTAGTTTTCTCTAAGAGACTCTCACTGAAGAAACAAACTACCCAGCAGTAGAGGTTCCCTGTCTCTTAATGCTATGTCAAGGAATTTTTTCTTTCTTTTTTTTTAAAAAATTTATCTTTATCTTTATTTTATTTATATATTTTATTTGATTTGATTTTGTTATATATAAATACAAAAGCGAATAAAATAAAAAGCAAGTGTATCTCTGCTTCTGTGTCTGGTTTTTGTGCCTTTTAGGTTCTCTTTCATTTGTTTTTTCTTTTCTTTTGTTCTAGTGTGTTAGTTTTGTTATATCTTATATTTTATTTTATTATTATCACTTAGAAGTCTGTTTGTTTTCTAAAGAGTAGCCAAAAGGGGTGGATTTGGATGAGAATAAAGGTAGGGAAGGACTCAGAGTAGTAGAGGCAGGGGAATTGTAAACTGTAATAGTATATGAAGGGGAAAACTTAGTTGCAACAAAAGGAGAGCTAAGCAAGAAAAACTTAAAAAAGTAAACTTAACTGACCTTTAAGGAAAATGAAGATTTATCAACTTAACCTCTTTCTGATTTGGATACCTCACAAACACTTTCACTGTTTCAATTTTGTTTCTGAATTGACATAAAAGGATATGGCTAGGAATATTGTGCCAAATTGGGCAACATATAGACATTAAGTACAAATAACCTCATTTTAGGTCGGAGAGATACAAAACCAACCATGTGCCTCATTTATCAGATTGAAAAAGCTACATTTGAATCTCATAAAAGTGTAGATATACAACATTTAACACATTTTATTGAAAATTAAATGTAAATCATCTGTGAAATCTGCCAATGATTGTTACAATTTTAATATTCTATAAACTTTGACACTTAATTTCTACTTAGGAAGTTTAATTTTCATGTAAATAATAGTAAAGTTAAATTAGCCCCTAAAATATGTAAGAAAATTTGCAAATGGATAAAGCTGTAATACTGTTGTGCAAGGATAGGCAAAGTAAACTGCCCAGGAAAGCAGGTCACGTGACTTAATATTGTACAGCAAGGTACAATGTTAAATTGTATTGACTAGGAAGATAATAAATATTAAGTAAAAACATGTCGAGATAATGAAATAATACTATTTTATATGATATCATTGTATAGTAATTTGCAAACAAGAAAGTCATCCCTCCTATATGTGTGTCAATTAGAATATAAGTATTACCAGAGTGCACAAGAATAAGAAGGTAGTAATTAAATATTTGTAATTTAAGGCAAAGCAATGAGAGATGGTTATGTCTAGTATAATGAAGACATAAATTTTCAATTTTGAGAGACAGTAAATCTTAATACAATGTTGAAGACAATAATCACCAGCTCCAGTGTTGTTAATATTCTTTGGAAAAATCAATTTTTATGGCAAATGGTAACTAAATTTTTAGACATTTAGATCCCGTTTAGAGATTGGTACCCAAGAAATGATTGATGCCTCAAAAGATAAGGGAAGGAAAGTATTAAAGACATAACTAAAATGCTATCTTTCCCATTATTGCTGATTAACTTTAGGTGTGTACTACGTCAAAGGATACTGTCACGTCACCAAACAGCTGTTTTGCAGCTACATTGTAGCATCCATTTCACATACATAAGCTGCTGAGTTCAAGTAAAAGATTCTGAAGTAATGTAAATGGGTTTCATCCAACCCACAGGAAAGGCTTAATAGCAAAAAATATCAGGTGTCCTGGGAAAGAAATTCTACTTCAAGACTCCTGCTTACAGTGTCCAGTTGACTCTAGAAATTTAATGGGCGAAGGTCAGCCTCAGATTTCGTGAGCAAATATCTTTAACAAAAGCACATACCTGTACAGAACAAGTCTTTGAATTAAAAGATCAATTTAATAGTATGTATACATACATATGCAATTGTTTCTATTTCCCTGGAAAACACTGATATCACCTACCTTTTTATATATCACCTATCTTTGAGATGTAAGTTTCTTTGAAATGTAGTCTTTTATGAAATTGCTAGGCTAGTCAAATAATTAAGGATTTGCTTAAATTATATTCAGTGGTGAGTGTCAAATCAACATCATCTGCATAGGGTGGAAAGGCTGCCTGTATTCTTGAGCTTTTGTGTGAAGGTGTGTGTCTGGATAATCCTCCTGGGAAGCTGATGTGTTTGTAGCTGTATCATTGACAGTTCCACGTCACACCTTGTCTAGACTTTCAAAGAAGCAACACACATGTGTGAAATGACTGAATGCCTTTGGTCTTCCCCCACAAAAGCCCAATTATATTTTCTCATGTGATAGTTCTTTTTTTCTCCCCTTAGAAACTTTCAAAGTGCTTTTGTGTAAATAAAGTGATAAAGTAAGCACGAGCGAACAGTGCGTTTGTCCTACAAGGCTTAAGAACCCATTCCTAACCTGGTAATAGAATCGTGGCTAAGTGCTCGGGAACTTCTGTGTTATTCCATTAATTTTAGCTTTTAATGTATTTGTAAATGAAACAACGTAATTGTGATTTAGCTTTCCAACCAGCACAGGGCTCCTCTCTGCACAGACGACTACAGAGACAAGATTTTTAAATTCTTGCCATTTCACTGAGGTCTGCAATTTATTCCCATGAACTCAGAAAGGCCTTGAGCACACAGACCATTATAAATAGTGAATCAGAAAGATTGTTTGACACAGGGTTATCGCCTTTTCATTTATCACCCTAGACCCATCTCCTTGTGCAAGTACCCTCTGGCCTTATTTCCATTGATAATAATCTGTAATTTCTGCGATTTTCTCTTTTCAATACCACTAAAGAGTCAAATTTTCCTCGGGACATGTTAGCTATTTATAACCATTTAGGGCATTTATACCAATCTGCACGCTGGAACTGCATCTAGCTCTATAACTAACAGTTTCAGGGTTTCTTTCGACTTTTATTACATGGTATGACATTCGATTGACGGACTGACTCCATCTTACTCTCTGTCAATTGTACACTGAGCCCCGACAGCATAATGGATACGTGACAGTATTTGGAAGGGTGAAAGCGACTACAATAACATTGTGGGGTAGAAGGATATCAGAGTTTCTTTTAATATTCACCTTAATTTCCCCCTCACAGGCAAAAAAAAAATTAAAGCTGAGAACATATGATATGCCAAGTGTTTTCATCTGAAAAAAAAAACTGATACATGTTTTAGACAAATGGTATTAAGGACGCTGGCAAAATAGCTGTCGATCAAGCTGAACAGGGCTATTAGACTTTCCCTGTAGCTAAGAGACTTCCAAGGATCCTCTCCTGAGGCAATTGTGTTGTGTTCCAGTCCAGGCCAAAGGTTATTACATCTAGGAAGGCATTCTCTGTTGAGAAAGCAGAGAAGGGTTTGCTACTCTCGCAGCAGGGAATTGCTCGGGACTTGCCTGAGGAGATGTGTGAACTTCCTCAGAGCAGGCATTTTGAGACTGAGCCAGAGAGCATGCCTTTGTAACTAACCCCAGAACCTTTGAACACGGAGGCTTCAGGCTGATTTGCTTTTTCCAAGGTTCTATCTGTGCCCTCCCAGAGGCTCAACAAAGAAGAGCAGAAGCATTTAAAGCCTTTCCTCTTTTCTGGGGTGCCACAGACAATGCCCCATGCTGCATCTTTGGTTTGTTTGGTGAGGAAGCTTCCAGACTACTCCCAGGAAACTTGGCAGAGCTGGGAGTCTGGCATGTCAATAGGGCAGGGAAACCGCTGAAGGGAAGCCAGCTTGGGTAGGAGAAGGACGCAGGGTTATGGGACTGTGCTGGGTGGACAGACAGCCTGCAGCTTGTGACAAGGAAACAGTTCCCAAATGGGAGCCTGGAAGTGAGAACCAGCGGGGAACAAATGACCCATAAGGGCTGCTACAGCCATTCTTTATCAAGAGACAGTAGATAGACAGTTCGGAAGCTCTGAGAGTCAGGCTAGTTTGTTTGAAAAATCTATCTAAGCCAAATGATGTTTTTAATTTTGGAGAGGATGAATAGTATGAAATTTATATACAAAAGAAATGTTTAAAATTTCTCTGTTTATTGTGTGCTAAACATTCACAGACAATTTTTGTCTAAGTATTAAGAAACTGGGTGGGAATAAAAGATTATAGATTTATCTGTGGATTGATTCTGAGAATAATAAACATATGAACTCAAAGTCCTTAGCAGCATTGGTAGGAGAAAACATAAATATCACAACATTATTGAGTGTATAAATACAGAAAAGCCAGAAGACAGTTGAAGTCATGATCCCATTAACTACTTACAGTCATTTACTCCCACTAGTCAAATGTGTTTTTCATCTAAGAGTATATATTCCCATCAGTCTCTAGTACCGGTTTGTACCATGAGCATCAAAATACTGTTTTGTATAGGATGCCTGGGCTCTAACAAAGAGAGCATCAACACAAAGCACTGCAATCAATTAAGAATCAACATATGTGACAAATGAGCTTAGGTGAATTGTTGGCTTCTGGAAGACTCCATCTGCTGTTTTAGTCATGGCACACATGATTTTCTCTTGCTTAGATCCATCTTTCCATGATCTCCTTTCAAGACAGCCACTCTCAGATGGCTTGACGTTATATGTACTGTTTCAATTCAATAAGACTTGATATGGTTCTTACAACATATGGAGGTCATGATAAAGGATATACACATTCTAAATATGTGTAAGTCATCAAGAAAAAATAGAAATGTATATAAGTAGCAAAAATATCAACTGGAGACCCTGTGTCCTCTAGCTTATGAGTTGCATCCCTTTACTTGGCAATGGTTAATTTGCTACTCATTCATTTAGACAAATAGTCAACTCAGAAAGGATTTTTGAGCACTTTCTTTTCATTCTATCTTATGTGCTCACACTGTTAGGTAATTATTGCTATAGTGGGAAGACAAAATGCAAATTTAGCTAAAGTACTCTAAGCTCCAACTGTGGGTTTTATATACAAGATACTTTGTCAACATGTAAGAGGCTGTCAGAGACTTTCTACAGAATCTAGGCTTGGGCTGCCGGCCCAATAAGAGTCAAGTTGGAAAGGAATGGCCCGGGATGATAGGATGCACAAAAGTAGACCTCATGGTGATGAAATCACCCTGAGTTTCAGAGAAAGAACGAATGTTGATGAGGGAATGAGATGAGATGGCGTAGATGGGAACAGTAGCTCTGGAATCTGGAGAAAAGGCAGAAGCCAGCAGCTTCTAGCTCTGCCAGCTAGCAGCCCTTTATGACTTCATGGGACCAACCCCATTACAAGAATGTTGAATAAAACTGTGCTAAATGCCTGACATATTCCAATCAGAAAATTACTACTAATACATGCCACATGACCCCCATAGGTCTGCCCACTGCCGTGAACGGCTCAATACACCCCCACCATGTGGTTTCATCTATAGATTCATGCAAGATGACCTCTAGAGGCTTGCCCATTGCCGTGAGCTGCTCAGAACCCCCTCCCATTGGTAGTTTAACTTACAAATACATGCAACATGACCCCCAGGAGCCTTTCCCTGTTGTGAGCTACTCATAATACCCCCACCCTGTGGTTTCATTAGGTCCTGCTCACTGCCTTTGTTAATGATCTTTTACAATTATCTTGCTGCTGTGAGAAGTCCTTCTGAATATGTGTTGCTTTTATTGGTTAATTAATAAAGCTGTTTTAGCCTATGACAGGGCAGATTAGAGTAAGGTGGGAATGCCAAGCAAATAAGGGAGGAAAGTAGGCAGAGTCAAGGAGACATCATGTAGCCATTGAAGGACAAAGATGCCTGGGAACCTTACTGGTAAACCATGAGCCTCATGGCTTAAACATAAAATAATAAAAACTGGATAATTTAAGATGTAAGAGCTAACTAGAAATATGCTTAAGCTATTGGCCAAACAGTATTATAATTAATATAGTTTCTGTGTGATTATTTTGGGTCTGGGTGACTAGACACAAAAAGCCTCCTCTGCCTACATCTTGCCTTCTAAAAGACTGAATGTATTCAGGCTGTGTGCCATCTTCCCTCAAATGTTCTTCATGACCTATCTGCCTTTACATCATTTTAAATATATTATCATCCACTTTTTGAAGAGACAGGTCTTTTCCTCTTGTTCCTTAATTCTTTAGCACTTCTTGACAACTTCCCAGAAAATCTATTCACTGGATACTTATTTCAAGGAGAAATATGCTGTCATTCTACCTGAAGGGATTCAAGATGCTGAGTTTCCCTCTTCTCCTGTTCCCATCATTTGATACCATCATTTGTTAGACCCTTCTTAGTATCTCCCTCTCCATTGAGATTGCCACTGACATCCAAAAATGATCCCACTGACCTATCTATCCCCCACAGTGGAAATTAGTAAGAAGTGTACATTGTAGTCTCTCATATAAAGTCTATGTATGTGAAAGCAGTTATTCTTGCCTCTCTTATATCCTAACTGTGCACTCACTCATCATCAACAACCAAGACTTTGCACCCATATAATTTCTGTGATATTGAAACAGGATAAAAGTACACATTATCCAATCGACTTTAATCCAAAGAACAACTACTAGTCTCAAAAATACTTTACAATGGCATTAATTTTAGTTAATTGGTATAAATTTAAGGTTAATTTTGTTATACTATATGAACATTGGTTTTCTTGTTTAAGGTATTATGTTTATTTCAAAATATAATGTATAATTAAGAAATACAGATTAATAATCAGCTATAATAATCAAACTTATATTCAATTTAGTTAAGTTTTCTATATACACAGAGATATATTTCAGATGGATAGGTATCTTCAAACATTTCAAAGACCTACAGAATATGGAATTTAAAAATGTTCTAATACTTAAACTTTACATGACAGTGAGACATGTCTGCTCCTGACAGAAACAAAGTACTACAAAAAATATGATGGACACAAAAGAACTCTGTCTGGAGTTTATTTTCTTCATGCTAATAGCTAGCCATGTGGGACAGGAAGTTGTTCTTCTCTCAGTTGCAGACAGTTACTCCACAAATTGGATGAGCAGGATACAAGAAAGGTGACTATCAAACTTTCCCAAGACAAGGTAGGATGTTCCTTCAAAATTCCCTGCTTCTGAAAAAATGTCTGTCAGATATTCTAGGCCTATAGATCCAAAAGTGGATCCCAAACATAACAGAGGAAACTTGAGTGACTGTCAAAGCAGTCAGCTGTTTCTGTCATTTCTCACATATTTTGGAAGTTGCCTGCTTGCGCTTTCTACTTATTCGGGTAATATCATTTCCTTCTCACTCCTTTGATGGAGTTTAAGACTAGATAATTATAATTATAATTTTACCTTACTTGTGAGTAAAGATAAATTAGAGAGGAAACTTTGGATTTATCAAGATAGGATAGATAATTATTTCCTCTAATTTTGTTGAATGCAAATAGACTAGATATTGTAACTATAATTCCTACTTGCTTAACTGTTTCATTATATTTAATTTTGCTGTGTTAAAGTTAAAGCCTTCTTTTTTATTTTAAAGAAGGACATGCTGTGAGATAATCCTTCTGTGTGCTGTGAATATGTTTTATTTTCATTGACTAGTAAAGAAACTGATTTGGCCTATAACAAGGTAGAATAATTCTAGGCATGAAAGCCAAAGTAAAAATACAGCAAAGAAGAAGAGAGTCTGAGAGATACATGTGAGCCACTGGAGCTCAAGATATACTAGACCACACGTAACAATGCATAGATAAATAGAAGTGGGTTAATGTAAAAGTAACAGCTAGTTAGTAATAAGCCTGAACTATAGACCAAACATTCTGCAATTAATATTAAGCCCTTAGTGATTATGTAGAAGTGGTTGTGGGACAGGATGGGATGAAGAAACCTCTGATTACATTCTAGGGGTTGAAAAAAGCATGTATCCATTTATCAAGAAAAGAAGAAAACTGTTTCTTCCCTTAAGTCTTGAGCATCTCTCCTAATGTGCACATCCATGGAAAAACAAAATACAAAGACAGGCTTGGACATTCAGGAGAAACACAAGATGATCATTTACAACTTTTAAAAAAAATGATTTCCTAAAGATCTATTTTCTTCTATTTTTGTGTATGAGTGTTAAGCCTGCATATATGCTCACACACTGTGTGAGTGTTCTGCCAAACAAGGCCAGAAGAGGGTGACAGATGCCCTAGAACTACAGTTACAAGTGGTTATGAGCTGCTATGTGTGTGCTGGAAGCCAAACCTAAGTCCTTTGCAAGAACAGAAAATGCTTTTAACTAGTGAGCCATTTCCCCAGTTCCCATCTCACCACTTTAAAAAGCAAGTTTTAAATTGCCTGTTCCTATCAAGGCTTATTTGAGGTTAACTGAAGCAGGGAAAATAGAAAGAAACAAACCCCAGAGTTTACTTTATATTTAGCTGGAGTCTTTGTTTCAACACTAGCAATATCAAGTTGCTATCAGTCTGCCAGTCGTCTGGCAACCAAAGGACAGATAATTTAGATGATTTATGCTATACGCACCCTTCAAGTAACTGTGCAAAATCTTTTCAGAACAATCTTAAAATGTTGTATTTCTTTGTGAAGTCCTTACAGCCTTAGTGGAAATTGTCCCTACGTATAAGCAGATACCTAGCTTCTGCCTGGCTTGTTTTATTTTGTTTTGTTTGTTTGTTGTTGTTGTTGCTATTGTTTTGTTTTGTCTTTTGTTTTTGTTTGCTTGAATGAAGACAAGTTTTAACTTGTGCCCATTAGATGAGAAAACAAGAGACGACAATGTCATGGGTTGCTATCTATAAAACAATGGGAGTCTTGTGAATGAGTTCTAGGTGACCTTAAATAAAAGATGAAACAGAAATGTATCTATGAATATTACTGACTGAAAGCAATTTCCTTCTTGAGCTAGGATACTGCTGACCTGCCAACCACAAATTTGGGAAATCATGTAGAGCCTGAGACTTTGGTTGCCTGCTTAGGAAAGGATTGAAATTTTCTTCATCTATATAGTTGATGACATGCAAAACAAATATGATATTTTCAGTGGCAGGGTTACCACTCCCCCAAAATAAATGGGACAAGAAGTAATGAGACAAGAAGTAGTCTTTAAACTCTTCAGAAAACTTAGAACAATACAATCAAATAACCCACGCTCCAAACACACACATACACACACTTTAACTACTGCAACAGGTTTCTGGCCAGAATCTTATTTTAGATATTAATTCTCAGGATTCTCCTTTCATCTTTATACTCTCAGAGATTTATTTGACAACAAAAATTAAATGCCTGAGGACTTTTTATACGCTGAAAAACCTCTCCAACTATAAGTGTGTTTTAGGAAGCCCGTCTCCTGTGCTGACTCCTTTTATCTGCCTCTGTGTGAAGAAAGCCAGTATCTTTGACTCCATAAGAGCCATTTAGCTCAATGCTCCTGGACAGCTTATATTCTTTCCCAGAAATGTGAAGTTTGAACTTTAAGAGAAAATAGATATATTTTACATTTTTAAATGGAGCTCTGTTCTAAGAACATTCTTCTGCCAATATTGATAATGGTAAAAGGTTAATGAGAAAAATATATAAAGCATGAGCCAGCCAGGAAGACTCCAGGCAGAGAGAGAATTGTCTGGCCAGATGATATGATTCCAAGGGATAAAAGGGGTTGAGACTCCACTTAGTCAAGCAGAGCACCAGGATACTGAAATTTTGAAAATTAGGCTTGATGGATGCAAGCCAGGGAGGGACCATATCGTGATTTTCTCAAAAAGAAGAATAAGGAAATCATAGAGATAAGATAAGAGGTGGCTAAATGTGGTAGATCTCATCAGGAAGTTGAGTTCTATGGCCTCATTAGCAGATCTTACCTGTAAATGTCATAATCACTTTAGAAAGAACCTCAGAAATATCCTCTTGATGTACATTTTGTGATTATTTTTCTATGTTCTTAGAGTGTTTAGATGTGGTAAAGGTCTTTAATCTTTTCTTATTTCTATATAATTCCAGCCTTTATAATTAGACCAAAGGCCCATGGATGTGAATTTTATGTCTTGTTTTGAGCAACTGTAGAATGTTTAAGTTTATCAGATTCTCTGTTATGTCAAAGATATTTTGAGAACGGATTTCACCATGGCTGGACTAGAACACTCTGTGTAGACCAGGCTGGCCTGCAGCTTGCAGAGATCCTCTTGCCTCGCCCCTCTAGAAACATTGGTTGCAGCCAAACCCAACATGCTCAGCTGCCTTAATAGAACCTCTGTATACAGAGAACTTTGTTATACTATGTATTTCTTTTTTGCTCACAGATTACTTCTTGCCAGTATAGGCTCTGCTTCCTTGTGTTTCAAATCCTTATGGAGGTAGAAGTGTCATATGGGGAAAGGGGGAATATAGGCTGGACTCTGAGAACCTGGAGGCCAGTTGAAAGTGCCTTCTTCTATTACCCTATAGTCTTACCAATTTGTCAAGCTGTTTCCTGACTTTAGCAATTACTGATATTAGAACAAAGATTTGATTCTGCATATATAATTAAGGAATTCTGGAATAAGATTCTTGGTCTTTGAATAATGATCCCATTCTATGGATTTTTTTTATCACCTGTCCACCCTTCTAGAGTCAAGATTCAACAAGGTATTCTCTCTTTTTTTTCTCTCCGGGGGAGACTGCAGACTTACAGCAGACATGCACTAACTGTAGCTATGGGAAATGTGATGGATGGTGGGTCTTCATCTCATTATAAATTCATTTACATTATTAAGTGTAAACCCAAATTCAAGTGTAAATGTGATAAGTTATGGAGGTATTTCTGAGTCAATCACCTTATATTCGATAACTTTACTGTGATTTTAAAAATCATTTTAGAGTATTTTTCAAAGTTTCTTAAAGAGATTGTTTTGTGTGGCAGAATATGGTATTCTTTTTTCTGTGAGTTTCGTGGGTAGGAGCCAGGCTTTCAGAACACTCTAAACCACATTATTTGCTAGAGGATGTCCTCATAAAATGCCAGTGACTCAACACTAGCAACCTACTAGTGAGCTAGGAAATGCCTACAGGTCTTGAGATCAACAACTGTAGTGAGTGAATAAATGATCACAGATCTTGGCCCATTAGGCAGGTGAATATAATGTTGGCAATCTTCCCAGTTGGAGAATTGCCATCAACCATAAGCCTCCTCCCTTTGGTTAGAGTTGATGTGCCTAGAAAGATCTTATGTATTGAGATCTCTGGGAAGGAGATTTGAGAGGAGCTCACAAAGGATCATTCATTCCAAATAGACTTTTCTGAGGATTCTTTGAATACAAAGATCATGACAGAGAAGAAAGGCTTTGTCCCTTTGTCCATGCATACACAATGTGAGCTAGAATGCTGAATTTCAGTTTTAAAAAAAATGAAAAAATCTCAAATCCTCTTTAAAAGCCTGGCTTAGATGAAGCTCTCTTACTGACTTTTGCATTCTCAGGAGAGTTCAGGTGATCCCTGTTGTCTGATCCTAGGATCCACATCTGGGAGAGCACGCTGCCTTAAACTCCTCCAGGACAACGAACCTACTTTTTTTTTGTTAGTTCCTTATTTAGCTGAACTATAAATATTATTAAACACATGCTCACTAACTGCCATAGCACCATGCTGTTCAACAGATGACTGGGGCTGTGTGCTTCGATTTTATGTGATGCGAATGAGCTTCATTTAGGTCCTCTCTGCACTCCACATTTTCCGAAATTCCAGTCATCAGAAAGATTTTATTTTCTCCTTATAACTCCGGCACAGATTTTCTTAATTTCCTTCCCCTGGTGGTGGGGGGAAAGATTTGGAGACATGTGTGAGAGGAGGAGGATTATGGGGGGAGGGAGTTTGTGACACATTTCGTTTTCAGCTGCCATGACTCCCAGGTCTTAATCCAGCCCAGATCTCAGTGGAAACTTAACACCACCCTAGTGACCCTGGACTTGCACAGAGCCCCAAGTCACCAAATAAGGAAAGCCGTTTGTCATCTGAACCATAAATATTTACATCCATCAGTGACAAATGTCTTAAGACTGTGGAGTGATGGTGTAATTTCAGCTGCTCTGCTCAAGCCTGTCAAGACTTACTCTTATCTCCTGAAAGCCCAAAGACTGAGTTCTTCTGGTGGAATAAGAATGTGCCCTCCAGCTTGTTAACCTACTCTGATTGCTTGTGATGCCCACGACTGTCACCTGGGAAGGTTTTATTTTCCTTTTCAATTTAGAGCTGGCTGCAAACCCATTTATCAGGTAGGGTTGGCAATGGTATGCCTCCTCCTGCTTCTCCTCCGTCCTATCGTCAATTACCAACAAGTCTGAAGGATCACCATGGTTTGTTTTCTTCACTTGACTGAACTAAAGACAACAAAACAATTCAACACCCTGACTGCCAGTTCTGCATATAAGTAATTTAGAGATTAGATCTTAATCCTGTGTTGAGTACAATTTAGGAACAGTCAGGGACTTGCTAACTCTAGTAAAGGTGACTATGGAACAAAATATAATGCAAGAAAGATTTTCAGGCATGGAATGGGGGAAGTGTTTTAATTGGTCTGGATGGAATATAAAACAGAAAAAGGTTTTACTCATCCATCAAGATCTGGACTCGTAAGTAAAGTGAAAAATCACAACATCTGCACAGTTGGTCTTCCACTAAGACCAACTAAGTTATTATGCCAAAAGTGCTAGTTAAAGAAAGGTTTAAAATAACTCTTGATGTTAAAAGCATAATTGATTTAATATTAAATTTGAGATAAAAGCATCTATAAATTTGGAGATTTCAATTTTAATGTTCAGAATTTGTTTTAAAACTAAGATGAATGATATTGACTATATATATGTGGTCATTACATTATATTATATAATTATATATGACTATATAAATATGAGTATAAGTTATTATTATAATCTTTAAGAAAATAGTTATAGACATCTCTGAAATGATAGAATGATTTTTAATAAAGAATGGGCAGAAACTTGCTCCAGTGAGTATAGCAGTAAAATCTGAGACAGTGGTATAAATTTGTAGACAAAAGTTTTAACAAAAGAAAATTCACTGAGGAGAAGAAACAAAACTGAATGATGTTCAAATTGCCTGTCAACAAAACAATCCAATACAACAACAAGGACAATAAAAACAAGTCAAATTTTATTCAGTGTTTTGTTGAGGTTGGGATGTTGGTTATGGACTTTTTTCCTCCTTTAGCAATCTCTTCCTTGTGGTTTAAGGGGATTTTTTTCTCGTATGAGATACAAGTCAGCGACCAGTTAGTGCAGGAGCCATCTGGCGTCATCCTGTACCTGCTGGTTTATTTTCTTACGATAAGGTACGTGGATAAGAGATCGGCATTCCCATTGCAGTTTGCAAGAGGGGAGAGGAAGTTTGCGTGTAGTAGACTTTATGGATTAAGGGTCTGAGACTATATTATCTCATGCTCTCTTGTGAGTGATTATGTTTCTATTTTGGTCTGATAGCTGAAGTTCAGTGAATAAATGGTTAGACTCATCAGCCTCTGTAGGATTTTCTCTGGTGGGGAACTTGGATTTAGCAAGACCTGGGTGGACAACTGTAGAATTTTGACTCATACCTCCATGTAAAGTTGTAGGTAGTGTGGCTGGCCTTCTTTTGTTCCAGAGTATTTATCTTGTGAAGCTTTCTGCTCTCCTGTATTCCCGCATCCGCTGATCTTATAACATCATGCTAGAATGAGATCTCTTGGACACAGAAGCCTGTTGATTCATTTCAAAGTCTGTAAAATTTGCTACAATGCTTTGTAAGTAATTTGGGGTGAGAAATGTCAGTTGAATGGATGAGAGAAGGGAAACTGAGAAAGACAAAATTAGAAAATGCTTCAAGATCTTTCTAAATTAGAGTAAACAAGTGGCTGGAACTTAGACCTTCCTTGTCCTCCTCTCTTCTGTGTGGTTGTGTGGGCATGCATGTCCTTGTTCAATAAACACTATGTTTGATGATGTGGGGACTTTTAATAGATGAAGCTGGGCATACAGAGGCAAAGCTCATTTTCAGGACATTTAATTGTAGCTTAAGCTATTGTTTGGAAAATCAGATACCCAAAGCAATAGCCATGTGCAAAGATAATTTCCACAGACTCATGAGCATAATCCAGGGCCCAGAAGTATGGCTTGCTTCTAACATGTAGCTATCTATCCCTTCAGTGCCTCCTCTGCCTTGTGCTTCCCAAGTACTGAGTCTTCCAGATATTAATTACATCAGGTTATTCTCCTCCCATATGACTTAATAGCCTCAAGCCTCCAAAAGTATGATTCTACTCTGCCCAGAAAAAGCCCACATCTTAAATTGCTTGTTTTCAAGTTGGTAATAGTGATGGTATTAAAGTGACCATTATAATGAGTTATGATTCTACATTTATTGAATGTTTACTTTTTAAAAAAAGGAGAATCTGAACTTTCAAGTAGTTTAAATATTTTTATTATAAGAGATCCTTTATACCTAGAGTACCTAGAAGGACTTCTGATGACTTCTGCCCCTCTCCTGATGGTGCATTACTCTAATAATTGAAGAATCTCATTGTACAGTGTGATATACAAATCAGCATCATTAAACACCAGAAACTCATATTTGTCTAGTCCTGTATTCTGTGGCATGAATTATCTCCAAATTATTTTTGAAAGGAGAATTATCATTAAGTTAAATGCATCAAGGTATAAATTGTCATTATTCAATGTAAGAATCATAAGGGACGAAGTTTCAGAGTCATCAACCTCTCCTGTGGACAATTTGATATTCAGTCATGGTACTTGCAGTAGTCCCTTGACTTAGGTTATCATTTACAAGATGGAAATAAGCAATGTTGCTATATGGTCTTAGGAAGGAGGTATGAAAAGCTAACTGAAGATGCAAATTTAGAATGGAAAGAATTTGCTATCATCAACTGTAGAAGGAGCAGCAGGGCTGCGTTCCGGCAGCTGGCCGCCCGCCCGCATGGCTAGCTTATGCCCGAAATAATTACACGGAAACTGTATTCTTTTAAACACTGCCTGGCCCGTTAGTTCCAGTTTCTTATTGGCTAGCTCTTACATATCGATCTAACCCATTTCTAATATCCCTGTAACACCACGAGGTGTCTTACCAGGGAAGATCTTAACCTGCGTCTGTGTCCGGTAGGAGAATCATGGCAACTCAAAAACTAAGCTTCTTTCTCCCAGCATTCTGTTCTGTTTACTCCACCCACCTAAGGGTTGGCCTATCAAGGGGCCTAGGCAGTTTCTTTATTAATAAGAAATCACTCCCACATCAATCAACCAGTAGAAAGTTTATGTAGAACACTTAAGATGTAACTGTACTCATGAGCCATTGTTCTCTCTTCTCATGAATGGATACTCTGAAGGGGAAATACTCTGGATACTCTGATGGCTGTATGATTCAACAATTTCTTGTTTCTTAAAATAGATTTCAGTCTTACGATTTCAAGCTTTTTTTCAAACCTTATTTTGGTTCTCAGTTTTCTCTTTGTTTGTTTGTTGTTTTGGTTTTCTGTCTTCATGTTTAAATTTGTGAATGAATGAAAAGAGGTGGCGTGTGAGAAAGGCACATGTGGTATGTAACTGAAGCTTTTACCAGAAATCCTCAAACCCATCTTTAATGGTACATTTCAGCTGGAAGACCTCTAGAATGTCACCAAATCTCCTTCTTGCTATTTGGAAGAGGGTAATTCAGCTGTTCCTCCGGTGGACACCAGACAGTATATACTCTGAGTTTTATGTGAGTGGTAAAAAATAGAAGCCTGTTCATGCCTTCAAGGCTGATTTGCCCTGTCTTCCTACAGGGCTTTGGTGAAGATCTTGTTAGCTATATGGAAATGTGTCTTGGCAGAGGAAACTGTCTATAAATAGATAAAATTGTCGTCGTCATGCGGAAGGCTGCTTTAAGGGGAGTGAACAGCCTCGTTCAGTCTTCAGAGCACATGCACCAAGAAATTCATTTTCAAATATACAAAAAGGACTTTCCAGGAGGACAATGAGGGTTCTGTCTCATTGCTTAAAAAAATAAACAAAAAAAAAAACCTTTAAAACAAAATCAGTTTTTAAAAGCATGAAAACCTACACTTCTCTCTTCTTTCATACAGGCATATGAAAAGATACTGTCAATAACAATAGCTGGAGGCATGTTTAATAATAATTGTTCCATATTTTTTATTTTATTCTAGTTGAATGTGCTCTAAACAGATTCATCCTAATCTGCATGATCATCTGTCATTTTTAAAAGTCCCAATTCAGGGAACTTATCTCAAATTTAAAAGTTCTAGGCATTCACAGTGACAAATCTCCTTTTGAAATGATTTAAATCATGATTCATTAGTAAACTAGGTTAGAATTTAGTGTACTGTATTTTCAAATGCTAAACTTAACTTCAAGGGCTTGCAATTGAATTTTAAAATACAGAGGAAAATTATAGCTGGGTCAGGTGAGGAAGCCATGACTAAAGACCTTCCAGTCTGAGTCACAAGCTTGAAGTTGAGACTGTTTCAATCTATGTGGCACTGGTTAGCGGTCATTGCAACTTGATCACTTGAGAGAAGGCTGGCTTCCCCCCAACAAATGCTGCTCCTTCTGGAATCTCCATTGGAAAGGTGTGAACAGTTCAGTTACATGTGTACATAAACTAATTCTACAGTGAGGTAAGGCAATGCCTTGCCTCATAGTTTTATTCGAAAAGACTCTACCTGCTGTAGTATAATGGATATCTATTTTATGTGATTTTTTTAAAAGAAGAGGAAGAAAGAACAATGGATCAGATTGCCATGGAGAAAACACATTGCGTGTCTTGAGACACCTAATCAGGTTGCCACTAGAAGGGTCCTTGAAAATATTCGTGACACAAGTAATATCTTTGGGAATATCTTCATGTTACATGAAGTTTTTTCCTCGAAGTGCTTCGTTATTCATATGTTATGAGCTGTTCATAGGACTTGGCTGAGATCCTCTCCTTCAGGCACTTTGGTCTCCAGTGGCCTGTTAAAACTGGCTTAGCACATTCACAAGGCTTTTCATTGCAGTCCAGTCTGTTTGTAAAAGCGATTCATCAATATCATATTCAGAAGACAGTCTACACAGAGCTTGTCTAATGTGGAGAGCATAGAATTTCTACCCAGCAATGACATCTTGAATGAGTTTGGGTTGGGGGCATATTGCATTCTTTTTTTTAAGACTATGGGGTTTTTTGTGTGTTTTTTTTTCCTCCTCTTCAGACATTTCCTTGCTTTTACAAGCCTATAAAAATAGGAACACATTTTTCTTTCCTTTGAAATGAATGATATTGGCCCCAGTGTTGCCCTTCTCTGGGGTGAGAGATAATTAAGTCTGCATGTAAAGAAGGGGATATTTACAAAGTCATGGTTTTGATGTCATATGCTACATCCAAGCTCAATATCTATGACAGTCCATGCAACCTCTCCTTGTTGACATCAACTAAATTATCTGGGCTGACATTCATAGGCTATCAGTTATAGGACTTAATGGTTTGCTTCCAGAACAACAGCAAAGGGGTTCTCCAAAAAGTAGTTTTCATAATGGCTACCCACAATCTGATGGATTCTTATCCTTACAGAGGGAAGACAGGACTAATTAGAATGAATTAAAAATAGCTCAGAAAACTATTGGTGACAGATAACCATCATATGTACCAGTCTAATCCAGACACTTGAGATGAGGCATCCTCTCCTCCCTATAGTAACTACTAATTGAGCCTAAACTTTGGATTGTGTTCTTGAAACACTTTAAAAGCAGAAAATTGGGGGAGTAACATCATCACTCCATCAGTTATCTTTTTTCTCTCTCTCCCAGGGTGGGCTGAGTGGATACAAAGCATGTGCCTTTCCTCTAGATGTAATATCACTGAAGGGATCCTCTCCACTCCTTTCTGCCTTCAGAAGAGCTCTCTCTACTTGTTCTGAGCCATAATGGGCTCTTAATAATCAAAATGCAAACATCCCTCCCGAAACACCAAGAATCTGCTCTGTTTCTGATAACAAAAAGTGAAGACATCTATTTGTAAATACGGCTCAGCTCCCATGTGCCAGCCTGCATCTGGTTGGCCTTCAAGTTGCTACAAGATGTCATGTTTGGTTTTTCATGCCCACAATCTAAAATGGTTTTACCTGTTTGACCAAGCTCTCTCTCAGAGAAAACTACTAAATATTATGTGTTGTAAAAGTTACCTTGAAGTCATATTTTTCAAAAGATCCTGGGTAAATCTCGGTCATTTATTCCATAAACGGCTTCACATTGGTTAACTTACAAATGAAGGTATAGGAGTCTTAGAGTTACATTTCAAATTCAAGGAAAACTAATTTCATAATCTTTTTGTTGCACAACCCTGTCGACTCATTGTAAACAAAGTGGTAAAAACCCAATGATATTTAAGCCATGTTAGAAAGGATAGTGGAATTACTTTCTAAATTCAAATACTGCAAATATATGTAATGTAAAAATTACACTGTTGTAGACACCATAAAATCTTGGTTACAGGATAAAATTTATTGTAGATTACAGAGAAGTACGTTGGTAAAATTAGATAAACATAATAGTTATAAAGAGGAATTTGAGAAAAGTATATAGAAATAAGACTTGCATTGAAATTGTATCTGAAAAAAAATCAACTTGAGGTTCATATTTACTATTTGTAAACTTTCACTGATTACTTTCAAAAAGAAAATATTTATACCTAAGGAAAATTGTCTTATTTACAGACCTGCCTTATGTTTTAAATTACATTGCCTTCTGGTTCCCAGGTACCCTCATCTCAGACACATGAGATGAGGACTTTCTGTTAATAAACATAGAAACCAAGTAATGAGGTGAGAATTAATAGCAACATAGCTGACATCCCTCAGAGAAGCTTCCATTTCTGTTTCTCCCGATGGAATAGCACAAACTGTCCTGTGGATGTTTGCTTTTACTCTCTGACACATGTGATTGAATGGCAATGACTTATTCCTAGGAATAAGGTAGCTGATCTGGTTTGTTGGATGCAGTCCAAGACAACTTCAGGATATTCTAAATTCTGTGTACAGCTCTTAGTAAGGAATCAAAAGACGGACATTATGGCAGCATTCACACAGGACTGAAAACCCTGCAGTCATCACCTTCGCCCAAAAAGGGAAGCCGTTCACAACAGGGAGATGTCTGCATCAAAGAAGTTGAGTATTGGCGTCCCTCCAGAGATAAAGAACAAACATCTAGTGTGTGATTCCTGAGAGGAAAGTTCACATCTATAAATATGTTTATGCTTTTTCTTCTTTTAAGTGAGGATCATTTTGAAGACCCAAAGCAATATTGACTATTAATACTTCTAGGCAAAACTGAATATAATAAAAAAGAAAAACAGTTTGCAAATAGGAGTCACCAATTGAGAGCTTGCTGAAGAAGGTAAGGGATCGCTGGTGTGCAAGGCACAGTCTAGTGCTTGCCTTGCTTCCCTGACCTGGCATCCCAAGAATGACTTATGATAATGTTAGGATATAAAAAGATATTCAGCAATCGGGATTCTCATGTAAGGAGATTATGGCCATAAGCTGCTGTATGGGGTAGTGGTTTTGCATTTCCTAAACTAATTACTTCACGACCTACTGCTTATTTACGTAGGTATAGAGAGGAATTGGCATGAATTCAGACACATGGCAAAGAGTCCTTTCCTATCACGCACACCTAAAATCTTTGCCTTGATTTGTTTTGTATGTCCTAAACATGTCTTGGAACCGAGAAGGACTAGAACAACTATTTGTTACATTAATAAACAAACCCCAGAATTCCCACTCTGCCTTGATCTTATATTAAGCATAGCTAATCAACTTGTTAGGGTGCTTTAAGGTTTATCGTTTATTATGGCATTTGCATATTATCCATCATCTATCAACCCCTAATCTTGCTTTGAGACCTAAAGACTGACTTATATGGAAAAGCTTATAATACATGTCCACCATTGGTATGTGATGTCTCATGTGCCAGAGGATAGCACCGAATGATGTGCTGTGAAGTGCAGTTATGGGACGATGGAAGGATATACCAACTCTATGTATGTACAGAAAGGCTAGACAGTTTCCTGCTCCTTAAAAGTCATCTCTGTAGTTAATCCCTTGCTGCCATCCAGTCTATCAATTTGAGGAGCGAGTGACATTCAGTGACTAAGAATCTTTTAGGTTCTGCCATTCTCATATTTCAATTTGAAAATATGATAGACACATATCTGCTAAGATTTATGTGTCATTCTTACTTATTGGGGCCAGCTGGTCCAACACAGAACTTTTTTGAACACGTTAGAAGACTAGGCTTAATAAATTCTTTCACTACTTTTTCTCATTTCATTAAATTACATTTGGAAGTGCTTGCTGATTAGTCACTTCACAGAGAAAGCGTAGTTAAAGTTATTAAAATATCTCCAAAGCCTTGGAGGAAGTATGTTATTTAGAGAAATAACAAAATCCCCCAAACCGAATTGCTTGTAATTTAGCCATTGAATTTTGTTGCTCTTCCCACACCCTTCTCTGTAGTACTACAGGCAAAAAGAATCAGGGTATTTGAAAGATTTACTTTCTTATTCCTTTATATTTGTGGAAATGCTGAGTCTATGTGTAGACGTAACTTTAAGAATTCTGAGAGTGTGTACTTACAATTAACTTTCAGGGACAGAGAGATCGTTCAGAAGATAAAAAAGTGCTTGCCACACAAGTCTGCCTCTGGACTTCCGGGTAGAAAGAGAGAATCTACTTCTCAAAGTTGTCCTCTGATCTCCCCCAAGGACACCATAGAATATGTTCATACCATTATCTGTCTGTCTGTCTGTTCATCTGTCCGTCTGTCCACCCATCCATCCATCCATCCATCCATCCATCTATCCATCTATCTATCTATCTCTTTATATATTTCTGTCATATACAACATACAATAATAAATAAATAAATAAATAAATAAATAAATAAAATTCAAAAATTCAGTCTGAGGAGAAGATAAAATTCCTTGCTAAGAAGCCTGATGAACTTTGGTTTTATCCCTGGAATCCATGCAAAGGGGAGCAAAAGAACCTATGCCATGATACAGTCCTCTGATCTCCATGGTTGTATCACACATATCCTGCAACATACGAAAGACAGACAGACACACACACACACAAACTAAAAATAAAAATAAAAAAAAATCATTTTGAAATATGCACTATTTCTCTGGTTTTGATATATTTATATTTAGGCAAAGGTTCCACATACATACTAAGGTGTTTTCCAACTTGAAAAATTGGACAAAAAAACATTTAAGGTTAGATTTCAGATGATACAATTTCTCTGTAATGATTAAAAAGGCATTTTAAAGCTGAAGGGCTACTGCTCAATATGATCGATGTCGTTCATCTATAATATTGCCTTAGAACCTTTAACGTTTTCTTTTGAGGATCAACACACCTCAATTTGTTATACACATCATTTTTATCAGAAATAAAACTTAGATGGAGAAATGGTAAGAGAGTTCACTAATGTATTTTGGGAGAAGTATTCTTAAAGTATTTCTGATAATAAAAATATCTTATGCTCTTTTATCTTGAACTTAGCAATTTTGCATGCTTATAAAGTTGGATCTTTATGGACACAATGATTAACAGAATCAGGTTATATTTTGTCCTTTTGTAATTAATTAAATGTGGTCTTAGACAAACAATGAACTTAAAATAAGTAATGGTACAATGCACTAGAAATAACATCACCAATGATGTGGTCTGAAATCTGAAATGGAACATCCATCACTGGCTTATGTTGTGAGCACTTGTTCATCAGCTAGTGGCAAATGTTGGGGAAATATATAGATAGTAGATGATAAATGACAAGTGATAGATAAACAGATGATAGATAGATGATTGAGAGATGATAGATAGATGATACATAGGTAGATGATAGATAGATAGATAGATAGATAGATAGATAGATAGATAGATAGATAGATAGACAATATATAGGTAGGTAGTAGGTGGGTAGACAAATAGATGATACAGAAAGCTAAGCATAGAATCAATGTGACCAGTTAAAATGTGATCAAGATGTTAAACATATCTGAAAGAGAATTTCAACATAATACAAATGATTTTGAAAAGATGGTTCTTGCAAAA
The DNA here is from genome assembly GCF_014885135.2 of Alexandromys fortis. NCBI lineage: Eukaryota > Metazoa > Chordata > Mammalia > Rodentia > Cricetidae > Alexandromys > Alexandromys fortis. The sequence goes on from NW_026067995.1 coordinate 4,970,355, forward strand.
GGGAAGTCATCTCCCTATTTGTGGGACATATGAAAAAGTGGGGCACTAGGAGAGAGTCACCTCTCAACTCTACCCATTCTTCATTTCTATAGTTTTGTGGCTTCTAGTGAAATTTCTTGGCCACCCTGATTTATCTGCCTGACAAAAACTATGACCAATTCCATTCAACTTTTACCATACAGCATTTAATTAAAGTTACTATCTACAGAACTCTGAGCATCTAGGTAAGGACAACCAGCAGTATTAAACTTAAATTCCTGGAAGTAACCCTTTGGTCTTCCATAAAACTCCAGATGGCTTTGTCCTTAAATTTCAGAATTAACTCTCTCTCACAGCTTGAGGCATTAATCAAGGTTCAGCAAGATGCATTAGGCACTGCAAAAACTCCATCTTGTTCCACCAGCGAAAATCTATAACAATTCTATCATCCAAGATGAAACTGAGCAACGCACAGAGGCTGAGCAGAACACCTTGAGGACTGACGCTGAGTCTGGGATTATTTCTTTCAACTAGGTCAGGAAAAAGTCTACTTCTCACATTTTCTAGTTGAATGATAAAGTTGTAGAGATAAATATGCAACCTGAAATCACAAATTAAAAACTGGGTATCACTTCACGAAGCTCCGTTGAGCAACCAAAATTAGATGACTGTGGAGAAATCTTTTTAGTTATCCATAGCATATGACATCTGCTGACCGTGTTTCATTATAGACTTCAGGGCCTCATGCTCCCATCCCGGAAGGACAAATTCTTGTTTGAAGAAGGGAAGGAAGCTACTACCTCAGTTACATGGAAGCAGTAGATAATATGGACTCATGTGCTGATCTTGGAATGAGGTATGCCTTGTATCCCAAGCACAGGTGAACTTTTCTCAATCTGGAGGCACAGGGTGGCACTGCCTCCATGTTGACCTCCTGACTAGTCACCTAGTAAGCTTTAGGATTCTTGGGATTTTTGGTTCAATTTGAATTATCAACATCATTCCCCATTTCCTTAAGTATTATCACAGGAATAAAAACAATCTACCATTTGCCTACATCAACTTGTTATTTGTGTACTCTGCAGAATGACCTAGTAATGAAAATATACCAATGGCAAGAAAGGGGCAAGGGTGCATTACTATTTTGAGTTGGAGGTGTAGTAATTGGAGTTAATCACTTAAAAGATTATAGGTTATTTGAGTTAGACATGCCCAGTGTAGTTGGGATAGGAGATACCCAGAAGTAATTGCATAAAGAGTATTGTAGCAAGGGCCATTTCCTTCATGAGTTAGTCTATAAGAGACATTGTAAAATGACAAAACCAAGGAATAATTCTCTCTCTCACTCTTTCTCCTCTATTTCTTTAACATTCTCTCCCCCTTCTCTTAGAAATCTTGAATACTAAGGATTGCATTCTTTACCCAAAGATTGACATTTCTCTCCTCAAGAGACATTATTTTGTGTATATTTTTTACTTTGACATTTTTACATAAGCCTTTATTATAAGTGCCATATACATGATGTGGGGCATTTTTGCTAAAAGATGCATCCCATTTTGTCCAATTTTTAGTCTGTGTGAGTTATTATAGGGGTCTTGTAGAGAAGTTTTATTGATAACTTGGTTATCTTTATGATATAAAAGCATATAATTCCAATACAAAAATATAGTTATAAATTCCAAATTAAGGTTAAATCATTTGAAACAACTTTTGGTAGCTAGAGGGTAAGCCAGCATCATTCAACACCTCTGTGTAGGGCAAGAACAAAACCATGCTCTTGAATGATCAGGGAAGAATCATGAGTTTTCAAAATGTATTTATACAGTCTCTGTTCTACTTATTTTATTCATTTACACAGAAAATGACTGGGCTCATGTTTTCTCTTAGGGACGGTGGCATACTGCAACTACACTGTCCTACTAATGAGAAGATAAGGAAAGCAAAGTCAGAAATCATTGTAAGATTATTTGGGAAGGGAAAGCTCTATGCTTATGTGTATCAGATGCTTGAAGATATCACAGGATGTATGATTTCACTAAATACTTGAATGAACCAACGTATTATAACTGGTTGAGAAAACTAAGATCTATTATAGCATACATTAGGAACAAGGGACTTTGTAATATGACTGCAGTTGGCTGGTAGGCCTTGAAAAGCAAATTAACAACAAAACAGAATGTTTCCAACAGTAAGACACTGCTTATGGTTGTCAAAAAGCCCAAGATCATTTACCAGGAATGACTAGCAGTCATGCTTTATGGTTTCGGCTTTCTCACCACAAGAGGTCAACTTTGGCAGGAACTATGGCTTCTAATATGCATTAATAATTTCTGTATCTAAGACATGAGATCCTTTACTTTGTTGCCAGTCTACAATGATGGATGGACTGCTGCCTGGTTGAATGATGAATCTAGGCAACAGTCGTGCAATTTGGACATTTTAGGCTTGATCAGCAGTTTGGTCCTATTCAATCTTTTCAGAGAATGAGATCTTACACCAGACATCCACATGAGTGATTCATACAGTTTGATCCATTGCTGTGACTTCCATCTGAGGGTCACAGATCCAAACATGGATATCTTTAATTTACCAATCGACTGGTTTCTACAAATGCGAGGCCATAGACAGCTATTATGGAAAAACAGCACTTCATGAAAGGATTGGTAGCTGGGACTTTAATAATGGCTGGGTTCTCTACATTGAAAGAGTCAGCCACATCCATTCTGGAGTTTGCACAGCTGTAGCTAAAGCTGGGTGACGTCATTACCCTTCAGCTTCACCCATCCGTCAATGAGATCCACCCAGACTTTCCTGATTCTCTGCTAAATGAGCACCCCTTGGATCTAGCTTTTCTATACATGGAAGAGCAGAAGGTAAACTTCCTATATAGAGATAGCTACAAGTGCATAAAGTCAAAATGTTCCAAAACTAGTGGTGTGATTAAATATCTCATTGATACTACACAGGTGATGCTATTGGGTTGTACTTTATATTTCACACGTATGTTTGGGTGGTATGCATTCCTATGTATAAATGAATTCACATGTGTGTGGCTACACTTGTATGTACCTGTATTTATAGGTGCAATTTTAAATTTTTTTTTAACTTGGATCATTCTTCACCTTATGTATGGAAGCAGGATCTCTCTCTCATTGAACTCAGATCTCACCTGTTGATCACTCTAGCTAATCTAGTCAGCCATCCTATACTGAGGGTGCCCTGTCTCCAAACTCCCATGGACAAGGACTGCAGGCCGATAGTCACACCTGCCTGGGTTTTGCATTGGTTCTGGGATTCCAGATGCTAGTTGTTATGCTTATGCGGTTCCTTTACTTACTGAGCCATTTTCTTATCTTGGCCATGATAAATCAGTTCGTGTTAAATCATGTTCAAGCAGACGAGCACTCATTCAGAGAGAATCATTAGGCCATGTCACAAGGTCTACCTAGATCAGACGTTGACTCTCGAGAACAGCTCAGTCATAAATGAGGCAACAAGGTATCTGTGCTCCTCAGAGAGCGGGGTGTGCATGCTCCTCAGAGAGGGAAGCATCTGTGGCACAAAGCCAAGAGCACCTACTGTGAGGGACTGCCCCAAGTGAAGGCTGCTTTCCTTTAATAGTACAGATAATTCTCATCTTGTCATAGATTTGCATTGGCACGTGGGACCAAATGCAGAGAGCACATCACAGCTTCTGTAATCACAGGGACAGCTGGGTGTCAGCTGATGAAAACATACTGATCTGTGACTGAACCAAATTTTAGGTATAGGAGGATTCACAAAATAGGTAAACATTCAAACTGCTATGTAATTGATTCAGTTAAAAGTTGGGCCTCTTTGGGTAGAAATAGTGATGTCACACTTTGTCTTTGACTCTTTCAGGAATGACATTATGGATATACTAAAAACCGTCTCAAGAACCTGCCACTAGTGACTGACTTATGATGTCTTCTTGTTCTAGAGGAAGCAATGTTCTAAGAATGTTACTTATACAAATATTCCCAAAAGACAGGCCAGTGGAAAAGACAGGCAGAAGAACCATTCACAAGAAGCACAGAAATGTTACACATAGAGGTGTAGACTTGTCTTCCATAGCTGCACATTGTATGGTTGAGTTACCCTTTCAGTGTGTTACATCTGTCTTCCAAGAAAACTCCATTCTTGCTTTCATTTCAGAATTCAAAGGGGTAAAAAAATGAACAGATTTAGATTTTTTTAAGATCCTCAGTGGATCTATTTCCTCTGAGAAGTATGTACGTGGGTGAGTAAAATGCACATTCACCTAAAACTGAACGGTAAACAAATTAACAAGATCATACAGGCTAAATAAAAAGACAGAATATCTATATTCTCCAGTGTCATTGACATTAAATGCATTAGAATGAATTTGTTTAGCCCCATGTCCCTTAAGACGTATATTAAGGTGTATTAATACATATTGCTTGATATTATAACAACTACCCGTTAATAGAAACATAAAATGCATAATGACTTACTTGTTAATAGTTTGAGAGATTGTTCATATGTGCAAGAGGTAAGTTCTGAAGACTTTAGAAACAGTATGATCTCTACCATTCGGAGCTGACCTGAGAGTCAATATTTTTAAATAAAAAGGAATTATTTGGAGCTGGAGAGATGACTCAGCAGTTAAGGGCACATGAGAGGCGTTACTCTTTCTAAGAGTGTGTTGGGGATATGGGGAAGAGTGGGGGGAGAGGGAACTGTGGGTGGTATGTAAAGTGAATAAAAATAAAATATAAAATAAATAAATATAAAATCATAAAAAGAGCACTTGCTCTTCTTCTAGATTCTAGAAGGATCTGTGTTCAATTGCCAGCACTCACATGGCAGCTAACATTTTCCTGTAATTCCAGTTCCAGGCGATCCAATGTTCTCCTCCAGCACCTGAACACCAGGTACTCCTGTGGTCCACAGAGACTTATATAGGCAAAATACACAAACATATTAAATCAAATCGAACTTAAAAACCAGGTAAACAAACAAGTCAAAATTGTTTTGAAGACAGTGTGTCCGGGTTGTTGGCACTTGTCAACAATTGCAACTAATATGGCCATTCTTTGCCACTTTGTAAATTTGTTTTTCATTTCTGAGTGTTTGATATGGCTCAGCAGGTAAAAACATTTGGCACACAAACCTTGACATTTTGAGTTAGACTCCCCCAAAGCCTATAGAGGCTGCTCTTAGCATTGTCTGGGGAAATTTAAAAATCACACCAGACTCCTAGACTTGGTACAGATTCTTACCTAATTGGTCTGGGGTGGGGCTCAAGGCATAGATTTTTTTTCAGCTCCCTCAAGTCATTCCATGTTGCAGCCAGGGGTGAGATGCACTGACCTGTATTGTGGAGCATGCCGCTGTGTGGTTTGTCAGGGAGACTATTTTCACAGAGCCGTTGGCGTTCTTGAAATATATGAAAAATAAAACTGAACAAAACAGTTTAAGAATTTTATGGCCTTATTTGAAAATTCAAAACGAAAGGTGAGAATCAAAAATGTGTCATTGATTTATTTTCGTACCATTAATTTAACGGAGGTAGGGGTTGGGGTAAGGTGGTAAATCTAAAACATCTGGGTCATTTTCCAAGTTAAAATAGCCATGTCCCCAAAAGGAGACTCTACTATTTGGAAAGGCATGTGGGAGCAGCAGGGAAAGATGTAATGTTTGAAATCTCGTCAGATGATTCCGATCCCCGCTCCCTCCTTTGTGGAAAGCCATTACCTTACTTCTCATGCATCTAACTTGTTGGGACTGTCAGGTAGATGTCACAACTAGCAGGGGTCAGCCACAAAGTGCCTGTTCTCATTGTGCGATCAGGTTAATCATTCAGACAACCACAAAATGTGAGCCTGAGAGAAAAGAATGTTGTTGCTTGGTAATGATACCTCAAATTAGAGCAACCTGGGCTCAGAAATAGCCTAAAGAGTTTCTAGTCTAAAATAAATAAATAAATAACAACAGTGATAGGTGCATTCTGGGAACAAAAGCAAATGTATTTTTGCTATTGGAAATAATTTAAAAGTGTGTGTGTGTGTGTGTGTGTGTGTGTACACAAGAGTACACTGTGCATGAGTAGAGTTCAGAGGACAATTCTGGGGACTCAGTTCTCTCCTTGAGCCATGGCTCTCGGGCTGAAGCTCAAGTCTTCTGGCTTATGTGGCAAGTGTTTGTACTTGCAGGGCTCTCTCACCAGCTCAGCGATTGAAATCTACATAGTGCAAGTAAACAACATGTTAGGAAATTTGTATTATCAGATTCTGGAAGGCACAGTTCTCAGCAATATATTTGATTAATACATACAAAGCAAACACACACAAACGATGAGTTTAAAAGTTAAAACCCATCTCATCTCCTCTCTGTCCGTTCATTGTGTGTGCTTTACATAGAAGGATAAGAGGCGAGTTATTGGAACCTTCCAGCCTTGCTACACCAAGTGTGATCCCTGGAATAGCAGCTTCCTGTCACCCGAATTACTAAAGCAGAGAATCCTGTCTGAAATGCCAACTTAACCAGATATTACCTTTGACAGCACCCCAAAATGACTTGCATGAGCATGAAATGTATAAATTGTTTTAATTTTTTATTGATTTTTATTGAGCTCTACATTTTTCTCTGCTCCACTCCCTGCCTCTCTCTTCCCCTTCAACCCTCTCCCAGGGTTCCCATGTTCCTAATTTACTCAGGAGATCTTGTCTTTTTCTACTACCCATGTAGATTAGAAGTATGTATGTCTCTCTTAGGGTCCTCACTGTTGTCTAGGTTCTCTGGGATTGTGACTTGTGAGCTGGTTTTCTTTGCTTTATGTTTAAAAACCACTTATGAGTGTATAAGTTTTAGCCCTGTTTTAAGGACAATTAATCTTCCTTTAAACTAGCAGCAGAGCCTGTAATGTCTATAGAGCCATTTTGTGAATTTTACAAAATAACACAAAAATTCATTTTTTAACATGATGAAAAATAAAGGTTTTACAAATTTTAAATGCTCATTTTACACCCTTGAAAACAACCCTTTCTAATGTAACATAAATTAATTCTCATCCTTCCTTTTGAATGCAACAGGTTTTGTAAAGGTGAGCTGTCTATTGCTTCTTTGGTTGCTTGTAAGGAATGGCATATCCTGGTTTTGTTCCTCTTCTTAGCTCATTTTTTTCACATCTGCTTCAGAAAAAGAACACAATTGCCCATAATCTACTAACAAGCATAAGTACAGATGTACAATCTGCTCTTGAGGGTTAAAGACCAAACCAAATAGATCACAAACATAACCTCTACCTGTTCTTTATCTTAAATTGATGCTGAAAGATGCTGTTCACCAAGCTGCAAAACATCATGAGGGAAAGAGAGGGAGGTCCAAACTTAAGTTATATCATCTGAAATAAAGAAACGGCCTTTTGTTCTCAAGCAAGGTAATAAAAATCAAATCAATCAATTCCAAGAGGACCCTCCATTTACATAATGACAGCAGGACTAGCAAGAAAGGACAATGCGAGCCGAAGAGTCACTTTCTCCCAGTGCACAGCTCAGCATCCCTTCTCAAAAGAAAGCTTCAAGCTTCCAATGTCCTTTCAGCATGGCCTCGGCTTTTCACGGAAACCTCCCTGTGAGAATGCATTCATGTTTTTTCTCACCTACTTAAATGCTGGGTATCACCAGGAGAAATCTCAGGGCTTCCTCTCACTGATCCTTACTGTCGATATGTATTTTGAACTGAGGCCATTCTATCATGTACATGACATTTTTACATGCAAGCAGCCTAAAGCAACTTTCTTTTTTTTTCCCCTTCCCTTTTTGCAATGTGTAAAACACAAAACTTTAATATTTCCTATGTCAGTAATTTGAGTCTGGTGGATAATTACATAACTGACTGAGGGTATATTTAGGACATGCTTTAAGCAAATCCTTGGAGAGCTATGCCAATATGTAGACTATTTGTGATCTAAAGGGCCAAGCCCTAATAGAGACCATGCCTTATAAAGAATGCAGTGTGGGTCTGCCTGACTTGCATAGAAGCAGGGCTGCCCTCTCAAAGCAACACCTTGTGCCAAAACTCATAATAGGAGATGTTTGGCTCAAGGCCACTGTGGTAGATTCTACCGCTGTGATTCTGCAATGGTTTTAGAGCAATTTTCTAATCTCTATAAAGAAATGGCTGAAAAACGCAAACTGTTGAAAGAGAAACTAGAATAGCATGCTTGATCAGATCATATATATATATATATATATATATATATATATATATTTGCCTTTTACTTTTTTCCAGATGATTGTTTCTCTTTTTCTAAGGAGATATTGAGGGGATGCCATGATCTGACTTTCATTAGATCCTAATTTAATGATTCTGTTTTCCTAAGCATGTTCCAGTCTGATTGTGATTTCATGGCTTTATCAGGGGTAGAAGAAACAGACATGTCTGACATGCCGCACTCTTGGGAAACAGTAGGGGGCTGTGGTGATTGTTGCTATTGAAAGGGAAATTGAATGGGAATTGGGACCCAAAAACTTATTGGTCTGCAGTTTATACTATGAGTCAAAATTAGACTATTCTGAAAGCAGCGGCAGTAACTGCAGCATCTAGGCTACAATTAAATAAAATAGAAGGGGACGAAGAATTTCCTTGAGAGCGTAATACAGAATGTAACACCTATTATGGACCAAAGGAACAGATCCTATGAACAGTGTGTACCCTCATTTTGTATCAGATTCTCCCCTCTGCCCTGCCGCGGTCCTTCCTCCCTCTTCTCCCTTTCCTTCTGTGCTTTGTTGAAATGGGAGCTCCACACGGAAAGAAGCTTGTCTTTCACTCTGCCTCTTGCAAATGTTTGATAAGTGATTGTCTTCTAAATAAACAATTTATGAAAGAGCACTTAAGTAAGAATTTCTATAAATTTTACAAGTAAACCATATCCTTTATCTCAGCTCTCAAAAGGAAGCTGAACTGACAACTTTCTTTCTTCTAATGCACCGTGTCTAAAAGGGGTACATCCTATGAACTCACACGGGGCAAGCTATGGCCTGAGTGGACACTTCTCCCTGCATACTGTAATGGTAACTTGTGAGTTCGGGGGGGGGGTAGTTACTTCTTTTAAAGAATGGATTATAAAAGCAGCCTCAGAGAGTCCATTCCTTTTCCTGCCCCCTCTGCCTTCTAGATATGAAGTCATAACTTTATCTCTCTGACAGCTATACCAGCACAGCCTGGTTTGTGCAAGATAGACAGCCTTCAACACGCAATGCCAGGACCTTGATTTTGGAACTCCCAGCATGAAGAGCAAAAAGTGAAAAAAAAATGTATTTCTGATCTTTGAAACTTAATTAAACATCTTTAATGTAGCTATGGAAATGGGCTAAGACAAGACCGCTTTCTTCTCTCTGGATAGATGGTAATTTGTAGCAGTCCGAAGTGAAGGAATGACTAATCATATAGTTTACATGGTTTAAACACGGAACTGTGTCATGGAAATGATGTTGATAGTTTCCTAACAGACTATACCTTAAAAACAAATCTCATAATAACTAATGATAGCATGGCAGGATTACGATCATTATTTTTTGTTCTTTGTTGAATTCAAATTGTAAGATTGACTCTCTAGGATAAAATTTATAAAAGCAGAAGTTTGTAGAATAAAAGCTAGTTCAGACTCAAACGTCGCCTACCCCCTCCCTGATCTCCATTTTCAATTCATTTCCTTTCCTTCCCACACATCCTTGCAAGGATATAATATTCCAAGCATTCTCAGGCTCTCTCCTGCAGATGTGAGCATGCATATGCTAATTCAACACACTTCCTTCCTACTCATTCCTAAATTCATAACATCTTCAGTGTTTTCTAAACAAAAGCACTCCAGCTATCCAGATTACAAATACCGATATGCAGTTGGCAAAAACTTAGCTGCAGGGAAAGTACATTTTTTTTTTTGCCCCTCTGAAAACTTCTAAATTTCCTTTGAAACTGTTGAAGTTTTCATCTTCTTTTCTATCAGACTTTTCATCCAGAGTGTGGATGTTAGGAAAGGAAAAGATTAATATCTGATAATAAACAAAGCAGTGTATTTTTACATAATTATTTAAAATGATTCCTAAATATAAAGAATGGTTTGATAAAGGATATGCTCAAGTGAGTTAATAAAACAATATGGAGCCAAGGCCTGAAAGCCATCTTGAAACATTCATCCTTATAATTACTTGGTTTTCCCCAGAAGACATTTGTATTGTTTCCCTTTCTCTGTCTTAGATTCTTCTTTGTTCATTCATTTATTCATTAATTGAATATTTATCAAGCACTGGTTTTGTGTAATGCACTGTGGCATGTAGAAAAATAGAAAGGTTATCATACTGAGCAACTCTCCTTGAGGAGTTTATGTTTTGCGTGTTAGATTTTATGTGTTTTAAGTTTTTGTTTTAAGTGTTATGTATTAAGTTTAAGTCCCTCAGAATTTTCATCCATAGTATGTGAATGCTAGGAAAAGAAAAGATTCATAGCTGTTAAGATCAAAGCGGTGTGTGTGGACAAGTCTGCTAGCTAGAACTATCACAACAAAACAACCTGCTTAAACAGAGAAATTCATTTTCTCCAAGTTCTAGAGGGCTGGACATCTACAGGATAGCTACAGGGTTTGATTTAATGGGGTCAATTTGTTGATCTAGCCTTATATGAGATATAAAATACATGATTAGTAGAATCTTCCTTTATTATAATGTCTCCATTTTATCACTGTAGAGGCTTCCTTGTAATCTCATTTATCCATGATTACTTCCTAAGAGTCCTGTCTCCAGTAATAGGCACAATGGAGCCAGAGCTCGCATCTAAGGTTTTCAAGCCATGATTTAGTACATAACAACATTTTTGAATATAATTCAATGTGAAAGCAGTAAAGGCCATTCAAACTTGGGAAAATAAAATTACTTCAGCTAGATTTTTAAACACAAAACTTGATGGATATTTGACAATGACAGACAGAAGGCTCAGTATGGGTTAAGCCCCAGGGTAGGAACACATGAGGATCTAGTCTCAGAATTAAACAGAATGGTTTTCCTGCATGTAAAACTGAAAAATAATGATAAGAAAAAGTACAATATAAAAAATTGATGCCAGTTTAGTGCTGACCACAAATGCCACACTAGCATCATTAGAATGCTTTATTCAACAAGAAATGATGAGCGGCTGAGGGTGTTCAGAGTGGCATGTTCGGTTCCACGTGTTTTTGTAAGGCTGAGGTGATTGAAAGGATGCACTGCAGGAAATGAATTTGGAGACAAATAAATAAGAAGTTGTAACAGACAACTGGAGTGACAGTTAGGGCGTCAACTATTAAGTAGATAAAGTAGAGAGATGCAAGAAATATTACCAATGTGAAATGGGCAACATTTGCAAAGGGCTTAGACGTGAAGGTATGCAGGGAGAAGCTCCTGAATTTGTACACAGATATGGAGATGCTCCTCTGTACAGTATCAATACATGTACAATGATGGCAGTGAGAGGAAGGCCATTCAGGGCTCTCTGCTTCCACAAATATGTCTAGGTTCTAGCTGGCAGGCATGAATAGCAGGGATGGCGATGGTGAGGACAGAGGGTTAGGAAAAAAATATTATTTACCCTTTGTTAACTATAATTCCCGGTAGCATCTTCATGAATTAAACTTCTGTAGATCATTTTCGTGTTCAAAGTATGGGTAAACGTTATTTGGACCAGATAGGAATTAGTGTATACTCTAGTGTAGTGTTTTTCTTCCCATACCTATGTATCACTGTAGATCATCATAAGAAAATCCTTACTATCTGTGTGCAATATTATCACCATTTTGCAATTTAGAAAACTGAGTGGCAAAGTGGTTATATGAGTCACCCATGATCAAACACCATTGTAGCCTAATTCCTATTTAAGGTCCTTAATGTCCTTGTCTCCTGGGCTTTATCCTCTATGTCTGGTTGATACAGTAAGGTTCTACTGACATTGCTGACTTTGGGACTCCACTCCTACTCTTTGGTTGGGATATCCCTATTCTACACATATTCTGGTTACTTTCACAACAGATTGGACACTGATCTACACACATTTTACCACTAACTTAGAATTTCCTTTCATCTGTTTTAATGATATTAGAAGCCGTTCTGTAGAACTGATCTTAATTTGCATACAAATTGCCCCCAATAGACTACAAATAATTCCAAAATACAGGCAGATAACAAGAACAGAGTTGGCTCTTCTCTCTGGAGGTCAGGCCTCATACCGGCTGACTTTTTCACTTCTCACTCATTACTTCTCTGAGACTGTGGTGGAGTAGAGTTTATCATGTGCTACACTACACATGTGTATTAGCTGGAGTTCTCCAGAGGAGAAGAAACAATGGAATTAATATAGAAGGAAATTGGTTTTATTTTGGGTTGTAGGTTAGGGGTTGTCTGCACTGCACTCCAGTGCATGAGGTTTGATGCCTCAACAGAAGAAGTCTGGCACTACTGATCTGGAGGATTCCAGGAGACGCACAGGTCTTCAGGCCAAACTGAAGGCTGGGCTTTGATGGAAGAAAATAATGTGTGGTGGCAGCAGCAGGCAGGCTACCTTACATCTGGCTGCCTGTTGTCAGGGCTACCCATGAGGGTAATGGGCAAGTTCTCGCCTAAGTTAATCCTTCATAAAAATTCCCTTATGGAAACAACCTACCCAGAGATGTGTCTCAGTTGATTTTACATCTTATCAAGCTGAAAGTCAAAATTAACTATCCCAGAATCATAATACATTTAAGGTCAGTGGTCAGGAATATGCATAATGGTCTCATTCAGAACCAAAAATGAGTAAGTTTCTCCCTGGTACAGGTACCAGTTTTCAGTTTATATATCAAAGAGCATTTGAATTTTTCTCTCTAGCAATCATCCCCATTAGAACTCCTGAGTTGTAACAGGGTAGAGCATAAAGACCAATGACTGACAGCTCCAAAGAACGTAAAAGATGACATAACTTAGCAAAGAGTCAGAAACTCTACAACTTGTTTGAAGACCCAATGAAAGCCAGTTTTATATCAATAATCATTTTTATATTGCTTCTGGGAGACTTGAATGAAACAATTCCTAAGAAATATAAACTATGGCTCCTACAACTTTGTGTAATCTGAATAAACAGCAGCCATTATAACATCATTGTCACCAACAGCATCATCTCGATACTTTTATTATTAAACAAAGCTTCACTTCATAAAAAGGGAAGCTATGTCTCAGTGATAAGAACTGCCATCTCACAACTTTGAGCTCATTTCCAAAGGAAGCAACCTTCAATATAGATGATAATCATTAAATTTAAGTTTACTCTGAACAATTCTAAATGAAGGTACTATGAAATTTTGCAATGAGTAAAAAGAAAAGAAGAAAGTACCATAGGGTCTGGTGACATGGCCCAGTGAGTAAGAGCATTTTATGTGCAAGCATGGTATTCTGAATTCAAACACCCAGCAAACACATGAAAAGCTGGGTATGGCTGTAAAAGACTGCCGTTCTAGCACTGTGATAGGTGGGGAGAGGATTGCCTCTGGGAGTTGCTGGTTTTCATCCTAATGCCAGGTACAGTGAGATACATTGTTTAAAATCACAAGGTAGACTGTGATGCAGCAGGACACCTGATGTTCTCATCCAGCCTTCCTGCACATGTATGCACACCCACACATACACATGCTCATACACTACCACCACCGCCCACACAAGACAGCATACTAACATACAAATACATTTAAAAAGCCACAACATGGTTAAGGATTTTTATAGTGAAGGCAGAAAGAAATCTGGGTTATACTACCAAAGTCAAGCAACAACGGAGTATTTAGTGGAGAGAAATAAACTTTAATCACAGATATTTATTACACATTTCAGTTTTCACAGTCAAGGAGATACTTTTTAACAATGTCACTATAACTATGCCCACTTTACAGACCCTCATATGAAGTGTATTCTTTATTCTTTGCCATAATCATCTTAGCGAAGTACACACATTGTTAAATGGATAAAATATGCCTTAAGCTGAAGTCCTTGCTGAATGACCTAGTTGGGGGCACCTGTGGGGTTATTATTAACTATTGTCAAGTACACCCTTTAGAAAACCTTTCTACAGTATTGTGAGCACTGTGTCATCTAATAACTGTCATTATACAAAGCAGCAAACTATTGTTGTTAATGTTAGTCTGGCACTTCTAACCCTGTAGAATATCTATGGGTATGTATAGATCAAATTAGGCTGTGGTTCAAACAACTCTAAGATTCTGTTGACTTACAACCAAGCTTGAGTGATTGACTTTCATTCAGTCACTTGGGAAGAGGTGGCTGCGATCCCCTTGTGCTCACACTCCTTGGTTCCGGCTAACATTGCTTGATAGCAAAGTAGGAGATGGAAAAAGACATTCTAATTAATCAGGCAGTCATTGTTATTTCTTCCCAGTGTCTAACATTTTATTGGCAAAAGACAGCAGTGTAACTTACCATGATACTAATAAGGATGGAGTCAAGAGTATTCCTAAGGAAGAATTGGTAAGCATTTAAAAAAATAATAATATAAGTTTTCATGGATGAAATCCAGAGATAAAGAGAAGAATAATATATAATATACAACACACCAATTCTTCTCACTCACTTCTCTGGGTGGTTAATATATTTTTGTGCCTGCTCCCAAGCGGTGGTTCTCAGTAATTCTCTTTCTCAGGCTAGTCTCTACTCTGAATCTAGAAAGTGTTCAAAATTACTAGGAAACATTGACATAGATAGGTGTCTCCAGTGGTGCCCACTCATGCTGTTGGCAAATCTCTACTGCTGTTGTCTGCATTCATCTCTCCAAACCTGGAGGTAGCAATTTGCTTTGCAAAATCTATTTTCTGATGAGCCTAAGAAAAATATGTGATTTTCAATATGTTACTCTTTTTTGTTATTCTGGATGTGAGAGTGTCCTCTTCAAACTCTTTTCTATCAGTAATGAAAGATTTCCCTCTTTTATTATAGCAATAGTTTCCTTGAGTAATGTTTCAGGCTTACATATGACATACTTAAGATGACTCTGTATGACATTGCTTTATTAAAATTGTCATTTGAGGATTTGATCTAATTTGTCTGATCCTCAATTTAGTGGTTAGACCCTGAAGCTCAGGAAACTACCGCTTCTCAAGTTGAAATTTACATGACTAATCATGAAAACCAACCATCTTCAAAAGGTAAATTTTATATGGCTAGGAGTCCACGAACTGTCATTTTCACCCAAAAGCCAAAACAAAAAAAAAATTGGAGGAAAGAGACCGGAGTCAAACAAAGTCAAAGATGGAATGTTGTAAGAGGTTGCTTGTTTGTTTTCCGGCTGCCCAGCAGCTCAGACCAGAAATAACCATACAAAAGCTGTATAAATTAAATCACTGATTGGCCTATTAGTTCTAGTTTCTTTTTTGCTAGCTCTTACATATTAATTTAACCCACCTTCATTAATCTGTGTATCACCACAAGGCTGTGGCTTCCCGGGTAAAGTTCTGGCACCTGGGGGAAGGAAGGCAGCATTCAGTTTAGTTTCCTTGCCTAGCTCTATTCTTTCACCACATCACAGGCCAAGAGAGTTTCACAGTGGTATTCACAGAATACAGAAGGTACTTCCACATCAATGGAACAGCAAATTTCTAATTTTGACTTAAACAGCACCAGGTGTCCAGGTAGAGTCACATACAAAAAGAGCCAGGCAAGGAATGGCTTTTCCCTAATGGGTGATTAGAAGGAAATACATCAGATCTTAGAACATCATATCAACCTGAAGACCATAAGAAGATTCTAATATATTCAGTTAGGGATGACGTTAAATAAGATAGGATTGTTTGAATATAATTGACAACTCATATCTTACAGTGTCCATACCTCCTCTTCACATTTCCAACACAGAGAAAATGACAGAATTTTAAAAGTCAAAACTTTATTGTTAGAAAAAATAATCAAGAATGAACTGTAAACCCCAGTAAACTCCTATTGCCATGATTATGGAGGTAATCAAAGATTAATAATACCTTCACAGAAAATGGAGGCAGAAAAGAACATGTTGACATCAATCTTGTATATAAATCAACAGGAGTTCAACAGTCCTAAAATGCAATTTAAAATAAAATATTTCTCAGCTCCTGGTTTATATTATATAGAGAGTGTAACTATAAAGGTGCCATTTCCCACATTACAGATAGAACGCTACCATGAAAATGTTCATTGAGACAATTATAAACATTCTCAGCAAAAATCCCTCCTCAAAAGTAAATTACCAATTTGGATTACAATACTTTATTTTTGAGCCTTTACTTTAGAAGGAATATAGTATCTTCCATTATCTTCTAACATGATAGACAGTTAAATTTGTATTTACTACACTGCACGTAATCATTGATATCAGCTGCAGCAACCAAACACCTCAATTTAGACTATTAACAATCACCTGAGACACTGTAGAGAGGGCTAACAAAAAAGTAGGATCTTCCTGT
Organism: Alexandromys fortis; assembly: GCF_014885135.2. Lineage (NCBI taxonomy): Eukaryota > Metazoa > Chordata > Mammalia > Rodentia > Cricetidae > Alexandromys > Alexandromys fortis. Next base: position 4,986,823 of record NW_026067995.1, read on the forward strand.
CACACTTTTAAAATTAAAGAGAAATCATTGAATGTCCCTACCCTGAAGCTCCCCATATGAGAACACAACACAGATAATTAGAAAAGAATTACTTAAGTATCGCTTGTTATTTAATTTCTCATTTAGAACAAATTTTGATGGCTATTATGGAAAGTTAGTTGGAAGTGTGGATCTTCATCAAAAAGAACGAGTTTGAACTTCTAACTTGGTGACCACACAGCACTTAACCTTAGTTAACCAGCCATAGTTTCCCTTTCTCTAAAACCGAGTCAATTACGACTCTGGAATGTTTCTAGACTCCAAAAGAAAATATTATTCTGTGTATTTGTATTGAGCCTGAAGCAAAGTAGGCTGTTTAAGAGGGTGAACCTGACGTGAAGAGCTCTATTTTTGCCAGAGTCCTAAATTTTGTGATTTTACTACACTGTGAGAAAATGGCCATGGATACACTGTTTGATTTCTGTGATCACTGAGAGAAGCAAACTTTCTTTGTCAAACTTTATTCTTTAATTTTTCACATTATTGTTGTGTGTATGCGTGTGGCTGCCAATTTCTACTAATGACTAAACCAACCTCCTCCAGTGGAAACCAACATTCAGGCAAATCATACATTTTTATTACCTTTATATCTGATAGGGTTCTTTATTCCTCCAGACATAAACTGTCACCTTCTTTAGTGTCACCGTAAACATTCTTTCCTCTAGCCTCATTTCTCACAGTAAGCCTGCTGGTGAGAATCTTCAACACAAGGCCTGTTGCTGTGGCAACAACAGGTGTCCATCTTCTCCTTCTCGCCTGAGTAACTCTGGATGTATGCTTCAGTCTAAACTACTTTTGTCTTGGTCTGGGTTTCATTCTTTGTGAATTTTGGCTAATACGCTTGCCATCAAGTGGAGGCTCAGCTTCCTCCACAGAGGTTCCCGGGATTCCATTCACGACTCTAGACTGATCTCTGATGTTCACTGAGCTTAGAGAGAGGGAATGCAGGGGATGAGTTAATTCATGCATAATCTTCTTGCTTTTATGGTCTTCATTTACGGTCCATTATGCAACCAATACCATGGCTAAGGACAGAAGCTGCTTGACATCTACTGATTAAAACATTCTGTCTAATATGCTGGCTGGCATCTGCTGTGTAGTGGGTACTTTCTAGTGTCCACTGATGTAAGACTTAAGGATGTGCATACAAAATGTCCATTGCTATAATCACACATCTCTCAATCTTCTGTCCCCTACCTTAAAAATTCGCAGTAAATCTGGTATGATTGTAGCTATAATAGGAGCTAAACTAGGCTGTCTTTACCTCTAAACTGTTAACAGAACAGTCATTCAGGTCCAGGTCCTCAAGAAGACACTGAATCCTAACCCATAGGAGACTCTCCTTGCATGTGCACAGTGTGTGTGTGTGTGTGTGTGTGTGTGTGAGAGAGAGAGAGAGAGAGAGAGAGAGAGAGAGAGAGAGAGAGGAGAGAGACACAGAGAGAGAGAGAGACAGAGAGAGAGAGAGAGAGAGAGAGAGAGAGAGAGAGAGAGAGAGAGAGAGAGAGATGCACGCATATCTGTGAGTGAATACCTCTGAGTGTACCTGCAGAAGTCAGAGTTTGAAGTCAGGTATCTACTATGCTCTGTCTTATTCTCTTAAACACGGTCTCTCAACGAACCAGTGACTCAGTGATTAACTGAGGAGGGCTAGCTATCCAGCTCCTGGGATCCTGTGTCCATTGCTCAAAGTACTGGGCTTACAAATGATTTTTACATAGGTACTGGGGATCCAAACATAGGTCTTTGTACTTGTGTAGGAAACACTAAGCCCACAGAGTCATCTCCCAAGTACTAGGATAACTTCATAAAAATCCTTCCTTTCTGCACAAATAAAATACTTTTTTGGTGAACAAGCCATACTGGGTATAGAATCCTTCCAGTTAAACTAGGAAACTACTTAATCTTCCTTATGAATCTAAAATTCTCTGAAGAGGCAAGATCACAGTTTAAAGGATACAAATATTTTCCAACTGGGTTTGATCTTCCAGGAGAATCTATGAATATTCTCGAAGCAAAGGGATAGATGTTCCTCCCTCTCATTGCTATAGAAATTGGAGTGTCTTAGTTTATGTTGCCTGAACAAATATACTATAGACTTGACTACATGAACCAGCAAGTTTTCTCATTGTTCTGGAGGGTAGAAAGTCTGTTGTAGTCACAATTTGGGCTGACATCTGTGGGCTGAACCCAGCCTCAATGGGTTCATACGTTCCAGGGTAGGGGCATGTGGATTAGAAATGTTAGGCAGAATAAATAGAGATACAGAAGAGATAGAGGCGTAGCATAGTACTAGGAGGGCAATCCAGTGAACACTGAATGCATCCATGTTTATTTCTTATGATCTTTAAATAGCCCAATCCACAAGAGGGGAAGAAAGTGAAAGATTTTTTTAAATCATGATACAATGAACAAGCAACGTGATTACCGTCTTCAAACCCAGAACACCAAGTCACCACAACCTAGGTCAAGATGTCCTGTTAATAGCCACACCTTAAGTTAAATCTCCAGTCAATAACCTTGAAGGAGCAAGAAGTCTTAAAGTCTCTGCAGTCAGAGTCAAGCAGATCCACTTCTGTGGGATCCCATAAAAGTCCAGGATCAAGTTCTGTCAGAACCAGGGATCTAAAGATAATTCTTCAATTTTGCAATCATACAATACAGAGCTACATAGACTTCTCCCTTCTTCTTAGGGCACTCATCACATTGCTGAGGGTAATATCCACGTGGCAAGCTTATTCAGAGTTGGAATTTATGGGGAACAGTTTCCAAATGCTATCAAATATATAGCTGACTTGGGCCTCGCCGTATGTATCTGAGGATGTCATAAAGAACCAACTACACTTAAGATTTAAAAGTCCTCAAGTTAATCTCCCATGACATACCTCACTTGACTCCTCTTGTCTTATATCTTCTCTGCCCTAGCTTTATCTTTTAAATAATTTTTCCCTGTAATGTGATTTAAACTTGTTGATATTCTACCCTGTTATGACTGGACAGTGAATTTAATTTCCACAGGCCACACTTCAGTGGCAGCCAACACTCCCCTGACTCCTAATCTTTAAATCATTCATTTATTTCTACCTGGTGGCACATTTGTTTATATTGATGTTTTGTTTTCATAAGTTATTCTCTCCTTGAATCTATAAGATAATCAACCCTTTGGAGTTAAATATTTGATATTAGGATTCATTCAGGTCCACCACAACACCCACCATTGTCAAATCCACACCAACTCAGCATGGGCTGTTTGAGCCAATGTTATCGAGGGTAGGAACAGAAGTGACAAAACACAGACTTACTTTTTAAAGAAAATTAGCAAGAAAATCCCATTATCCCAGTTCCCATATCCCCATTAATTAAAGTTCTATGTTCTATGGTTCTTTCTTCTGAGTAATTAAAGTCCTCCAAGCAGATTAAATACACAGAGAGTTTTTCTTGATTTTATCTTCCCTCTTAAATTCAACAAACATTGAAGAAAGAGATATTACAATCTTCTAGTCAGAATTTCTTCTTTCTTCAGAATAATTTGTATAGATTTCACTTTGAAACTAGTGAATAGATAGCATAGTGTGCAGATTACCTTTAAAAAGGTCTCCTTCGGGTGGGGGTGCTGCCTTTAATCCCAGCAACAAGGGAGGCAGAGGCAGGCAGCTCTCTGAGTTCAAGGCCAGCATGGTCTACAAAGCAAGTTCCAGGACAGGCTCTTGAAAAAAAAAAAAAAAAAAAAAAAACAAGAAATCCTTATATATGTAATTATTCAGGGTGTTCACTGAAATATGAGCTCCTGGATTTCAGAGCCTCGTGCCTTTAATCTTGAGTATGCACACTCACATTGCAGAGGCTTAAGCATATGGTAGGTACACAGGCTTAGTGAAGTGTAGCCTACAAGATCATAATAACTCCGTGTGGCCAGTGAAGCTTCACATGGTTTAACATGCCTTCCTATTTATGTCTTCATGTCAACATGTAACACAAGACAATTTCCATATTATAAATAGGAAGGAAGTATGTCTTACCCAGAAAGAAACAGCAATGTCCTTGAGAGCTACACTACACTAGGCATTCTACACTAGGTCTTGCCCACCCTTGATACCAAATAATTCGAGACTTTCTTGTGAATATTAGATTTCTATCAGATGAAAGGAATAAACTTCTTGGAGGTCAAGCCATCCATCCATGGAGAGATATTGAAGTTGGAACGCATATGTTTCTCAGCTCTAAGACTACATTCATCCCAGCAGGACTACTTATTTATAAAACAAAGAAAAAAAGAGACAGGATTCCTGAACTTACAAAACGTGCAGTCTTATTTAGTCATACAGGGCTGAGAAGGAAGAAAAGCGTGGTGGACAGTTGATTCTCTTCTACTCAATACATCCCCAGTCTGAAGATCATATATAACATAGCAAAAGTTTCAGGATTTAGTATGCATAGAGAGTATAAAGTATTATTTTTGAAGAAAAAATAGCTTCCTATGAGTCCTTAAATTTCTATTACCGCAGTTGAGAGCTATGCAGTAAGCTATGCTTACTTAGGATCATATGGAAAGAACTGAGTTCTATACATAATACCAGCTTGAACCGAAAGCCTGAGTAAGCAGCACGCCTCCCACATCACCAGACTGAAATAAAAATTATCAAAAGGAGAAGAGCTAGCAGCTAAGCTGATAAAGAGCACTAAATAAATAAACAAATAGAGTAAGGCTGCAAAGCATATCAATTCTTTCTATAAAGTCACATTCTTTTCCTGGTCAACAGAAGCCCCATTTTGCAGCTCTTCATATGTACTTTGAGATCTTCTGAAAGCAGCTCACGGGAGACAGATCTGTGAGCAATGCCACAGACACCTCTTTGCATCATTCATTAAAAGAATATGTGAAAAACGGGGAGGGAGACAGGCAGGTAGAGGAGAGGTGCAGGCAGGCCTGAGGGAGCAGAAGCAGGGCAGAGGACAAGCCACATTGCAAGAAGAATCATGACAATGAAAAAAGAGAGCGTACATTAGAGAAAAGAGAAAAAAAATGCCACTTCCTTTATTCCGTTCCAGAGAACCTGAGTGTGCAATTCAGCTGCATGCTTTATTACACCGACTTATCCATTTCTCCCCGGGCTGGACTACACAGAAGAAATCCATTAGGTCCATGTCAGTGCATACCCCAGAGCCTACCTTCTGCAAAACACAACACATTTCACATTGGGTAAACCACGATGACCCTAGAGAATAAATTTTTTTTAAACTTAAATCAACCTTCATGGAACAGCTTGTATTCTTATAATTTTTTCATTATGTGAAGGACTGCTGTATAGACGAGGACTTGAAAAAGGCACTATACTAAATAATTCATAGGAGAGAATTTTGTTGTATGAAACAAGGCACTAATGCTCGACACCATTGGCCTGGGCTTAGTTAGAATTCTATTGTTAGAAATGTTTTTATTTTTTCATATTAGCTCCTGTTAACATGGAATTTAATTGTGAAAAAGGACTTAGAAACATTAGAATTCATCACGGGATGCCAGTAATCTGTCTCCAAACCGTTAAGATCATTTTGAATTCTGAGATGTTACCCCATATTCAACTGGTAAACAAGTTCTTTTCTCTACAAGTTTTCTTTTGCATCTCTTGAGTCTGAGTCCAGAGTCCATTCAAGATTGTCACTCCATCATTGGCTGTGCCTTCATCTCGCCTGTCTCCTGTCAGACACTCTCTTCTCTTACCAAGACATTGAGGGTTAAATTGTCCGCTTTCAGGTCTTTAATTCCATGTATATCCTGATGACTTCCAAAATTATATTTCTAGACAGCTGTGCCCCCTCGGAATCGTTTGCATTATATCCAAATTGCATTATTTTATAGAGATACACTAAACACTTCTATGCAAACTTGAGGTTTTCAGGCCATCCTTGAAGCATGCCTGCTTCATGCCTTGTACTTATTTTCTCAAAGACTGGTCCCAGATTCACCTAGTTGGCAAGGCTGGATAATTCTCAGCTGTTTGCCTTTTGTTCAGATTACTACCACTGAGCTTGATTGATTGAAGATGGAAGAACAAGGTGTCTCTACAGAGGCCAACAAGAACCTAGCCCAGTAGTCAGTCAATCACTTCATTAGCAGGCTTTTTTTTTTCACATTGTTTAGTGTGTGTGTGTGTGTGTGTGTGTGTGTGTGTGTGTGAGAGAGAGAGAGAGAGAGAGAGAGAGAGAGAGAGAGAGAGAGAGAGAAATCTATCTTTGTGGTTTTCTGAGGATTTATCCTAGTAAATATTCAGGAAAGTCTGAGAAGATACTTTGTGTAAAACAATAGAAACAAAGCATTTTTTGAGGGTGTAGGCCATTATAGTCTTTCAATGAGAGAGACATCCTGTAGTCAAAGCAAAATAAATGAAAATAATCTGTGTTACAACTGACAAGTCTGAATATAATCTGGAGAATTGTAATAGTTGAATTTGATCATTATGACTCATGAAAGTGGGTCAAAAGGATCAAAACTTGAGAAATTATTAATTTTTCAATGTCAAGTTTTCTTTCCTAGAAATCAGCGAAGCCACCTACTAATAAAGTAGAAATAAAATGTGTTGAAGATGGACAGTCTAGTGGGACTGAGAAGCTAACGGGAATGAGGTGGCGCTGAGCAAGATGTGTGATGTCCATCAACACATCAAATGTTGACAAATCAGGCACTGGTTTGGAAGCCCAGAAATATGGGGTACTCAACAGGCAGGTCGTGAGCTAGCTTCCTAATTAGCTGAGTGGCACATAGAACAAAGGCCTCTCTATTGTGTATTCTATTCAACCAAAGTCCTCCAGGAGGACCTGAAATACTCAGATGTCTTGAAGAGAGCTTTAAAAACAAACCTAAGAGTTGCTTTTTTACCAGGTATTCAAAGGAAGTGCTAAAAATGATTGTCCATAAATTGAGAAGGTTTAACGCCTTAAAGAGAAACATCAACCATGTTTTTTTTTTTTTTTTTTTTTTGATACCCTAGATCTGTAGATTGAGAAATCTTTAGAGACCAAACTACATTGGCTCCAGCTGGGAGCAGGCAGCTTGCACAGTGTGAGCCTCAAAGACACCATAATGTCCGGCACACCATGCCTCAGCAGACACACTTCTCATGGAAAAGAATTTCTGTAAAGCAAGCAAACACTACAAGCTATGTGGGAACGTGTGCTAGAGAGTCCTGTATACGTGTTGGCTTTGAGTGGATTATCTGCCTGAATTTATTCCAAGCCGTTCAAATCATCGCAGATGTCAGAATCAGAGACCCCTGAAATGAATGATCTCACTTCTTTTCAAAAGATTGCTTGTCAGAGGGTTTTCACTATCCCTTCACAAGGGATGTGAGGAATTTGCCTTCCCTCACGGCTTTTCCACTAAGAATTCATCACACAGCCAACATTTATGAAATAATGAGGCAACCTCATTACATACTTTCTTTTGTTTTGTGGTTCTGGCTCCACAGAGCATGTCCACAATCTTCAATCTCACGTTCTTTTTTGCCTTTCTTGTAAAACCTTTTTGTCTACCTAATAGATCGGCACAATCTAGGGGGAAAACATGCTACCCTAAAACAGTGTTCTTCTTCTTCTATTTCCATTACACAATTATCTCACCAGCTATGAAACAATTTGAAAAACTCAATATCCCTATCCTCTTTGTCCTCTCTCTCCTCTCTCTCTCTCTCCTCTCTCTCTCTCTCTCTCTCTCTCTCTCTCTCTCTCTCTCTCTCTCTCTCTCTCTTCCCCCTTTACATCTTTAGATTTTTCAAACTAGAAAAGCACTTCTCCAATTGCGGCCCTGGAGACCAGTGAGCTGGCAGGATTACAGATGACAGCATTTCTTGGCTGTGACATTCACATCTGACTCCTACAATTCTCCTTTTCCAGGGCTTAACAGGAACTTTGAAGCCATAGTCACAACACAATAAACGCTAGTTCTTAGCCCTCCCTGCACTGTTGCTGTTTTGCCTGGGAATAATATATTTGTTTCTATTTCTCCTTTTTATCCTTTCCCATTTTATCTTTTGTGATTACCTGGAGAATTATTTCTCCCAATTCCAGCGTAGCAGCTGCTGCTGTAAAAAGTCTCCTGAATTTTATACTTGTGACAAAGAATCTTATGCTGTCATAAAGATACTCTTAGAGTCCCTCAACATTCTTAGACACAGAGGAAAGGAATGCAACTGGAGACACTGTTGAAAAGAGACCTGAGTCCAGCTAAACAAACATCAGAATGCCTAGATCTGGCCAGTGGTCAGTGCAGGGAGACCTAAAGAGCATTTAAAGCTATTAGATTTTCCATCAGGGATGTGCGTGTGTGTGTGTGTGTGTGTGTGTGTGTGTGTGTGTGTGTGTAGTGAAGATATGTTTATTTACAAATATGTATACAGATATATATATATATTATTGCATATACATGAAGTAAAATTAAAATAATGGTATTGAGTCAGTATCCATGTCACATTTCAGGGTTTATTTACTTACTTTTGTAAAACTCTCTGAAAATCACACAGCAATTTAACAAAGTAATATTATTCTTGTGGGTCATCTGGGACTTCACAGTCTTACATAAATTAACACAAAAGCAAGTACATCATTTATATAGCATTTCCAAACTGCCATATCCATAGTAGAACTTTCATAACATTTGTTTATCATGACAATATACTCTGCTAAATCCCACATTCAATTTTTTTACCCTTAATGTTTGTGACTGGCCTCAATTTAAGGGCTCTCAAGCTCAGTAACGTCTTTAAAATACAAGACTGATTGCTCTGTGTGCTCCAAGATGCTCTGGTCCTACAAATAAAAATCTAGTTGCTACCAAATCAGCCTCAACTCAGTGCCCCATATGTGACAAGAAGACTTAACTCTCCCAGCCTCAATCTAGTCTAAGCACTAAGAACTCAGTGACATTTTTCTTAGGTTTCTGACATGTAATATAGTATTTACTTCTTTTTGATCAGTGCTAAAAACATTTTGTTTTGTATATAATAAAATTACATACGCATATGGAATCCAGCATTGTATAAATGTTGATGGAACAAAGGTTCTTGGAAGGCAGTCAAAGAAGAAAAACAGGGCAGTTGTAGCTTTTAAAAAAATCCAGTTCTGTTAGCAACTTCTAATTATATTTATCTGTTAAGAATATTTTCAAAATTTACTTTATTTAAAAGTCAAAAATATCTAAGTGGGAATTACAAACAGTCTAAACTTCTCTCACTGAACCCTTTCTTAATGGCATTTTGGTAAGTGTCTATACAGTCAGAGATAACAGCTTCCTCCACAATGCAATTGCACCAACAAGGATCAAACTGCCTGGTTCTTGACCATTTGATGATCATGATGATAAAGACTTACTTGATTTTAATTGAGAGCAACCAAGAGACTAACCATTATTCTTCCATGAATGCCCTGTCCTAACCCTCTCTGTAGCCTGTCTAGCAAGTCCAGTTTTCTCATTATTAGCTACTCCAGTCCATAGTATTTTCCACAACCTTCTGACCCAGATGTCTTCTATTCTGCCCACATAAGGAACCATTTCATCATAGGCTCCCATCTTTGATCTACTGTATTTACATTTAATGACGTTTGGGCTTGATTTAATCCATGCAATCTGTCTTTCCATGGTTCATCCTCTTCTGGCGTCAGTTCTTCAGGCCGGGTCCTACTAAAGAGGAACCCTTGTGATCAGGATGAGGCTTCTCGCAATTTGATCTGGCCTATGTAATGGGATGCATTTCAGAAGCCTGTTGTCACATTCCCAGTTCACTTCCTTCTGAGAATGATCTGGTGAGATGGGGGCATCAGGGTTTGAGGATTGCGCTTTCAGGGACCAGTATAAAACCGAAGGGCATTGAACCACTCACAGCTGTGTCTTCAAACTCACAGAGAATTACTTCTAACATCATGGCTGAGCCCTGGACCATTATTGAGGGTTTCCTTGAAAGTCAGTTAAAAAAAACTTATAAAAATATATGCATATAGCTCTTTCCATGGGGGAGAGAGCACTTCCTAAAATTCTCACTATATTCCCTTTCTCACTGCATCGTCACCGGTACATTCATCTTCTACCCGTTCTCCCCCAGGGAGGTCACCAGTGTCCATTCTGACAGCCACAGACAATGCTGTCCCAAGCAACATTCCGTGTGTCTACAGATAGTTATCACCACAGTCACTAACGGAGGCAGCCATTCATTTGTGGATTTATGTATTTCTAATTTTGCTGAGAGTCATGCTTTAAGAGTTTGGGTGACGACATGGAGCAGATATTGATTGCTTATTTTCCTGCTTCATTCAGACACATTTTTTTTTCCTATGGAATTTATATAACAGTGGTATGAAGGAAGTTTTACGTATCAAAATATTTTTGTTTTATTTGAGGCTCTTTTTCTTTACTTTCAATTTTGTTGCTGTTAGAATCAAATTACACATGATTGATTCCATGCCATTTTTCTTGCTCATTGTACTAACAATTTTGTTATAGAGGATTTTTACAACATCTAGAAATAGAAAATATTATTTCCTATATTTAACATTTGTTTAGTTCTCTTTCTATGCAATTCAATTGGAAATTTTTATTCATCCATATAAAACAGATCTAGTATATTATTGATGACAACTCAAAAGCGTAGATATGTTGCATGTTTATTACTGGTAAATTTTAAAAAATGATTTAGGAAGTGCGTCATCCCCATCACTTTGGGATGTCTAGAATCTTTGAATAAGAAGACACATATTTGACCCTGATATGTCACCTTCTTGACTCTGCAGAACAGCAGTAACCAAAGGTTTATCTGACAACAAAATACACACATGATTTCACAGTAGAGGGCTATATCATGGTGACAATATTCCACTGTTTAAGTTATCGGTCTGTGGGTACCACTGGATATCACAAGAGTTCTCTCTTAGCAAAGACAGCAGCCGTCTAGTTGCTGGGTTTGACTATTGTGAATGAAGCTTCTGAATTGGCCAAGGAAAGGCATGGGAATAAATAGATAAATATATTTTTTCTTGTCATGCATGATTGAGCAAGTACCAAAAATAAAGAGGATAGATTTGAAGGATTTAATGATGGGTATAGAAAAAGTGAATTGAAAAGATACTGAAGGGGGGGGCAGGAGGAAACTTCAAGAGAATCATACTTTCTTGCTGAGCATGCAGTGCAGAGAGGTCAGATATCATCACTAACAGCAATATTGTTAGCAAACCAAGGAATACTAGGAAACGACCATGTATCAAGAACAGCTCGTAAAAGAAAAAGATTTCAAAAACGACTCAGAAATCAAAGTGAAGCTGTGTGGTAGACCAAGTATTTAGATAACTTGAGAAAGGTTGAGAGGAGTGTAGGAACAACAGTTAGAAACACCCCACCAGGACAATAAGTAGACTGGATAATCAAACCCTTGCTTTTCTACAGAAGTTCCTAACCTTATTCCAGGTAAACTCTGGCACAGAGTGATGTTCAGCTTACAGAAACCATGATGCTCTTCCTGTCCCTGGGGATGGAACAAAGCAGTGGTTGCTTTCATTCCTAAGGAGCTTGTTATATACATTTACCAGCAATCTATTTTTCCTCCTGAACAATCTCTTTGCTTCCAGAGAGTTTTCTTTATATGTACTATATAAAATTATAAATTTATTTTGTTAAAACCTTCTGCAGACCAAGTCATAAATCAGGATTCTAATGGAAACTCCGTTAGTGTGTGATTTTGGAAATGCCTTTCTACTTTTGGGTTCATTGTTTTAATCTATGAAATGTGGAAATACAGTATTCACTACAGAAGATTAGACAAGAAAAATCTATGAACAGAGTTTTATATATGTCTGAACCTAGGTAGGAGCTCAGTAAGACCTTAAGCTACAATTGTACAATTCATCAAGATTCTTATCATCACAGGCATGTGACTAGAAATACCAAATGCAACATGTAGACATGTGTTTCTTGTTTGATTTCATTCAAGACCTTGGTGAGTGTGGGCTCGGGACGTGAAGAGCATGATCAAATGTGTTTGGACTTCTGGGATGCACCCACCTTCTACAGAAAGTGTGATGTTTAGTTAAGGGTGACACTTGGTGATTTATGATCAGTATTACCAAGAAATGATCCTCAATTAGTTCAAGTCAGAGATTCTGGACAAGGAAAAACTAAACTCAAGCAAAAAGAGGAACAAAGACAGAAAAGGAAAGCGAAAGAGATGAAGGAAGAGGGAAATTCAAAGTTTCAGGTTAGTAGAAGAATTTGACAAAGAACAATAGATTATTAGTTCATTTTACATGTTGAAAGTAATGAGTATTGATTTAAAAAACGCATTCTGTAAGGACAAAAAACAATACATAGCAATCTAGTGCTCGTGGTGCTCCCTCTCTTTGCTTCCAGACTACAGGTAATATAGACAAGAGTTGTCGTGTCCAGTGAGAGGGAAATATATATATATTTCCTTATATAAAATACCCTCAACTGGAGGATAGAATGCTGTTTATATCTTTTCACTAAAAAGAAGCAGAGAATGATATTCCAGTTTCTTCATAATCCATCCTAAGCTCCCAACTCTAGAGAAGAACATAATCAAACACAATGTTCAGGCTTATAATAAAGGGTTGTGGTTCAAGTCAACCCTGGCACTAAAAGTGTGTAGTAGAGATGGGTGATACTCCCTTGAAATATTGAAGTACGCTGTCACTTGGCAGACAGAATGCTCAAATTCGCATTGCCAGCATGGTCCACAATTCTTGGTAGAGAATTTAAATTGAACAGCATCACCCTGATACTACTGATAAGTTCCCAGCAGGAGCAAACAGGAACATAGCTTGGAAGAAGGAGAAATGAGAGTTCAATCCAGGACAGAAGTGATATGCACCAAATGTGAGGGACATTCTGATTTTTTATGATTTTTGCAGATGTGAACAATATGTCTGAGCAAATCAAAGAGCTTGTGTGAGATTCTGCTTGGTCAAGCAGAGCGGTCTTTATATATGCTTAGTCCTGCAAAGCTCTTGTGGAAGTTGGCAACTTTGACTCAATTTGGGGAGATATCTTTGTTCCTAGCTGAACTCTAATTTTGGTCACCCTATAGATTTGTCTTTCCCAGTAAAGTTTTTTTTTTTTCCGAGACAAGGTTTCTCTGTAGCTTTGGTGCCCATCCTGGAACTAGCTCTTGTACACCAGGCTGGCCTCGAACTCCCAGAGATCCGCCTGCCTCTGCCTCCCGAGTGCTGGGATTAAAGGCGTGCGCCACCACCGCCCGGCCCTAGTAAAGTTTTGCATTTTACAATGATAATTGTCTCTGACTTTACAGCAATTTTCTTCAGTTCTACCATTTCATTGATTACTAAACTCAGAAAATGTACTAAGTTCTGCTACACTCTTCTCACTGAGGAGTTAGAACTTCATGCGGCAAGTTTTGTCTGCTTGGAGTTTGAATATTTTCCTGTAGAATGCTTTACTTCAGTAAATTGTCAATTTTATATTAGAAATATATTAAGAACAAAGGTTTTCTTGTCCTTCTTTTAGAGAGTGCAGTGGAAGGGTGAGGCAGAGGAAAGGATGAAAGAGAAGTAAGTAACACCAAGGATGTTTGAAAATGCCATAAGGGATCTTGCTTTATAAATTATATATACATATATATGTATATATAATAAAATATGTGTGTATTCATATAAAAGACTTCAATAGGAGTTACCTTGTACAGGGAACAAATTTCTTCCCAGAAGTCACAGATTAGCAAGTAAAACCTAAAGTTCTAGGTGTGAGATACCTTCCCTCATTTTGTCACTTGAGTCCCAGGAAATCCCAAAACAATTCAGGTAGTTTCCATTGTTCTTGGTTGTCCCCAGAGCTTGATGATAAAACCCTATTGCTGAAGACATCTCACATTTTGTCAAAAGGGCATGGACAATCAAGTTGGTGACAACTTAGGAGACTTCCCATCGCTGCTTAGCTTTCACAGCTCTAGAAGATGCTGCAGTCACAAAGTACCATCAGCTGTCTAACTCTGTAGGGAGCTCTGGGAGCTACACTAATAACCGGTGTGGCAAGAGAGCTTGTGGATACAATATGATGCAGACATTACGGGAGTAGCTAACTGCTTCCTGATTATATTTAAGGCCTGAAACATGAGAAGAGAGAGGCATGCCTAGCCCTATAAACCTGACCAACAATTTATGTCCAAAGAGTTCACAGATCTTAGTGGTAAACCTACTACTATGATTCTACTAAATGGAGACGTATCAAATAATTTTCTAATTTGCTTATCTCTAGTCCTAGAGCGATGTAGCTTTCAGACTTTGTCAGTGTCTCTGTGCAGTAGGCGGTGGTTAATTAAGACACTTACAACTGATCGTAGTGAAGAGGATGTTTTTCAGTGGAGTAATTGGCCACATATGAAACATCTGTAGCCCGCCACACACACAAGGCTCAGGGGCCATTGCAGGAGAGTGAGCAGAAAGATTGTAAAAGCCAGAGGTCCGGAGGACCTGAGCAAAACAGTGTCTTCTGCTGGATGTAATCCAAACACTAGTTATGAACTCACAGTAGCTGTGGCTGCATGCACCTGGTCAAGACAATCAGCATTATACCACGAAAAGAAAGGTGGGTTCATAATCCACACCCTTCACTGAGGAGCTATTGGCAGGTGATGGCTTCTGGGAAATTGTGAATCAGTTTTTGAGAGCAAGAAAGGATGTGGATTTGGGCAGGTAGGAAAGTTGGGAGGATCCGGGAAGAGTTGAAGGGAGAGAGGTCATAATCAAAATATATTGTATGAAAAAAATCTATTTTCAATTAAAAAAAGAAGAGTGCTGCCCGTAGTAGGTTCACAACACTCCAGGAATGACCTCATACCCAGGATTTTATGAGCAGCACACATTAGACTCAGCGAGTTATCTAAAAGAGAAAAAGGGCCTGACGTTGGGAGATGGAGGGATAGGGAGTAAGGGACATGAATGGAGGGTGTTGAATATGATCCAAATGTATTGTATGAAATTCTAAAAATGCTAATTAAATTATTATATTTAAAAACAATGGCAGATCTCAGGCACCTCTTTTGACAACTTTCACTCAAGAAGGTGGGGACTGTTCCTTGGCATGGCTTTGTAGCTAACATGAGACACAACAGTCTGGGGATTCCAGGTCATCGACTAAAGTGGTTCAGGAGATAAAGTGGTGGCCATGTAAGTATGAGGATGCGAGTTTTCACCTACTACACATGTCAAAAGCACAGCACAGTGGATACCATTTGATATCCTAGTGCTGGAGAGGCAGAGACAGGGAGATCCCTGGGAATCTCTGGCTAGTTGGCCTAGCTGGATTAACAAGTCCTGCAACAACCAATGAAAGATTCTCTCAACAGAACAAGGAGGACGCTCTGTAAAGAAAGACAGGCAAGGCTGATTGATCTCTGGCCTCCACAGTGTTCACTTGCACACACACACACACACACACACACACACACACACACACACACACACCATGCTTCACTCATTCTACAAAGAGACTTCTAGGGTACACCACTGCTATTTGTGTTCCCAGCTCATCTTGAAATTCCTGTGTTCACTTAACTTTATATCTCCAAAATATATAAATATATATTTATTCATGGTCCTGGATCTTGGGGAAAAAGCAAAAATTAAAATATTCCACAACAATTCATGAAGTCAGCTTTGACCCAAACAAATGGAATCAAATTATTTTAGAATTGTGAAAATTTAATCCAGGTAATGATTTCAAGCATGCCATCCACACTGCACTGTTTGCTCCGCCAGGACCCGAGTCAATAGCGGATACCCACATCTTCCACTACAGAGAACACATCCCCTGACGCATGGGGGTCATTAGGGGTCTATAGAAGGTGCTAAATACTCCATGCTTGTTGAACTAAATGGATGACAATATTAAGTTCGTTTGAGATATGAAGTGAAAATAATAGGAAAAAATAAAATAAGGTATATGTGTTAGGAAAAATTTCTAGTTGTGAGTGATGAACTGTGTTTTGGTCTATGTAGATATATGCCTGATTACCAGGCTGTAGAAGATAAATAAAGGTCCCATTTTATAGTCACGTTGGAAGTCAGAGCTTTTCTATTTTATGGATTGTAAGCAGATCGGTGACACTGAGCACAATGCCCACTGGCTCGATCGTGGCAGTAAGAGGGCGAAAGGTTGATCAGAGGACCCAGTTCTAGTGGAAACTTGCCACAACCTAGGCTTCAGGGGTCACAAGTGCCAAACGATGACTTTGACGTATGCAGAATCTGAACGCTCAGATTTGGTGTTAAAAAAAAAAAGAAAAGAAAACTGTCAGACTAGCATTTGTTACACATAAAAATAAATGGGAAGTGCAGTTATCATTAATAATAGTGCTGTTCCAAAGAACCAAGTGTCGAAGCTGATACCTTCCAGTGACAGAGATTCAAAATGCAACTCGGATCACGTTCCAGGAGATTCCAGTGTGCTTAGTGTGTGTGCACTATGCCCATCATTCACTCAGCACCTGTGGCTGCCAAGTGTGCAAAGACAGACTCACTATTTTCCGTCAGTAGTGTCAGGTAACGGGCTATGAAAAGGCACAAACCACGCTTGCTTCGGGTGCCATCATTCCCCTGCATTACGGAGGTTATTCAGTATGCCATGGCTGGAGACTTCTCTGAAAAGAGAAGGAAGGAGAACTCTCTGTAGGCTGTGTGGCTGGTCTCCGAGGGCTGGTCTCTGTGTGGCTTCTTCACAGAGAAGTCAGCAAGATCCCCAGTGTCATGAATGTCAATTGCTTGTCTCAAAACACTTAACATTTGTGTCCTTCGAGAGGGAAAGGCCTTTTCCAACATTTCAAAATCTGAAATTCCATTTTTAAAAAGAGAAAGGAAAAGATCATTTTCCTTGCCATCAGTCTGGTCTGCATATTCAAAAGTTTCAAATTGGCACTTCGTTCTTTGCTTTATTCTCCAAGTTATGACTACTTTCATCATCATCATCAATTTTAATGAATGGTTCCCTTCTGAAATCAATAAAGGAACAGGAAATCTGGGTGTTATACAAACTTTACCCACAGGGGCACTGTTGACTGGCAGAAGAAAAGCCCAGCACTTCATTGCAGCCTTCATGGGGGGGGGGGGTTCTGATAGTATTCATCTGCCAAAAATGGGGGAGCATTCCATCTTGTGCTGGGCAAATTGGAAGCCCGGTGCCAAAATCCTGGAAACGGACATCCCTCAATCTGCACAGTGTGTCTGATTTTGCCCCCATTGAGCAGCTCTAATAGGTGTTCTATAGACCCTGCAGGAGCCGAATAAAGACTAGCGGGCTGGGGAGAAGGCTGCTGTGGGGCTGCGCGTGCATTAAACACAGGGATGATCGAGCCAGCGTGGTGAAACCCCAGTTCCCCAGTAAGCTGAGGTCTAGCTTTTAAACACCATTTGTATTTATTTACCAATACCTTGCTATTTTATTTATGAAGTTTGTCACTGAGCCCTGTTTTGCATACGCTAGCACTTGTTCATGCATGCCTTATGAATATAGAAATTAGCATCTCATTTACTTGATAATTAGGCCAATGATAAACAGCTGTTTGGTTGCCATGTAGGGCGAGATTTCTACCCAAGTTACTTATCTGCCATACACAATAGCTGTGAAATCCTTTGCCATGCTCTCAATTACACAAAGCAACAATGGGAAATAAACTTTTCTTTCGCACATTTGCTTTCATTGTAATTAAGATCCAAATTTGTGCTCTGCTTTTGGGGGAAAAGAAAGGATAATGTGGTGTTGCCTAACAGTCTTGATCAGTGTATATACTTTCAACTCAGCTTTTATGCTTCTTGTGCAGCTCAAATGTTCCAGGCTGTGGATTCAGCTGGCAATGACTTCTTCCTCGTCTTTATATATTTATATAAATTGGGTGTTCTTCTCTTATTTCCATTTCATTATATAATTTATTGATCCTCACTAATGTCTCTAGCTTCCCAATTTATGTAGGGACTATCGTCTTGCAAAAAGGTCCTTTCCGAATTAACTTACGCCTGCATCTTCTCTTGTTTGTTTCCAGTAGAACTTAGGAAGAGAGGCAAGCAATGCTATGAGAGTCATGGAAATGCTTCCTTTATTACTAGGAGTGGCCAAAACCGCATTCATTTCCAACAAGCAGAAGCAGAGAAGATATTTCTCTTTAATTCACATGGATTTAAAGCTGGAGATGTAATTAAAGAAGAGAGAGAAAAAAAATAAGCAAATGTGTCTCTCTAATAAAAACGAACTTGATTCTTCATTCACAGTAAAGTCATAGAAGATAATTTGAAACTTGAGTTAGCTTCCTGTAGAGAAAGATAACAGGCAGCAGACTAATGGGTAATCAATGGCCAATTGCTTCGGGAAAGAGGCACCCCACAGAACTCCCTGGAAATTAACGCGCTCCATAGGAGGAACTGGGAAGAGCCTTAAGACGACCCAAGGGAACCCACCTTTCCTAAAAAGGGAGGGAGGTCTGGGGGTCCTGTTTTGTGCTAATCGAGGCCTGGAGATGAACCGCTGTTTTCGTTTACGTTTCCCTGTGCTGTTCTCTGAGGCACCACATTAAAAACAATCTTCCCCCATGATTTCTGGGGCTGTAGTCAAGTATAGTTTATGTGAAAGTAAATCTGGAAAGATTACCTTTCAAAACTGCCAGATGCTTCACATTTTCTGGTAGAAATCTGGATTCCAGGTTGGTAATGATATTTCCTGCTGTGCTCAACACTCAATCAGAGCGTGTGCTTCTTGGTGGGCAGCACAAGGACTCCAAGGCGAACCTGGCAGTTTGGCTCTCATATTTTTCCAATCCAGCTAGGGGACATAAATTTAAATTCTGGGCCCCCCAAGCTAAACTTCAGAAGGAGTTTTGTTAATTTCAGATCTCCCGCCACTATGGTCCCTCCTCTCACATCTGCCCCATACAATACAATTTACGAGATTTTATTTATACCAATGAATAAAACATACCTCCTTTCATGGAAAAATAAATTATTACATTAGTGATATAAGAACGTTTAGGTTCTCATTGCCCTCGGCTTTTCCACACTTATATTCGTGTGCTTTCCTCTATCCAATTTGAAATAACACCCTCTCCCCTTTCTCTCCTAATCTGTCTTGGTTACTTTATACTATTTGTACTGGTTCATAGTAGATGCTCTAGACAAAGATTGGCATGCTGGCTCACTCATTTTAAGGCATTGGACCTTGACATAACTTTTAAAAGTGTATTGAATATGCGGCTTGTGTTAATAAATTGGAACTTTTGTCTCCTAGGATTCATGAAAGGATTAGAAGAGATAATGTACAGGAAGTATTTAGCACTGGGATGCACACAACACCAAATCAGTTAACACTTGCTGTTTTCTCTAACTGAAAGGATTTGGAGAGCAGAAGCACAGTATATAAGGTAGATGTGCTCGTGTGTGTGTGTGTGTGTGTGTGTGTGTGTGTCCTGGCTGCCAGGGTTCAAATCTTCACTTCTCTTTCTGCTAGTTGTGTGGTTCTGTGTCTTAGAACCTTAGTACCTAAGCAGGAATAACAACTTCTGCTGCTGAAGTCATTATGAAGATTAATTGAATTAATGGTTGGCAACTATTGAACTTATATATTGTATTAAATAAGCTCATATGATTCTTGATTGAATGGCTTTCCCACTGTCATTGTAGACTACATGGTACTCTTCTTTTTTTTTGTAATGTTTTTATTGAGCTATATAGTTTTTTTTCTGCTCCTTTTTCCTCTGCTTCTACCCTTTCCCATGATCCCTATGCTCCTAGTTTACTCGGGAGATCTTGTCTTTTTCTACTTCCCTTGTAGATTAGATTCATGTATATATCTCTTAGGGTCCTCTTTGCAGTCTAGGTTGTCTGGGATTGTGAATTATAACTTTTTTTTTTTTGCTCCGTGTCCAAAAGCCACTTACAAGTGTGTACATATGATATTTGTCTTTCTGTGTCTGGGTTACCTCACTCAATATGATTTTTTTCTATATCCATCCATTTGCCCACAAATTTCAAGATGTTATTATTTTTTTCTGCTGTGTAGTACTCCATTGTGTAAATGTATCAATTTTCTTTGTTCATTCTTTGGTTGAGGGGCATTTAGGTTGTTTCCAGGTTCTGGATATGACAAATAATGCCCATGGGACTCTTTTTAAAGCAGTGGGAAACATATCAACAGGCACTTCCTGTATATCAGTGTCATCAAAATCAATGATATTTACACTGGGCGGTGGTGGCACACACCTTTAATTCCAGCACTCAGGATTCAGAGGCAGGCAGATCTCTGTGAGTTCGAGGCCAACCTGGTCTACAAGATCTAGTTCCAGGACAGGCTCCAAAGCTACAGAGAAACCCTGTCTTGAAAAAACAACAACAACAACAAAAATAGTGATCCCTCATGACACCAATCATCCATTTAAGGCAAACAAACAAAGCAAGCTGAGAACTATGAAGTCATATACTACGGGGTTCTGTCATCCATCGAGCTCTGGATAGTTTTTTCTACATCTCCTTATTCTTCCAGGAGTTTTTACCTGTCTTGAGTCTGTGACTGTACTGAGCATTGTATATTAAGGGTATGATTGTCTGGCTACTGCCATGCTTCTTTGAGGTATTTCTTACCTACACATAGTAGGCTGAAGCAGAATAAGAGAAGCCTGTAAAATTGTATGTGTACTGTCATTTCCCAGGTTCTGAGTTTCTACTAAAAAATCCAGCCCCCACATTTCTATCACAGTACTGTTATCTCTGGCATATTCGTGCTTTGTGCTAGTGTATATGTATCCTTTTCTTAGCTGACTGGCACATTCCTCAGGTTCCTCCAATCCTGTCAACTCAACACTGTCACCCCACTGTGCCTTCCCGTGACATTCACTTACATCTTTAGATTATGCTGATAAAATGAGCTAGGATTAGATTTGATTGTAGATACTAGAAAAATCCATAATAATTATCCCTCATTCAGGAAGCTGTATTCCCGTTTTACCCGCACCACATATGACGTGCAGCGGGCTTGGTGATCCAAGCTGCCAAGAACCTCATCTCCTTCTGTCCTATTGACACTTGAGACTTCAGACTCTTGATCATCTCAACGCCCCCGAAACTGTTGGAACTCCACCTATGACAAGTCCGTTATAGATGACAGAGAGACAAAAGAAGCTAGCCTAGTCCTTGAAAGTTCCCTAGACACTGTAGACATTGAACACCAGACACATTCTGCCAGACTGCTGGGGGCCAGTGGATCACACTTAGACGTAAAGAAAATAGACCCTTTGTGCTGAGATGGCAGGAGAGGGAATGACTAAAATTCACAGCTGTTGACTCAGCACCAGATAGCAGACATTGTGGAAGATTCAGCCACCTCTGCATTAGCTGGGTCCACTTTCCAGTTCCAGGGTCTGTCCTCCATCATGTCCTTTTTGTTTAATTGTTAACCTTACAGTGAATTTAATTTGACACCTGCCACTGAATATAGAGAGTCTTAAAAATTAAGAAGCAATGATCCATATAGCCCTGGATAATTTATCTTTTATTTATTAATTTTCACAAAATAGTCTTTAATGACCCATCACAGAGTTTTTAAGGAAAGTAACAAATAAGTAGAAGTACATAATTCTTAAAATTCTGACTGATTTTACTAGTCACATATAAGGATTATAGAAATAGAGCCGGCTGATGGTGGCGCATGCCTTTAGTCCAGCACTCGGGAAGAGGCAGGTGGATCTCTGTGAGTTCAAGGCCAGCCTGGTCTACAAAAGCTAGTTCCAGGATAGGCTTCAAAGCTACAGAGAAACCATGCCTGGAAAAACCAACCAAACAAACAAACAAAAAAGAAACAGGCTGGGCATTAGTAGAACATAACTTTAATTTTGGTATTCAGGAGGTAGAGTCAAGCAGCTTTCTGTGAGTTTGAGGCCAGTCTGATATACAGAGCAAGTTCCAGAACAGTCAGGAGTACAGAGAGAAATGCTGTCTCATAAAAAAAATATTATTAATTAGTTCGTTAGTTAATTTAGGAAATAAATCCAGGCTAAATAGGGTAAGCTATATGCCACACCTAAATGGCCACTGAAGAGAATTCCTGTGGTTTATAGGCCAGGGAAGTTGACCAGCAACATGCATTTAATACATAGTCAGCATATCCCCATGAAAAGAACCAGCTGTTAAATGAGATGTAAATCATATAGGCCTATTTTAACATTGCATTCATTCTAATTATTTGATACACATGCATTGTTTGTGATGATGATTTTAACAGGTTGCTGTAGAGCTTCGCCAAATTCAAAACTTCAGCTTCCTAGTATATAGTGTAACCTACTAGGAAGCTGAATTTTTTAATTTGAATGAAAGAACAATGAGTTATCTCAGACTGTCGGCCAGCCTTGTTTTCACCGTCACAATATTCTTGTTTCCTACGGTTTCTCCAGGTTACATACTCACATCTGAAGCTTTGCAGCTAAGAACATCAGAAGAGCGAGCACGAGTCATTTGTCTTCCTGTTTCTGGGTTACTTCCCTCAGTGATCTTCTCTAGTTCCATCCTTTTACCTACAAAGCTCATGACTTTATGTTCCTTCGCAGCTGAGTAGTATTCCGTGGTGTATATGTGCCACATTCTCCTCACCCATTCTTCTGTTGAAGAACAGTTAGGTTGTTTCCATTTCCTGGCGAGCATGATGTGAACAGCCACACACACGACTGAACAAGCATCTATGGTGAAGGATACCAAGTCCTTCGGTACCATGCCAGGGAGGGGTGTACCTGGGTCATAATGTAGATCTGTGCTCAGTGTTCTGAGGATTCTTCACACACATTTCCATGATGACTGCCACAATTTGCCACCCCACAAACAGTGAGTGGGGGTCTCATGCTCCCTTCACAATTCACTTCCAATGTTTTGTTGAAATTTACCATTTTGGCTGGGGTAAGATGAAATCTCAAAGTTGTTTTGATTTTCACTTCTCTAATTTCTTGGGGGAGATGAGAATTATTTTGAAATTTTTTTAGTCATTTGTATGCTTCTTTTGAGAACTCTTCTCAGATGACAGGCCCATTTTTTTGAATGGATCATTAGCTTTATTTGAGTCAGCTCTTTTAGTTATTTATATATTCTTGGTATTAACCCCCTCCCATCAGTTTTACAGCTGGAAACATTCCCATTCTGTGGGCTTCCTTTTCATGCATTGTTTGTTTCTTCAGCTATGCAGAAGTTTTGTTTTGGTTTGGTTTTAGTTTTATGAAATCTCTAATGACAATGGTTGGCTTCAGTTCTTGGGAAAATGAGGTCCTAGTGATAACGTCTTTTCCTATGCTCCTGTCATGTAGAATATGGCTACGTTTTCTTCTAGTACTTTCGGTGTTTCTGGTTTCACAATTAGATCTTTGCGCCATTTGCAGTTGACGTTTGAGAGCTGATAGATATGGATCTAATTTCATTCTTCTGCGTAAACATCCAGGAAAGTAAAAGTGACCGGAAGCAGGGTAGAATAGAGAGGGAAATAGCAGGGCATAAGTGACTTAAAGGGAAAATGAAACCTTTTATTTATGGAGGGGTTAGAGAGATAAATTAAAAAGGGGGAAAGAGAAAAATTGCAGGAACGATGTCTGAGAAATTCATAAGGAATCATACTAATAGTTATCTATATAAATAATTATAATGCATATACTTTGGTGTATGCATACACATATATAGTTAAATGTAAGTTTTCCATCTTGCCCCTCTCAAGGACCATAGACCACTTAACGAAAATTCTAACATTAGAAGCTCTCTTTTAATTTGTTGGTCAGGGTTTTCTTAGAGACTCTCAAAACATGATAGAGTATCGATATTATCCCTTGGTTGCCCCTAGTGATGGAAGATAAGTTCTTATTTGTGAAGATGCCACGTACTTCAAACACTGGGCCCAGAGGCCACTGAGCTATAACTGACATGAAAGCAGAGGACCAGCTTCCATGGTAACAGAGGACAATAAAAAAGCAGAAGAAAATAATAAAAAGAAAAAGTCCTATGCAGCAATGACACCCATGAACCATAACAATCACTAGCACATCACAATAACCCTAAAGGTGAAATAGCAGCACACATACTTTGGCAATAATCGTTAACTCTTTAATTGGACCTAAGATCACACCGGGGGAAATCATGTCTGGTACTGGAAACCTAGCCAACTATCCAGGGCTAGTGATGTCATAGACCATGAAGAAGGTCCTACGTCTGCCCCTCTACTGAGTCAGCACAGTGTCTGACTGCACTCTAAATATTTGTCTTATAAACATGGGTGTCATCCTCACCCCTCACCAAGGAAACTTCTCTTGGCATTAGATAGAGATCGTTACAGAAAACCACAGCCAATCAAAATGCAGAGTTGTGGAATCCAGTCCCAACTGACATGTGGACAACATACTCCTGCACCCAAGGCTCAGGGGTCACTGCAGAGGAGGGACCAGAAGATCAGGGAGTTTGCTGGGAGATGATGGTCACAAACACGACCTGCATAGGGTCTCGTTCTATGTGTTCATATGGAAAAAAATAAGGAAAGTGGGTAGAGAGTCTTGAGTTTCAAATTAAAAGGATGCAGAATATTCTGGACCATATCTGTCTTTCTTCCCCCGATTGAGATAACAGAGAGGAAGATAGCTTCTGGGGTGCGGCTTCTTTCAGATTCTGTCTTCACATCTCATATCGCATCCTCTGAATTTGACGACAGTGACATTCACAGACATCCTGGGATGACTGACCAGAAGTAAATGAACTATGGGATACATTCTCCAGACAAAAGTTTGACCAATCAAAATCCTTCCTTCTCAGGCATTTGTAACTGGGGCTGAGAGGCTGTCAATCATTTCCTTTCTTCAGTGTGCAGAGATGAAAACGTCCGACTGTAGAGAGAAAAAGTGAGGCCCATCTGCTTGAGGAACAAAGATATGCGATGAAGGGTTAGAGTGCCCTGGGTCCCCCAAGGCTTTGCGCTTCCTGGCTTGCCTCATTTCTTTCCTCTTTGCTTGCATTGGCTCAATTTGATTTCTGTTATTAAATGTAACCCAAAGAACCTTAACTAATTCAGAAGGGAAACCGAATATTAAAAGAGGCAAAGTGGGAGAAAGACTTCTAAATCAACCTGCTGCTAAGCAGAAATGAAGCAGGAGAGGAGAAGGCCCCAGAGAGCCAGTGCAACCCCCCTGTCCCCCTTCCAACCCATCCTAGTTCAGAGAAGAGATGCCACTGTAGCCTTCCATTACTCCGGAAAGTACCGAATTGCACAATTGTCTCCCATGGAGGTGTTCCAAGACCTTGTCCCACCAGCACAAGGCCTCCACCCTCCACGCACGATTGCAGGTGGGAATACCCTAAAAGCTAGAATGTTTTAAAGCAAAGATCCTTAGAATATAATGCATGCAGATGATCTGTATTTGGCAGTCATCCATAAGCTTTCAATCACCTGTGAGTTAATTTTTTCCCCATATGTTTTTCATTCATTTACATTTAAGATAGAAATGATTGGCCCTGAGCTCCACTGATGAGGGCTGAGTCAGTGGTGCTTCTCATTGTGATCTCAGCTCTGTGGAGATCATATCGCCCGGATGATGTTCCAAAAAGAAAAAAAATGGAGTCATTCATGTTGATGTCTGAAAGCATCACTTCATAAAAGTATAAAAATTCTTTTTCTTTCCCTTTCCAGCAAAAACATTTAAAAATACAAATATGTTTCATTGCTGTATTTTGAATTCACCTTTTTATAGTCGTTTGCAAAAAAAAAAAAAAAAAAAAAAAAAAAAAAAAAAAAAAACCTTCCTAACTTTAGGACAAAGATCCATTGTTTAAGTTTTGGAAATCCTATATGCATGTATATGTGATATGTATGCTGATTGTTCCTTCTGAGATCCATTGAAACACAATTCAAATCTTTCAGGCTAATTCTGGCACCTCTTTGTGTATACTATGGGAAAAAGAAAGAAGAACAGTGCTTTGATTTATTTGAAATATAAAAAACACTGGGAAATGCATCTCATATGCTCATGTATATGTGCCCTTGCCTACCTGTCATCTCAACAGGTGCTTCACTTCTCTGAACATTGGGGTTTGCAACACATTGTTGTTCAAAATACAAATCAAACTAAACCAAGCAAGCATCACCATGGAATCTGAGTCCGTCATTCCTGTATTCACACGTCCACAGCCTCTCTCTGTCAAATGTAATGTCTCTCTTACAGACTCTGAAGCAGTGTCTCTCTACCTGAATTCAGAATAGCAAGTCATTTTGATGAATAAATTCAAAATCAACAAAAAATGTCCATTTAGCACATTGTAAAGTTAGATGTGGTGTGATTTCCTTTTCTTCCTTTTGATTGTGAATCTACATAGAGACTTTGCCTACATATAAAGATGAAATATCTTGGAAAAAAACTATTTTCAACATTTAAGGAATATATATTTGTGTGCATGTGTGTGTGTGGTGTGTGTGAGCCTTCACAGAAACTGTTCCTCTTGGGTGTTTAGAATAACAAAAGACATATTTTGCTTCATTTGCCTGTGAAAATATGCCTTTTTGCAAGCATAAAAAGGCCTATATTATTTGAAGAGCAACTTGATAAATGTTTCATGTTTTTATGAAACCCAAGGAAAATTTTATTCCATTTTTACAAACAGTAAAGTTTATTTTTAATTTTTAGAACAATGTCTATTCAACAGACATTGTCATCATAGACTGTGCCTCTCACATAGATGAAGAATAATTCATAAACTATGTTTTTAAATCTCTAGCACCGTTTCTACTCAGCAAATATTTTCTCATATACTGATTGTCTCCCATATAGATGGAGACTGCTCCATAAAGTGCAAAAATGCATTTTCTTCTTTTTTATTTTTTTAATTTATTTATTTATTAAAGATTTCTGTCTCTTCCCCACCGCCGCCTCCCCTTTCCCTCCCCCTCCCCCAGTCAAGTCCCCCTCCCTCATCAGCCCAAAGAGCAATCAGGGTTCCCTGCCCTGTGGGAAGTCCAAGGACCACCCACCTCCATCCAGGTCTAGTAAGGTGAGCATCCACGAAACTGCCTAGGCTCCCCCGAAACCAGTAGGTACAGTAGGATCAAAAACTCATTGCCATTGTTCTTGAGGTCTCAGTAGTCCTCATTGTCCACTATGTTCAGCGAGACCGGTTTTAACCCAGGCTTTTTCAGACCCAGGCCAGCTGGCCTTGGTGAGTTCCCGATAGAACATCCCCATTGTCTCAGTGTGTGG
This sequence comes from Alexandromys fortis, assembly GCF_014885135.2. Classification (NCBI taxonomy): domain Eukaryota; kingdom Metazoa; phylum Chordata; class Mammalia; order Rodentia; family Cricetidae; genus Alexandromys; species Alexandromys fortis. The sequence goes on from NW_026067995.1 coordinate 5,014,104, forward strand.
GTGCACCCCTCGCGGTCCTGAGTTCCTTGCTCGTGCTCTCTCTCCTTCTGCTCCTGATTTGGACCTTGAGATTTCAGTCCGGTGCTCCAATGTGGGTCTCTGTCTCTGTCTCCTTTCATCGCCTGATGAAGGTTAATATTCAGGAGGATGCCTATATGTTTTTCTTTGGGTTCTCCTTCTTATTTAGCTTCTCTAAGAACCCGAATTATAGGCTCAATGTCCTTTATTTATGGCTAGAAACCAAATATGAGTGAGTACATCCCATGTTCCTCTTTTTGGGTCTGGCTTACCTCACTCAGGATAGTGTTTTCTATTTCCATCCATTTGCCTGCAAACTTCAAGAAGTCCTTGTTTTTTACTGCTGAGTAGTACTCTAATATGTATATATTCCATACTTTCTTCATCCATTCTTCAATTGAAGGGCATCTAGGTTGTTTCCAGGTTCTGGCTATTACAAACAATGCTGCTATGAACATAGTAGAGCATATACTTTTGTTGTATGATAAGGCCTCTCTTGGGTATATTCCCAAGAGTGGTATTGCTGGGTCCATGGGTAGGTTGATCCCGAATTTCCTGAGAAACCTCCACACTGCTTTCCAGAGTGGTTGCACAAGTTTGCATTCCCACCAGCAATGGATGAGTGTACCCCTTTCTCCACAACCTCTCCAGCAAAGGCTATCATTGGTGTTTTTGATTTTAGCCATTCTGACAGGTGTAAGATGGTATCTTAAAGTTGTCTTGATTTGCATTTCCCTGATCGCTAAGGAAGTTGAGCATGACCTTAGGTGTCTTTTGGCCATTTGAACTTCTTCTGTTGAGAGATCTCTGTTCAGCTCAGTGCCCCATTTTATAATTGGGTTGATTAGCCTTTTACGGTCTAGTTTCTTGAGTTCTTTATATATTTTGGAGATCAGACCTTTGTCAGTTGCGGGGTTGGTGAAGATCTTCTCCCAGTCAGTGGGTTGCCTTTCTGTCAAAAATGCATTTTCTTATGATGATTATTAGAGTTAACATTGAAGTTCCATTAAGAGCTGTGACTACTGTAAATATTATCACGATTATTTCTCACCACTTTAAATATCCAATGAGGAGCCCCATTTCACAAGGGAAAAATTAAATAAAAATGGATTAAATAACTTTCCCACAACTAGTGAAAGAAAGCTCTCACTCTTCCACCCAGATTGCAACACATCCTAAAAGGCTCAAGGGCACATATCTGAAGGTGTATCCATTACGAGATTTGCAATACACCCACTAAAAAGAAGCAACACTACCATGCTATGCCTAACTCTGCCACTTGTAAAGTGGGCTTCAGAAAAGCACCCAGTTATTACACACACATGTATGTGCACACACACATTTATAAAACACAGATGATAGTATTTTGTATACCTGAGAGGGTCAGAGAAGTTAGTTTTTGACAAAGTGCTCTGAATACACTGAATCTGCCAAGGGCTTTTCACAGATGAAATGAAGCTATTAAGCTCATCTACATGAAAATCTTAGAACTTGATGGTGCGTGTTCCATCCAAGGTCACAGGTGAGCCCCCTGCACGGGCTTCCATTCAAGGTTACAGTTGAGACCCCTGTGCACACTGGGCTTCGGTGAGATGCAGCCTTTCTGAGGGAAGGGCGATTGACACTGGGTGCTCCAGTTTTTTAAGCCATCCTTAGAAATAGAACACATTGTTGTTCTTGAAGGAAACAAGATATGGTTTCAGAGCACTCACATTTTCATCAATGTCTCTTGAAAAACATGTAATTACACAACGGCTGCCTTGGCATCTCAAGAAGAAAGAGTAAAAGATGCAATTGCAGAATGCTGTAAGACATGATGCATAGGATGGGATATAGAGATTTGCATCCATTTCCTTTCTGGAAATGATGGTCTCGTTTTCTGTAAGATAAATGATACTGCCAGTTTACATAAGAGACATAAGCTGTTCTCCAGGACATCTCGAGGAATGCTTTATGCAGAATAAAAAGTGTTTTCAGAACTAATAACATATCCTAGCTTTATTATGTTCATCTGATCACCTGATATTAGTTTTGCATTCTCTCTGTATTTAGCATATACTGTCCTGCTATATACATATATGAAAGTATGTATGTAAATAAATGAGTGACATCTAGACTTGTTTCAAATATCTTATATTTTTAATTAATTACAACCATATATATTTATAAGGTGTTCAAATGTCACCGTACAGACTAACTCTGGGTATTTAGTTCCCTTATTGTTTGCAGAATTTAGCATCTATCTGCCTCACCTTCCAGGGGCGGAAGTAGCTCCCTGACATGTGTAGTTCTCCACAGCATCACCATTTGATCCTGTGAGGCCACCAGGAGGCAGGAGACCGTCACTGTCTCTAGTGTGTGAAAATGCTTTTACTTAAAGTACTATGAGCAAAGACTGACACCGTGTCACCTTGGCACACAGTAAACCTTATCCAGGGGCAGTGTCACTTGATGGTGTCAAGTCCTTCAGAGAGCAGTGCAGGCAAATTTTACACTGCCTTGAAAGGCAAGGACTTCACAAGGACACAACTCATCAAGATTCATTTTAGGGTACATCTGCCAGGACTAAGAGACCAACTACTCCATATAGATTACATTGTTCCTGCTATTACCTAATCACATTATAATATAATCTCTATGATTTTCTTCTATATTATGTAAGCAATTCAAAGAGTTAAGAACGCCAAAGGCATCTCATGTTATCGCCACTTTATATAACCCATAAACTTTAACACATACAAAGAATTTATAGGCATTGTTAATTATTCTTTTGTTGATAAAAATTATAATTCATTTGACTAATAAATTTATCATATAAATGTAATACTTGTTTTATTTTTTAATGATTGCTTTCTGAGACTGAGAGATGGCTCAGAGCTTAAGAGCACTGACTGCTCTTCTAAGAGGTCCTGAGTTCGATTCCCAGCAACCACTTGGTGGCTCACAGCCATTGATAATAAGATCTGGTGTCCTATTCTGTCATGCAAACATATAAACAGACAGAACACTGCATACATAATAAATAAACAAATCTTTAAACAGAAGAAAATTTAAAAACTGGTCTGATTTTAAGAAAAATGAATGCTAACTGAGAATGTTTGTTGGACAAGCCATTGTGCCGATGGCTTTTCTGATGCTGTGGTGAAGCACCATGACCTGGACAATTTGTAGAATGGTTTATTTTGGCTTATGGTTTTGAGGGTAATAGTCTGTCATGGCAGATTGGCTGTCAGCAAGCAACGGGCATAGTGGCTGGAGAAGGATATTGAGAGATCACTTTTTTTTTTCCCTGCAAGCACAAAGCAAAGCGAATGAACTAGAATTGGCTCAAGGCTTTAAACTTTCAAAGGGCAACCTTAGTGATGTACTTTCTCCGAGAACGTGAGATTTTTGAATCTCCTCAAGTAGTGCCAGTCCAGGTGTTCAAATACATGGATACATGGGGATGAGGGAGGGATTCTCAGTAAACTAGTTTAATAATAGCTCATATCTCATGCACACAGAAGGATCTTGAAGATACAAGTTGTCACTTAAACCATGATCCAGGCTGCATGAACTGAAGGTCTTCTCATAGGTTGTCTGCCTTCTGCATAGTTATAAAAACCTGCAAACCCACGACAACTGTTTTATCCTCAAGACTACACCTGCCCATAAGAATCACTGATAGCTGTCACCTAACATGGAGCCAGTTGGGAAAAATGATTGATTTTTTTTTTGACAAAATAGTCCCTCAGTTTTGATTATTTTCGAACCCTACAAATTAAACTCTTATTTACTTATAGAACACGGAATTATAGATGATGCTTGTGAATATTCTTTCTCACAAATATCTTAATCTTGAACTGTTTGTATTCACCAAAATAGGCAGGTTAATAGAGGCCACAGTGGGAAATCTCCACGGGTTATTTCTAACACGCACTGCCTATCAAAGAGGGCGAGTGCTGCTGCTGGTCCTCAAAGCCAGCACACACTGATGAAGATCCCAGTGCACTGGGATGCTGTCCTTGGATGACAGGAGTCACCAGCCCCACATGTCACCTCTTCTCAGGGCTCATTAGTCAGAAGGTGACACAAAGGCTCCGTACGACTGCAGATACTCCCTGAAGAGATAGGGTAGCAAACCTTCCCTGCAACTTGTTTTCCTTCTGGTAATTGTCTTCTTTTCCCTGAGAAAAGTTGCATGATTTCTCAAATAAACACTCATCTTTATTTCTCTAAAAAATATACGTTTATTTAGATATTTACAAACAATTTATTGCATTCACAGATACATGTAAATTGTCATTCGATCTTAGCATTTTGAAATTTTTATTACAGCATAATAATATTCTGTCTTTATTAGTCTTTGCAATTAGAAAACTTTTCTTGTCTTTTGTTGTTATTTCTTTAATTTTGTGTTTTGAAGTTTATAAATCTTATCTAAAATCTTTATATGTATTTTGTTAATTATCCCTTGTATTCAGTGACCTTTTCAAAATTTCATGTTTTCTTCAAATAGGTGAAATGTATCCTATTATTTCTTTGTTTTAATAAACCTTATTATTAAAAATGTACTAATATATTGGAGCCTTACATACCACTTTTAGTGATTTTTAAATGTGGAAAAGCATGTTTTGGCAGAAGAGAATAAAATGTGCTTGCTCTGAAATCAGACTATGAATTTAAAATTTTAATGGCCAATTTCTAGACATGTGACACTGGGAAATTAAATTTTTGCTTAATCTCTTTTCTCTTTCATTAATACTACAAATACTAAGACTTAACTCTTAGAACTATTAAAATTAAATAATTTGTTAATCTACGGTAAGCATAGTACTTGGAGCACAGCAATCAATGATAGAATTTAATACTTTCCATTGGAAAAAGTGAAAGTGCTTGCATTTGATCCGAGAGAATGCTCTGGTTCCTGTCCAGCTGACCACTTGTATCTGTATAGAAACTTTTCCAAAAGGGATTGTGAGTGGGATCACTAGAGAGAGACAGTATATATGGACATACTGTAAAAGTATGGATTAATCTATTTTAAAAGCCCTCCTCTACATAAAAATATGCTGAAGGAATAAGCAAAAGCACCACATCAAATTTTATTGAAATGTAGAAAAAAAATAGGTTTAAAATTGTAATTGGAAAAAAAAGATGGCATGAAGTAAGCTACAAAACATAATGAATTCTAAATGATTTTGAAAATGCCAAGAGGTTCAATTTCTCTAAATTAACCACAAACAAAAAAATTTTTTTATGATTTTTAAGGTTTGTTTCCGTGTGCCTTAAGATATATTGGAATGTATCACAGAGATGAAGGTAATCAGGGACAAACATGTTCTGCTCAAACAAGTTGGACCTTCTATAGAGTGTGAATAGAATGCAATATTTCACTTAATTTGTCGGGGGTGTACTAGGAACTAATACTGGATCCCAAAGAACAAGTTCAGTATTTTTTAAGATGGATGTTATCTGATGGCAAAATGATTCTTAAGCTGGACTATGAGACGATGTCTATATTAAAAAGTACTTGCAAGGTTAAACTTACATTCCTCTTCCTTTCCACCCTTTGTAAAATGATTTCCTGCTTAATCCTCTGCAATTTCAAGCCTACTAAAGTCCTTAGCAAATACATAGTAAACGATTAGCCTGTGTCTTGAACAGAGAATTCAGCCTTCTGTCTTCATGATAGTGTGTATTTATTTGTTATAGAATGCAACGATCAGAAAGTAAATTATGCTAATCTTTAAAAGTGATGTTAACTTTATGTTTAAAAACCACTTATAAGTGAGTACATGTGATAATTGTCTTCCTGTGTCTGAGTTACCTCACTCAAAATGAATAAAGCAAAGAAAACCAGCCTACAAATCACTATCCCAGAGAACCCAGACAACAATGAGGATCCTAAGAGAGACATACATAGATCTAATCTACATGGGAAGTTGAAAAAGACAAGATCTCCTGAGTAAATTAGGAACATGGGGACACTGGGAGAGGGTTGAAGGGGAGGGGAGAATGAATGGGGAGGAGCAGAGAAAAATGTAGAGCTCAATAAAAATCAATAAAAAAATTTTTAAAAGAGATGTTAGTTTTATAAAGTAAATATATTGTAGGCATGGAGAATTTGTAGTAAGTATGACCAATGCAAACAAAGAAAATCAGAAGTTAGAAAGAGGCATCTCTCAAACTAGAAAAGGGCCTGACAAAATAAAATTCAGCAGGAAAGAAACATATCACAAATTGAAACCTGCAGTCATGAAGAACTGGAATATTCTCCCTTCTGTGCAAAATATCTCCCTGTGCAGCTCCTCTCCTCCAACAAAATCAGCCGAGACATATAACTCCTCACGGGTTCTCCTCATTTGAGATGTCATCATTTCTTTTTTCTTTTCTTATTGTGTTTATCTATTGATGATTGACTGACTGATTTAAGCTATTCTGTAAAGAGAGTAGGAGTTCTCTTGAGTCGATTGCTTCTTTAGGCTCTTGGCTATTTCCTGAACAAGTTTTCTTGAACTATAGACAATTTTGGAGACAAAGACTATATCACAATCTATTAGAGCTAAAAATTCAAAAATTATCAATAAAAAAGTCAACATACTAAATATACATCTTAAAAATAAAAAGTGGCTATGAAAATGTTTAAGAATGTATCGTTTTATGTTTTTATAAGAAGTTTTATTGGCATTTGAGTTCTGTAACATGGCCCTCTGGAAGACAGGCTGCCTGGGTGGCAAGAAACAGCATGGACACTTTCTCTTGGTTTGCCTCAATGTGGAGAGGAAGATTTTTGTGGGCTGGCCTTCTGCTGATTAGAGTAGGTGTAGACTAAACGTTGATGGTTCAAAACTACCCCTGTTGGAAAGGGCTCAGAAGATTAAAATTAGATTATTTTAAATGTTGTTCTGATGGTAGAATAGTGTTTAGACTGAGCTGAAACCTATTCTACGCACACTTTCTGGGAATGTTCTGCAAAATGGGCAAGAACATTGCCCCATAACCTTTCACCTGTTGTGGTGTTACATGCTTTAGGAACCCAAGAATCTGAAATTAGTAGAATATTCTCATTACTCAGAGGGTAGCAAACCACTGTCCTGAAACAAAGACCAATATTTGATCTATGAGAGCTAAGCCAGCAAATTCCAAACATCAGGGCTAATATCTAAGCATAGTGGTGTGTAGACAGTTGAAAACATTAAACAAATAGAGTGTTTCTTATGGTATTGCCAGAGAAAGATGGTGGGCAGTCATGTCAAAGGCAAAGTCAGAAAAATATTGACAAATATTTAAGGTTTGTTGCGCATCCACCAAGTCCAGACAGCATGTGGCTAGTACTTTACAAACGGCAGCTCCTTTAATTATCTCAGAAACTTAATGAACTATAAACTATGTTATCCTCTTTTTAAAGGTTAGGAAACTGAGGCTCAGGTGATGAAATGATAGACCTAAGAAGACCGATCTATGGAAATATTGGAGCTGGGTTTTAAGCTCTCATTCTGAGAATAACCTGTCTGTTCCTTCTGTCTTACTGATACATGTGTATTAATTTCTATACATCTAAATACCAGCCTGTACATCTAAAATTGATCTATCTTCTGATGTTGTCTACAAAGAACAGCACTTTGGAATCTAGAACAAAAAGCTGCCTTTTCATTTTGCCTTAACTATGGGTAGTAAAATTTTAATTACCTTTTGTTTAGAAAGTGCTACAAGACCTGAACTGTAATCAGTGCTGGAAGTAGGCACACCAAGGGGTTGTTGATTTCCCTGGTGAATTTGAGTATCATTTATGGAAATGTAATTACAGTGGAGTCCTGTTATAACGATCAATTTGGGCAACCCCTATTTGATCATTACATCCAAATGATCACCACATACAGCCCATAAAACAGTGAGCCTCTCAAACCAGACAGGCTCCACAGTCAAATATCCATCTTGCAAAAACAGCGTTATTACCACTAAGTACTTCAGAACTAGCACAGGTCAGTAGAGTTATTGGCTCTAATTAGCCCCTCTAAAGGCCTTAAGGTTTTTTAGCTAAATCATAATGGCTTATATAAAAGGCTTGAAATTCGACTAAGTCAACAAGTATTTATTATGCACCTGCTGTGTACTCCAAATGGTCTTAGCCACTGTGGAGAAGCAAAGTATATAGATATTTCTTTGTGTGACTTACTAGGAGCTTAAGAAATTGTGTAAACCAAAGAGCCCTGCCTAAAATTAATAGGTAGCCACAAACCCCCCATGTTAAAATACTGGCTAGTTTCAGAGACAAAAACTCTAACACTGGTAAGAAAAGACATTGGGAGCAATATCTTTGATCACAAACATGGCCGCAAAAGGTAGTGGAAAAGGAAACAGAAATAAAATAGTTCCCACGTAAGATGCAGTGCCTTAAGTCAAAGGGAGTTTCAGTCTGCATTCCCGATTCAGTGAATCCTAACCCATCAGAGAGAGCAATAAAGTTTTCTCTTTCCTACAGACATCCATGGCTTGTAAAGGGTGTACTACTTTGCTGAGTTGAGAGAGATCACAGTCCGACTTCAGATTCCTGGTGGGAAAGTGACTACAGTACTGAGAGGAAGTTCCAGGCATGGGGATTGGCAGGTAGATGCTAGGATCACTGTGCGGAGCATTGTCTTCCCTGTGGGTTCTTTGCATTTCAAACCCTATGAACTGGTAAGCCTTCCTGTCTACCTCTAGCCTTCCTTACAGGGGTGCTCCCCTGAAGCAATAGAAGAGAAGCTGAGTCCTGACTAAAGACCTCATATGCCAGTTGTGGAGGGCCAAGCAATATGAGAGAGAGAGAGAGAATAACTGCTCAGGAAGGATGGGGCACCTCTGGGAAGTTTGGTTCACCTTAAATCATGCTAAAGAGATGGTGGAACAATTATCCTTTTAATGAGATAACATACTTTTCCTTCTCAGAATTCCATCCTTCAGCATAGTATCTTACAGTGGCTTTGTAAGCCTACTGATTTTTTTCAATTACTCAATTATATTTCTGGGTCTCTTTCTTTCTGTGTTCTGAGCATGCTTCTTCTTGTACTGAGCTTCCTTAATCTTTCTCTAAAGTTTCCCCCATGCCATGAGGCTGCATGCCTACATGACAGCTCAACTTAAAAGGCCTGGATCTCATCTTTAGTCTCCTCCTCCCCAGTAGCTGCCTGCCCGGGGAGTTTCCACTTAAATTTTAAAAATAAAATCGTCCTCAAAATTCCATTTGAATCTGCTCTTCAATTCCTTTACTAATAAGAGCCACTCCCCAAAGGGTGCATCAATTTGCCTTGTAGGGTCTGTAATAAGTAAATGGACAAAATCAGAACTTCTCATTAAAGTAACAGAGAAAACACTTCACAGAGCTCACTGGAGGCTGCCCCCTTCCCAGCTTTTCCACATTGGTTTCCATCCATCGCCCTCACCTTAGCCTGGGTATGTCTCCTTTCTTGATAATCACTGGACAAAAATTACAGTCACACATAATTTCCCATGATGAAATTAATTCTTGAATTATTTGGGCATTTAAAGAAGAAAGTATAAACACTTCTTAAGCTTCACTATCTTTCTGGTTTGGTTTTGCCAACCCCATTCCTGACAATATAGAAAAAAAAAATTGCGCTTCAGAGAAATACAATCTTATGGGCTGCTAGGCTAGTGAGAACCAATACTGATATTTGGACGGCACACTAAAGCCTCTCCTAATCACTGAAAACAGATCCTCAGTAGCCTCCTAGGAAGAAGACAGTCACAGATAGGAGCCCATTGTGTACTGTTCAACCACAGGGTGGTGGCAATAAGGACATGCATCCTAGCAACTCTGAAGGAGATTTAGACTTCCTGGTTGTAGCTTCAATGTTTTTAACATTTGGGGACACTTATTCCGAGACCCACAGTTCTATGGGGGAGGATTATGGGGTAAAGGAGCACGATTACTTAAGAATGCATTGATTGTGTGGCAGAATGTAAAAATGAAGAAAGAGCTTCTTTAAATTCAAAATCAAAAAAATGACCATTATTTTTTTAAAAAAAATAGTCATTGAAAAAGTGATCCATAAATTTCAGAGTCACAAGGAGCAAAGGAGGCTGTGGCTGCAGTGGGAAAGACGAATGAGTGCATTATCTTAGCAGGCCCGCAGGCGGAAGGGACAGCCAGACGGTCTGCACCAATGCTAGCATTTTAAGAAGTACATTTGGTAAATGTACTGTTCCCTAAGAAAAAATAAAGAGACAAAGAGATTGGGATCAGCCGAAACTTCCTCCAACACTCAAAGCAAGCACAAAAATAAAGCCAACACATCCTATTTTTCTATGATTTTTTTCTATATATCTTTCGAAACAAAATCTTTTTCACTCCTTTTTACAATCCATAGATGCAAGTTACTTCTTAGATTACCAATTACTAATGTTTCCTAACTTTCTGCTAGAGCGGTAAGACCTGAGAGTTGCGGTAGTTTCTTACTTGAAAGGAGACTCTAGTCTTTCAGCTCAAAGGCACGAGCATGTTTAAAAGAGCTGCATCTGAGTCGGACCTCAGGTGGGTGACAGTAAGCACCTTTGCGGCTTCGTCATCATCCAGTTCAGTCACCTGCTGGAGTACTGGGGTCAGTGCAGACAGCACAGTATCACCAACCCCTGGCCCTCGGCTGGAGTACCCTCTGCACTGTACTTGCTGGCCCTCAAGATAGTGAGCGTGGGGGAGCTACTGAACCCGGACACCATGCTTACCTTTAGCTATTAGTGATTGGAGCTGCCGATTAAGAGGCCTACAAATAGGAACTACCAGCATGTCCTGGTGGCCAGCAGATGTTGAAATGATGAATTGGCAGGAAAGGTTTTGATTACAGGAATACCTGCGACAGGGACAATAATAGGAGAAGGGCTAAATGGGCTTTCTCAGACTATCACCTGCCTACTATACCCAGAAGAGTTGGAATGAGTTGCTTGAAGTCCAGTCACAGATTGGACCATTTTTGAATTTCTATTTAAGGGGCCTGGGTAGTACTTTTCTAATAGGGTTTGGAGGCCCTGTTCTGACAATGCATGCTCCACGTTACCTAGTACAGAGCCTAGCAGATGGCAGGCCATCCAGAAATGCTATTTATGACCCTCTTTTAAATATTTCCAGTTTCACAATGTTACCAAAGAATTAACCTTTATTGCTTTCATTTTGGTGTGATGTTTCAGAGCTTCTAATCCAGCATTTGATACACATTTAAGAAAGACAACACCCCTTGCTTTGCTTGTAGTTGGATGCTGAATATGAATTCTTCAGTTTGCCTCTCCGCCAATGTAAGCCCGTGTGCATCTCCTATTTCCCTGTAGATTGCTCAGTGCCTTCACTGGGCTCATTCAAGATCCAGAAGGAAGCAGCTCCGATGTGCAGAAACACTCATAAGACTGACGCCAGACAGGTGACAGCGTCAGGCACCAGCCCTTCTTTGGATGAACCAACTTAGCTTTAAGCAATCATTATGTGTGTCATTTTGGCGCCATTCCTTTGCCCAAGATGAATATGAGATATCAGCCTCAGATTGGGAAATGCAGACGCTGATGGATGACAAAGACGCATTCAATTACAATTAGAACGAAACAAACAGCCTTTTAAGATGACATTCGGAGTGGAAAGGTGGGGGGAGAAGCCTGTCCTGCTGTACTGATGGTTCCCATTGCTAAACGAGCATAACAGCAGACAGGTTACACCGAACGCCGTTGGCAGTCAAGATGACAGTGACATTAGTAGCATTTGGGAAAGAAAACAAATTGGCATCATCAAAATACGGCATGCACCTTATAAATTTATTTCCTTATTATTTCCTTCCGGACTTACATAGCATACATATGGGCAACAACAGCTGAGTGGAGTGTGGCCATGGTGCTGTACAGAATACTCGATAACCATATGCATTTACATAGTTCCGTGCACTGACTGTGGTGCTACATAGGGCTTTCATATGTTCAGCCCAGGGAGAACCAGTGATGAGTTATGGAGTAGTTTGGGGAGCAACTTGAGCTCAGTTTGGTCTCCTTGTCATAGTTGCTCTTCTGTTTGAAACATTCACACCTACCGTGGAAGGTAGTCGCCCTTACTGAACTCAAATAACAGCAGACCCCCTTGGTGTCTCTTAGCTAGCTGCTGCTCTCCTTACAGAACACCCTTCCCTGTGTCCACCGAAGAATTTAATGTAGGTTAATTTGAGAAGTCGATCCCAACTATTCTGAATTATAAGTGGCTGCTGGTTTTGTCATCTCCCCTCATCTTCTGACACTTTTTAAAGAGGGTGACTTGATGAATATTTCTCTGAAAACATAAATCAGTGCCTGAAAAACACATTAATTAACCAGTCAACAGTCAGGCTCCTCGTGCACCTTCCCAAACATTAGCCACTCTCCGATGCTCAGTTAAAAGATCATCAAAAATATTATCATCTAAGTAATTTCTCCTGTGGGCCTTCGGGGAAAATCAGCCAGCAATATTATTTCTGATAACTGTGTTGCCTAGTTCCACCTCACACTGTGGTTGACTTAAAACAAATAATATCAGTGCTGGGACTAGGAGATCTCAGCATTTTCATGAATAATTACTGCTTCTATACACATATGTCTCAATTTTATATTTAAATGTTACTATATCTTTATCTATAAGGTATTCATAAAAGCCAAGTGTGATATATATAGATATAGATATAGATATAGATATATAGATAGAGAGAGAGATAAATACTAGAAAACAGCAAATAACTTTTCATTAGAAATTGTTATCTCCATTTTTGCATAGAAAATAAGTTCCCTAAATAGTGACGATAGAATCCATAAAAGGACCTATACTCTTAGGGAATAAGCACATAAGACACAATCTTTGCAAAATTCTACTTGGGCCTAGAGACAGTGTTTATATAAGTCTCCTGGGAAAAAGTCAAGCTGGAAAAACAGGAGGGATGAAAATAAACAGTACACATGAACTCATATGATGTAATCTATGTGTTTGCATATAATATGTGTGTATGTATATATGACCACACACACACAGATAGAAATATATGAGCATGTTATAAATGTGTGCCTATGAAGTTAACTCCAGAAGGAGATTATTGTGGGCCCTTCCATTTATTTAACACTACTCTCTCCCCTAGTAAGCACAATGCAGAGTGTAAATACAGCCACTTGGAAACAGGGATGTGTTCCCTCAGTGAAAAAGCACTCTTTTCTATTTCCAAACAGCTGATAAACACTATCCTTAGAAAACCAAGAAACCATACAGCAAAAAATAAAGAGAACAAAAAAAGATCTGAAATAGAATTTCATGATGAAAAATGCTACTCCCATTAGTTTCCCTCAGCGAACGTTGCGCCATATCGAAGGGCTTTTTGCCAAACATCCAGTATTTTGTATTGTAGGCCATACATCCCCATGGATTGTCATCTCCTTTATGGTGCCATCAACCTTTGACCCTATCCTGCATTTGCGGCATTGAGAATGAATTGCACTGGCAACGTTTGTATTCCATTTTCTTCCTCTTCTACTTGTGTTATTCAGATGCACTGAACCCATACAGCACTGTGAAGGAAAAGCTGCCCTCATGACCTGTAAAGATGAATGTCACTTTCTGAGGTATTGTGGAAGGTCTGAGCCCCAGGAAAACATGCTACCCTCCCTAGCAGCAAGCATGCACCACTGTGATGCTCCAGCAGAAACGACGGTCCTCTCCTTTCTCAATGAATAATGGCAGGTAGGTGAGGTCATCTTTTCACTCACAAGATCAGGGAACAAAGCACTTGGAAGCCCAATGAGGAAATTGGGGCAGGATGATAATTATTTTAGAAACTTTCTGGGGATATGTTCACCAGTCAAGACAGCATTTATTTTAAAGGGTGGCATTATAAATTTGCATGGAGATTTTTATGAACATTTTTGTCACTTTCAGAGAGATCTATTACAATATGTAGTGTTGAAGAGAACATGTTGGCATGTCAGAGAGCTGAAGCAAATGTGGAGAGAGAGGCTGAAGACAGCTGGCTCTGAAGGAAGCATTGAAAGTGATAAGTAGCACTCAGTGCAGTACACCAAGTCTTCTTGGAAAGAATTAGGAAGAGTGTGTGTGTGTGTGTGTGTGTGTGTGTGTGTTTATAGGTAGATAGATAGGTAGGTATATATAAGTAGACAGACCGATAGAGAGTCTCACATTTCTCAGACTTGTGTCAAACTCAATATTTATTCAAGGATGACCTTGAGCTTCTGATCCTCCAGCCTCTACTACAGGAGTGCTGAGATTACAGACATATACCATTTTGCCTGGTCGGTAAGCCTAAATCCAGGGATTTCTTCATGCTAGACAAATATTCTACCAAGTGAGCAAAATCCTTGGTGTTGGTATCTTTGCTCCTCTGTGGCAAATAGAGAGACAGATTTAAAAAAAATAGCAATTCAACTCTTATTTGCATAGTTTATTCTTGAAAAGCTCGGTGATAATAAATGCCACCATAAAACTCTCAAAATGATCCCTTCCTGATCGAGCTTCAACGGGAATACCTCTTAACATTTACCTTTATGGAGCCTTTTTCTGAGCCATATGAGGTTCAGCTGCCTTTTCTTGGCTAGTGGTTCCTTAAGCATGAGCTTTCTTGGAAGTGTTCAATGGGTTATGGTGACAGAAGAAAGTGAAGCAAGTATTTTGGAAGATAATTTTATTCACGTTAAGTGGCTTTGTTTTCATTCTGATATTTTGCCTTCAGTATGGTATGCAAAAAGCCTTTCCTTTCGGAAGGAAGCTAACACTACATGTTCATTATCATTGTGCTGCCTATAATTTTACTAGACTGTAACAGCTCAAATAATTCAGACCACTGTATGAAGCTATGCAAGACATCCCTTTCACAACCTCCAATAAAGTTAATGCATCAAGTAGTGATGTATACTCTTCCTTTATAAAGAAAATATATCAGGTTTTACCCTTTACTACAAAGTGACTTCTAGTGTTTTTGACTTTAACAATGGATGTTACACACAACTTTTTCATTAAAAAAAAACACACTCATTTTGATAGTTTTGATAAGGAAATGTAAGGATATCTATAAATTTAAAAGATAGTAATTTTATCATGATATAATGATTCACAATGATATGGGTTATACTAGCCATTACTACTGGCAACGTGTACCACACTTAAGTACTCTGTACCTTTTAGATCAATGATGAGAGTAAAGAGTATGCATGTGAAAGGCGTGCTAACGCTGGGAGAGTTATTTATCTGTGAAGATGGTAATTATCTTAGCACCGCCGTACAGACGAGAGGAAACACTGTGGCAGAATTTTAAAGTCATAGTGCATGTGACAGCTGGCACACCCTCACACGCTGGGCTGGATCCGCTCTGGCAGAGCCTCTAGCTCAGGATGTAAAGCACTTTTGTTCGGAGACACGAGTCTGTACTTCCACTGCCATTCTTTCAGCCCTTCACCAAAGCAAAAATCTCATTCCGTGCTCTACTCCTTAGAACACAGTGCCCCGAATGTTAGTGGGAATGACAGATATTAATCAGTCTCTGAAATATCATTGTAAAAATCTGCATGGCAAAGGGAAATGTGGGACCAAGGAACCTGGCTTGGGTCAGTAACTTCCCTGAGGAAGTGACATTTGAACTCAGATTAACATCATGATTGGATGTTAATGAAGTATTCGCGGCAAGAATAAAGGCTGGGTTCAGGAGCCAGGAGAAAGCTTGATAGAATAAAGGAATTGAAGCCCATCCTGGCTGTAGCAGACTAAGATGGTGGAAAACTGTGTTAGGATGGCGGGAAAGCAAACTGTTCCATCAGTACTATGGCACAGATTGATATGAATTCACACAGATACAAATGCTTCACCTTTGTCAAATAATGATTAACTAGAGCACTGTATTCAAAGAAATTTCAAGGAAGAAATTTGAAGAACATAGGGGTGTGTGTGTGTGTGTGTGTGTGTGTGTGTGTGTGTGATATTGTCTCTGCTTTAGCAGATAAAATAAAGAGCCAAAAGAACTAAAACTCAAAGACAGAGAAATATCCCCTTACAGAAATCATTTAAAGAACTGTAAAGATAGGTTTGCTAAGCACAATGATACTTTTAGAGACAACAAAATCATAAAGATAAAACATACATCATCAAAAATTACAATGTAGTTTTTTAAAAAAAAACAACCTGTCATTTTGATTAAATTGTATTTTCTTATTCAATTAAATTATAAAGCATATTAAAAGGATATATAGACAGTTTTAGACACACATTAATGGTATCCCAATCTCCAGAACATGCACATAAAAATTGCTCTTAGTTACTTAGTCTGGGGTGTTTTATACAACTATAAAGGAAGAATAAGACAAAAATAAAGAGTAAAAGCAACTCAGCATTAAAAATGAGCTATTGTCACACTTAATGACAGGGAAAGTACAAGAAATACAAACTCAGATGAATCATGTCAAAGTCCCAGCACTCTGGGAACACACCAACTATGCTGAATACTACTGGAAGAGGAAAATAGTTTATCTATAAAAGAACAAGCATCATTTAGATAGACATCAGCAATAATAATGCCAAAATGCAAGTAGAGTCAACTTAACTCTCACTGAAGAATTCCATGGAAAAAAATCACTCATAATTGAGAATGAAATAAAGGTATTTCCAATAAAACAAGATCTAAAATCCCCTGTGCCTCAAAGACCCTTACTGAAGGGTTCGGTAACCAAGAAATGAATGACATGCAAGACACAGGGAAAAGCAACAAAATTAAGGTATACATATTAGTAACCTTAACAAATACCACCCAAGGAAATAATCAAAATCATTTGGGAAGGGCAAAAAAGAAGGCATCCAATTAACCTAATAGAAAAAACGAGTTTTGTGGAGATAATGACTTGCTTGATTTCATGAAGTTAATTTAAAACAGTAAAGGTTAAAGGTACTTTTCCAATAAGGACTCTTATTGCTCTTGAGGAACTATTACCTGAATGCTGTATTTAAGTCATTTACACCCCATAGTCTCCCATTCAAGTTCCTTTCCTGACCCCCCCCCGACTCCCCTCCAACTTCCTAATCTCTTCTTTAATTATTATCATTACATATGTTTGTATATAGCTACATATGCATGCATAAGTTTATCCTGTTGATTATATGCATATGTGTTTATAGGTGAATACTTGTGGTGTAGGAAGTCCTTCTGTATATATATTCCTTTTATTGATTAATGAATAAAGAAACTGTCTTGAGCCTACAGCAGAGCAGGGCACAACAGAGCTAGCTGGGGAAAACTATACTGAATGCTGGGAGAAGGAATGTGGAGTCAGGGGAGAAGCCCTGTAGCACCTGTGGGAGACAGACACCTGACGGAACTTTACCTGGTAAGCCACAGCCACATGGTGATACACATATTAGTAGAGATGGGTTAGTTTAGGATATGAGTTAGCCAGAAATACACTTAAGCTATTGGCCAGACAGTATTGCAAATAATATGGTTTCTGTGCAATTATTTCAGGAGCCTGAGCAGCTGGAAAACAAAGAAGCAGCCTCTTACAACATACTTGGGATTGTATAACCTATCAGGGAAGCTTGTCTTTGGAGAAGATTGATTCGTTCTCTTGTAGCAGCCATTACTTGACAATAGCTTTTTAATTATGTGTATTTGTCTTTGTGTGTCTGTGTGTGGGTATGTGTACAGGTGTCCACAGTTGCCAGGAGAGGGTGTGGGATTTTAGAATGTTATGAATCGCCAATATAGGACTGAGAAACACCCTCATCCTCACCAACACAAGCCAAACCTCTTAATCACTGAACCATCTCTCCAGCCTTCAAATAATATCTTTAAAATTTCAAAACCAGAGTTGAAAAGCAAAGAAGACATGTGATTAATGGGATTTGGTTTATGCACTTAAGGCAGAGCAAAGGGTATAAAAAAGAAAACAGTTAAAATAGAAAATAGTATTAAGATAATAGTGATAATTCAAAACACGTCAAGAACTTTAGCAGTCGAAATGACTGTGTCTGTTTGTAAATAGGGATCTGATGACTAGGTAGGACTAAAAGAACTATAATCAAATATAATAAAAAATATATTTACAAGGAATACATAATATTTAAGAAAACAGAATGTTTACAATAAAGCAGAGGACAAATATACATCTAAAAACCAGTTGATACAGTAACACACATTAAACTTGAACTCTGAATCATGGGTGGTTACTAATGATGACAATTATTTAACAAGAGAAATTTATAGGAAATGATTAATATGCCTAATATAATTAATTATATTATTATTAATAAACCTAATATAATATAGGTTTACACATATAAGCTAAAGGTACATTGAGTAGAAATTGGTAGACTTATAAAGAAAAACTTTAAAATAGCATAATCTTTTTGGTGAATTTCTAGGAAAACTCATAATTCACAGAACACTTCTGAAAACTTTTGTTGAGGCTTGATGTACAAACAAACATTCTCTTTTCTGATCTTGAGTTACCTTACTTAATAAGATATTTTCAAGTTGCAACCATTTCCCTCCACATACATAATTTCATTTTTCTTTACAGATAAATAAAATCCCATTGTGGGAATGGGGAGGTTGCTCAGAGGCTACAGTGTGCCTGAGATGCAAACCAGACTTTGGCAGTTTGGATCTGATGTAAAATGGCTGGGGCTGTGATAACCACCTGCAACTCAGGGCAGAAGCAGGGAACTCCTATAGCTGGGATAATGATCCCTATAAGCTGGATAGTGAGTTAAGCCTACCTCCAAGCCTGTGTTTGAAAGACCGGGATTCAAAGAATACAGTGATAGAGCATTTGAGGAAGAGGCTTACTTCACACTTGGGCCTTCACTGGCATGCACATGAATCCAACACTTGCCAACACTCATCTACAGTCATATAAAAATGTGTCCACACATGCATGCACATCATATACACATACATATAGAAATAAGAAATAATTAAAAATAAGAAAAAGTAAAATAAATCCTACTGTGTACAGATAGCATATTTTCATTAGCCACGTGTCTGTTGATGGTTGTCTAAGCTAACACCATTTTCTAAAGATTGTGAGCAGAGCATAAATTAACGTGGGTGTACAAGTATCTGCAATAAAATGCAAATTCCATTGGATATATACCCAGGAGCAGTTCATACTCAAGTTCTGTTTGTAGTTTTATGAGAAGTCCCTACACTGAGTTCCGTAGTGACTGCAGCAATTGGTTCCACTCTCGGCACAACAAGGGTCCATCTCCCCCATCCTCCCCAGCATTTACTGCCTTTTAGGTTTGGGGGGAGTTTTTGGTTTTGTTGCTTTGGTTTTTTTTTTTATGACAGAATTTCTAGTTAAGATGAGGTAGAACCTCAAAGTAGTTTTAAATTGCATTTCCTTAATAACTAAATATGTCAATCATCTTTAAAAATATATTTTGGCCATTTGTTTTCCCCTTTGCCAACTCTATGTATGGTTTATCCCATTTTTAAAAATTGGCTGTTTCCTCATTGTGCAGTTTATTTTCTAGAACAAAAGCAAGCAACATCTCAGGTAGCTTAAAATCTTTCCAGTATCCAATCTACATTTTAAAAAAATCCACTTTTAAAGGATCAATCAATTATAAACATGAGAATCTTTATTGACTTTTAAAAAATGTAATACAAATGTATGGAAATACTTGTACTGGATTTTTAAACAAAGTAGGAATAACTCAAGAGACAATTTGACAAGGAAGAGCATCAGACAACCTTGAAGAGACCACTTGTGTGGACGTGATGCACAGGTAGGGTTGTTTATTTGTTCAAAGAAAAAATGCATATTTAAATGAAGTGAAAGATCCTGTGCACCAAATTGCTTATGTTAGATGTTGGAGATGAAGCACAGCCTCAGGAAATTTCATATAATACAAACACCGGTAATTGGAGCAACTGTCTCTGAGAGAAATTGTCCCTATCTGCAAAAGTTATAATATCTTATGGCTCCATTTTGACTTCTAAACTCTCCAGGACTTATAAAAGGTGGCCTTCAAAACAGTTTGACAGTCACGCAAACAAACAATGTGAAAAATGACGTCAAATTGCAAATCAGAACAGACTCATAATTGAGACAACATTTTACTGTGAGAGCCTCAGTCTTCTTTATCATACTTGAGAGAATCTTGTTATCCCGACCTGCTCCTTTCTGTCCTGTCCAATTCTATTCTACTTCTCTCCACTTTACTTCAATCGATCAATAAATTTGACTCTGGTCACAGACCATTCTACTGATGGTGTGACATTGATGTGTCTCAATTTGAAAGTCCTCCTCCTATAGACTCTCCCACACATATTCACAGTTGCCCACAGTGTTGTTCACTGAAGTACTGTTGCTAAGGATAAAATATTATCAACAGTCTAAATGTCATCAAGCCAAAGAATTCATGGAAAACTTGTTCATATTCATAGACTAGAGCTCTCTGGGGCAGTTAAGCCATCCTTTATGTCTGGGACAGACTCTACCCCGTCCTGTTATGCTGGTGTACTGTTCGGTTACTACAGCCTCTACTCAAGTATGCCAGTGGTTGAATGGAAAGTTAATGGGCTGGTTCATAGGCAGGTGAATGACCAAAACAAATATAAAAGATTCCATTCTCAAAGGATCCTGTTGCTTGGTTAGGCATTAGTTCTCTGCATCTATAGCATTAATAACATCTAATTTCCTTTTTCGTTTGAAAGTTTTTTATTGGGACAATCAACAATGGAATATATTGGAATACAGGTTGCCCCTTCTTGAAGGTTTGTCCCCATTTCCTCTACCTGGTGGTGGCATTAAGTTCCACAAGAATTCCTCTTGAACTGCTTTCTCTGCTGCAATGCATTATACACTGCCATTCACTGTCCAAGTTGCAGGGCAGAGTGGAGACTATGGGAAGCCCAGGGACATTTGTGGCTATGGCCTACTTCAGAGAATCACGTGAGCCTCTTCTTCAATTCCATTCTGGTCCCAGTAGAGAGGTTTTAATGCCTTTAGGATGGCCTCAACACATGAGCCATACGTCTAATGGGAAGCATAAACTTTTTCAACTTAGCAAATAAAACCCCATCCTGGCAAATAAAGACAGCGAATATGGGAGACAGCGTTTTGTGCTGTCAGGCTTTTGGAGAAAGGACTCCCACAACTTCTGTGGCTAAAGCTGGCGGAACTCTGTGACTATCCTGTTCACATTTAATTCCTTCACAGCTCAAAAGAAAGCCATGATCAGATTGTCATGCACATCATAGCCTGATCTGATTTGCATGCTAGAATGTCTGCCCTTCAGCTCCTGCTCCTGCTGCGGCTTCTAGCCCCCTTCTCTCCAGCAGAACTCAGTGTGTTGACGAGGCCACTCCTTGAACACTCTCTGGTAGCGATTATAAACATCACCTCTCTTCTAATTGAAGCTGAATCACTAGAAATCAAAAAAAAAAAGAAAGAAAAGAGCCATCTTCTGCCACTTGTCCTGTCTTCTTCCTGCTCTGTGTCCACTCCCCCTTTCAGGTGTTTCTCTTTGGCTCTGATTGCCCTCCGTTTGAGCCCCTGTGGCTGGTGGAGGGTCCTTCTGTCACACTGCACCTGGAGTACTTAGCTTACCTCCAGGTGATTACCTTTGTTGATTAGTGTTATCAATTCCTCTTATCCTTTCAGCAAATTTAGTTGGGTCACCTTGAGGGCACTTCAGTTTTAATTTGAATACCATTTTTTGAGCTTGCATGTAGTCACTGGCAGCTGTTCTCACTCAGTTTGTTCTGTGAGACATTCCGCAATTTTGCTCCTCTTGTCTACCTTCTAAGACATACTCCGTTCAACAGCACTGTTGTCAGCTTGGGCTGAGAGTGGCTTCTGGGGTTCCTACAGCACTCTCCTTCATAAGGACTGCTGGGGAAGTTGAGTTTACATTACCAAGTTTTATTCCATTTGAAGAAATTTCTGAAAAAAAAAAGGAGAATTTGTGGCTTCCTGCAGTATCCATTTTGGGGTTAAAGATCCCTGACAGGTTATTTTTCCTTATATCTAAACTAAATCTAGCTTAATATTCCTTTTAGGACAGGCAAAGTACAAGGTGTTCATTTAAGAGTTGAACTAAGATTTCTTTTTGCTCTGACGTGCCCCAAGGTATTTTAGGATTGCCGTTAGATATGTCAGAGAGAAAATAGGTTTTATGTTATTTGGTCTGAATTTCCATTAGGTGCCTGTTTGTCTGGACAAACAGGCAGGAATGCCCATCTTTAAATAATGAGCTTGGGGTTGCCTGGGGAATTACTTACCAATGAATGTTACCTTCAGGATGAGGAAAAATAGCTGATAAAATCATTACCGAGGCTTATAAAACACCCAGGTGGGCAGTATGTGCAGCTTCAGACTAGATAAATCATGTTCCTCCCAACTCTCTGGTTTTTTTTTTTTTTGAAAGAGTTAACAAAATACTGAAGTGTTGAGATGTAGCTAGCATTAAATATTTAGGCATTCAAAAGGCTTTTGATCAAGCCCCTAACCAGAAGACATTTAGGATCCATTGCAGCTTTCAGTAGGGCCCAAGAGGTGAGAGGTAAAATTTTGTCTTGTAAAACTTTGATATGAAAAAAATGGATAACAATGGAAATGAAAGGTAGAAATAAATGATGTTGTTAGCCGGAAAGGAGGTTAATAGGAAGGTGCTTCAGGGAGTGGTATTGGAACCAGGATTCCTGTATATGTTAACACCAATCAATGTGGAAATGTTTCTGAATAATGAGGTTGCAAAATGTGTTGGTAACAGAGAATTATTAGGCTAGTCAGTGAGGGGAACATTTAAGTGACTCCACAAGGACCCAATAGAAATTAGACAGTTGAATAATCTGATGTCAGATAAAATTGAGTCAAGACAAGACAATGGACTTTATATTATAAAGAATAATTTCAGCTACTGATGCACACTGATAGATTTTGAATTAACCGTAACCTTTCAGGAAAAAAGGTCTGACAGTCATTACCTTCGTCTCAATAAAGAATCTGGTCACAGCTAAGACGCTAGGAAAAGGCTCCGAAGCTCAGAGCTGTGATTATGAGAAGCATATGAGAAGAGATGAGAAAGGCCATGGCTAGAAACCAAAAGGAAATATGTAAGAAGAGGGTTAAAAAAAAAAAGTAAAATGATAAAATAAAAAGGCCAGTACAATGCTTCTGTTCTCTTACTCATAGGACTAAGTATTCAAAGAAATTATATAACATGAAGTTTAAATGAAAATGAGGGAAAATGCTTATGCAATTGATAGTTAACATTAAGCATTTCCTGCGTGGAATGTCATTGAACTGGATGCCAGCTACTGAGCAAGGTATCAGATGGGTTACAGTTTCACAGGGGTGGGCTGAGATTAAAGTTTCTCCGTGAGATCCTATTAGAGATGGTGTGTGAATATGTACTCTGAAGTCATTTGTGTGGCTTCTCTTGAACTGCATCTGTCTCTCTGGTTGGCTTAGAAATTTCTGGGAAGCAGAGGTGTTTCCCTTATTGAGTGTCTAGGGACATCTTTGCTTCTAGAGAGGAGTAAGTATTACAGATTTAAATGTTTTGTCAGGAGGAGTACAAAAGGGGTGTTTTCTTGCTTAAATCTCTGTGTCCCCACTGTCTGCTTAACACACAACACAGACGCTGGCAGTGGAGGTAGAGAGCGGGAAGAAGGAGAGGACACTGGTATTTTTCTCATTTTTGGCAAGAGGGAATTTAAGGTAATATCTTGCAGTTCTGTCGCTGTGCTAAAGGGCAACTCACAGAAGATAGAATTTATTCAAGCTTAGGATTCCAGAAGTCTAGAGTCTATAAGGATGGAGAACACACACCAGGTGGCAAGAGGAGCTGTAAACCAGCTCATCACATTTCCCCCGCATGTAGGGAACAAAGAACGTAGATTTGAAATGGAACAAGGTTATACATTCTCAAAACACACCCACAGTGATACACTTTCTATAGCAAGATTCAATATCTTTGAAGTTCCATAATAGAACCAAAACAATGCACAACTTTGGGCCAAGTTTTCAAATATCTAAAACTATGGGGGACATCTTCATTCCAATCCTAAGAGGCTGGAAACATTTATTTTGGTTTAACGTTTGAAAGTCCATTCAGTGGTAGCAAAGAAGTTGAACTGATTGCAGCAAAACTGGGACTGATTGGTTACACTGTAATGTCATTTAAACACAGAATATGTAGAAAATGGGGTGGAGCTTTATAAACTTCCCTTGGTGATCCCCTCCCCCCCCCAAAAAAAACTCAAAATGTTCCCAAACTATATTACCAGCTGAGGACCAAGTTTTCAAGCATACAACCCAATGGGCACATTTCACATTCAAACCACAAGAAGAGTCTACAGTCTGAAGCCATTAACCACGCCTGTGATACCTTATCATCTTCTAAAGAACCCCCAACTGTAGCCCTGGCCTGGACCTAAACATGGCATTGGGTAGTAGTATGTATCACGCAAATCTGAATGACCCCAGTTGCAGCGTGGCCTTCAGACACCAACAGGGTCCCAGGTGATCATTTATTTTTGGTCCCTCAACTGTACAATTCTTGCATGTAAACTTTGTAATTAATACTGACATGTCACAAAGTCAAAAGAAAAGGCTGTAAGACCTAGATGCTTCTGTAAATATTTTTAATAAGTGGTTAACATCTACTTCAGTAGACTTTAAGGAAATCATGGGTTACCCTCTGTGATTTTGGTGGGTGTCATCCAATAAGGAGAGAGTATCAGAAGAAAAAAATCTGGCCTCCCTTGAGGAAGAGAGAACAATTCTATCATATAGCCTCTAGATTAAATTACAACTCTTTCTTGGACTTATAGCAGGCTTTATTTTGGATTTATCAGCCTCCATAGTCAGAACCAATTCCCTGAAATTTCTCTCCTTTTTCTATATGTTTATGGCCATTTAGTCATACAGATATGTTCTGACAGACCCATCCTGACCAATCACTGTGTGGAAGAGACACACATAACAGCTCCCATTCCCTCCAATTCAGATCTCATTAGGCCAGGGTCTGTGTTGATGTCCATGGTTCCTGATGCCATGGAGAAACATGCTGTGTCTGGGTCCATGAGAGATACAGGAGGAAATAACAAGTGTTCAATAGGCCAACCTACCAGATGAGTGATTCTATGATGGAGCTGTGGAGTTACTGGCTGTGGATACCAGTTGCTCTTGTCTGTAATTTCTCTCATGAGTCTCTTCATTTCTTTGCTAAGAACTTTATTTCTTCTCTAAGAATAACTTTGGGTATTTTCCCACTGCTCCTGCATTTATTTCATGAAAATATTCCATGTGCTGGGCACATGTATCTGTGGGTGGTCAGGAAGATGTCTTTTTATTTGTCAGTGAAATTTTGCTATATAAAATATATACTGGAACATGCTTTATAACTGGATCTTTTCGTCCCGTGAGGACTGTAGATACATAAAAGCCTGCTTTATTCATTTATATTCAGATTATTATCAAAACATAACAATTTTGTCTCAGTCTAACACAAACTGCACACAACTAGCTCTCTGTCACCTCAGAGCAAGTTCAAACTGGACTAAAGGCATTCAGTAAACAGATCATAAGTTTGAAACTTTACAGATAGGTACAAGGTCAGAGCCATGGATGCCCAACCAAGGTAACTAAGGAAAGCATGCCAATTCCTTGCTTGCCAGTCTGTTAACTGTTAAGTTGTACAAAATAGCATTCCCGCATGGTGTAGCATACACATCAGTCATTGGTTAGAGTATGTGTCAAAAAGTAACCACATGGCATAGGCAGTTGCGGCGACAGCAGCTGAGCCATCACAGCAGGTCTGAGCAGCACACATTCATGCCTGTCATGCACACTAGACCTATGACCATGGCAGCATTGATGAAGTCCAAATAGACTTAGTAGACAGCATAGAGATTTGAGAAAAAAAATAAGTGACAAGTGGATATGTTCAGAAGAGCACTGTGAGACCAAAGCCAGCCTGGCAGACATCAGTGAGATGTATATTGATTTAAAAAAAAAAGTGCCATTGTGACGAAAAGCAAAAGCACCACATGGCAAACACGAGCTCATCTATTTCTCTTGCAAACCAAATGGAACATAAAAGGAGTTCTTCCTCCATGAAGAGATTGGAAATCTGTGAGGCCCTGTAACCAGCGGAGCGCTTTTGTCTAACTAGTGAAGAAGCTGGGTTAAAACCCATCCTCCTGCTATAGTTTGAATGTAGAATGTCCACCATAGACTCCTGGAAGCTGGGTTAAAACCCATCTTCCTGCTACAGTCTGAATGTGGAATACCCTTTATAGACTCCTAGATGTTTGGTCCCCAGCAGGGAGTGCTATTTGCGAGTCTGTAGAACATTTATGACTCCATGTGACAGAAGGGTCATTGGAATATGACCTTAAGTATTAGAGCTTATGCCCTCTGAACTCTTCCTGCTCTGCCAAGAAATGAAAAGATGTAGAGTTCCAGCCCCATGCTCCCACCACCATGAGCTTCCTGCTGGCATGCTTTCAACACCTGCATTAGTCCCCTGACTCACCATGTACCAAAACAAGTCTTCCTTCTCTTAGCTTAAGTCTTGTCAAGTACGGATCACAGTGGTGGTAATGTACGTCCTTGTCCCAAAGTCAACTTTTCCCCCACCTACCTTTAGGGAGTAGTCCAACTCTGTGGCAAAAAACCTGACATGGCATAGCAGAAGACAGAAATTTGGGCATGAGTCAGAGCAGGGTCCTCAGTCCAAACCTTCACATTTTATGGAAGCAATGGTAATCCCCAGGGAAGTCCAGCCTGAGTCCCATGGGTGAAGGTAAGCAGCCTCAATGTGAAGAGCAGGAGGGCGGGATGTGGGCTGATCCCAGCACATGTCTGTGAGATCAAAATGAACTCACACACGGAGACAGCTTTCCTTTGAAAATCTGTCACATTCACAATGAGGGGGATGAAAGCCTCTGCTTCCTTGCCTTTTAGGGTGACTTCAATATGGCCAGACTTTGAAACATAATGCGGGACTGAATTTCGTATTGAATGTGGCAGTGCAATATTGAACCATAAAGGAAGGGGCTGGGATGGTGCTTTTCAAATACTTGCTGCTTGGGATCCCTTTGCCCTTTCCCACTTACAAGGTATGATCTTATCTATTGATATTTTCTGTCTGAAAAGACCCTCTCTCTATTCTATCAGGTTGCCCTATTTTTCATTGTGTAATAGGCTGTATTTTGAAAATGAATAGCCCCAAACAACTTGGATATATTGCTGTTACTCTGCTTTTCTTTGGAAGAAATTGTCCACTTGGCATTTGCACTTTAATCAGACTCCATGCTGCTAAGATGGCAGCCCTCCGGCTTTGCTAGAGCCCCTCACCACTACCACCCAGGCACCGTCTCTTTTGTACATTTCAATGACTCCTGTCATTGCTAACACCAAGAGTGGCCCTCCTGACATCCTGAGAGGGTGATACACAGCGGGAAGCTTTCTTCCGGCTTCTTTCCTTCAAGCCGCATTGCTGCTGGCAACTCGGAGCAATCAGCCGAAGCACCGTGCGGCTCCCTTTGTTCTTCTCATCCTTCCACTCTGCCCACCCTTGCTCTTGATGGCCACTTGAAACCCTCAAGCATCACATGTGCTGGTTCTTGTGGGCCCTAATTCTAAAGAGAACATGGTCACAAGGAGTACGTCAAAAAAAAAAAAAAATCTATCAGGAGCTCTTTGCCAGTAAAACACTTTAGAGACAGCCTACTCTGTAAGCACTGAGTGTAGAGATGGGGGCATTTTAGCTGCTGTTTGGAGAATTTCTAAATAAGAACCATCAAGAGGCGAAATATAATCTTATAGATGGAATATCAGCATGGAAAAGAGCACAGTTCAGGAGAAGAATAGGGACATGAGATGAATTTAGCATGTTAGCAGCTGTGATCCTTGAAGATGGGACCAAAGCGGTTCCTGGTGCTCTGATAATTCAGGTACTCGGTGGCCCATGATGTTCCTCAATCAATGCCGCTTACACTGGGGGAAATTTAAAGTCAATTTAAAATCTTATTTTTATTGAATTATCTGTAGAACTTTGAATTATAATGTAACAGAAAAACCTACCTCCCAAGGAACATGCTTAAACTCAATGCTACTTTAATTTCAAGGGGTACGCCTACGACTGAGGTGTCAACATGAACCTCAATGGACATTTACACAAATTCAGAATTACAATAAAACCGATTTAATAAAATATTGGAAAACAAAGCAGAGAAGGCAAGGAAGGATCATCAGTCAAGGTCAATGGTTGATGAGCTGATACTTAGTCATAGCCCAATACACACTGATCATGTGAAAACAATCTTTTAACCTCTGTTTCCATCGCATCTGCATGGCGGTAAACAAATATCTGACTTGAGTAGTCTGATAGGGTTTAGTCCATGGCCATCAAGGGTGAGCATCATGGTAGAGTATGTGTGGAGGAGGAAGCTGTTCGCCCTGTCAGGAAGCAGGGAGACCTAGGAAGGAACCAAAGAAGATAGGCCTTTCAAGGGCATAGCTCCCACTGCCATTTCCTCCAGCTGGTCAGGAAGCAGGGAGACCTAGGAAGGAACCAAAGAAGATAGGCCTTTCAAGGGCGTAGCTCCCACTGCCATTTCCTCCAGCTGGTCCTTACCTTTCAGGTTCAGCCATCTCCCAAAATAGCATCACTAGCTGGGGACTATTACTTGACACATGAGCCTGCAGGGGAAGCACAGCACTTCCCTAGACCTCACCTGCAGCACAGGAATGGAAGGTTTCTTGTCCTTTGCATCACTATGGTGAAATTCATCAAACCAATCTTTATAAAATAATTGTGTGACCTCTCATAGTCTATCATCATCATCATGAGTTTTTCGAGGTCCTACTCATGTTTGTTTTCTTTATTATTTGTGTCTTTTCAGATCAGTATTTGGTACAGCATGCTGTTAGTGCACAGTGGTCTCTCCACGTGTACAAGCATAGTCACCCTCCATCTGCATCCACTGTTCCCTAGCAACATGCAGTCCCTAGCTCACGCTCAAATTGCTTGGGGTCAATGTCTAAAACTAAAAGATTTGAATACAAATGCTTACTTCCATTTGGCGGTTGGGGGGGGGGGCGATATGCAAGGGCTCTTTGTACAGTTGCCCATGTGGCAAGTTTGTGTATTTGAAAAAATGAAGAAAAGATGGCAGAGTTATTTGAGAATCCAAGAGACACTGAACTTAAAAATGAGGCTTTGAAAATAGGAGAGCACTTTATGGGAGACAGACTGGGAGTGTGACAGGGTGAGTTCTCGCTACCTCTGTTCAGATACAAGTGGCCATTTCGTACGTTGTCTTCCCAGCCCCCTAATGAGATCTGAATTGGAGGGAATGGGAGCTGTTATGTGCGTCTCTTCCACACAGTGATTGGTCAGGATGGGTCAGTCAGAGACTTTTCTTAAGTTTTTCCAAATTAGAAATAATGCAGCAGAGATTTTCCCTGCAGGAAGCCAAGCGGGACAGCTTTCAGAGCCCCTTGTTCAGCCCCAAGGGACAAGCTGTTTGGAGTGAATGAAGCCAACAGACAATCAAAAGCATAGAGAGGAGAAACAAAGAGAATCCCGAAGTGCCTTAGATCCCTGAAGCCTCAGAAGCCAGCCTGGTCCCCGATTTCTCCAGGCTTGGCTCTTCCACCATTTCTTTAATTATATAATACTTTCCGTTAGTACACTTTGGAAAATTACTTTGAAGTGGATTTCTATCACGGTATAGAGAAAAACTTGCCACCTTGCACGTCACAAAGGGTTAGGGAAAAAAAAATCTTCATCAACATTCTGCTTGGAATTGCCCTGAATCCACCCTTCAGGTTTTCTTACTCATGAAAGAGATGCCATCAGTATGACCTGCCTACAAGGCCAGGGAGACTCCTCTCCACAATTCATGGTCTGGCTTCCTCTTTGGTAAACACTGGGCTCTTTGTGAATTCCCCAGAATTTGTCTTTAAGCAGTGCAACTGAGAAAGACAACAGGAACAGTGTCATTTGGGCTGACTGGGGAGCAGGTAAGTGAAGCACAATTAATAAAAGTTCAGAGTCAGAAATTGGGGTTCAACCTGAAGATCTGAAATGCAAAACAGCCAGCCACTGGCTTTTACCTGGACCTCAGTATTAAAGGGTGATCCTGCCTCCTGGAGTCTCAGAATGAGGCTGTGTTTTGAGAGTTGTTTCATCCCGCTTTATAATCCTCTCTAGGGCTTGGATTAAAGGCATGCACCACCTGATATCTATGGCAACTAGTGTGGCTACTAGGATTAAAGGGGCCTGTCATTGTGGTTACTGGGATTAAAAGTGTGTGCCCCCATAACCTGGTCTGTAAGACTGACCACTGGGACTGTTTTACTCTCAGATCTTCAGGCAGTCTTTATTTATTAAAATACAATTGAAATGCCACTACAGGTAAGCATGAAGAGACGTCAACCTCAGCAGGAAAGAGATGATCTTTACCAAGAGGAGATTGATGCTGTTGGGCCCTGTCAGCCTATGGAACCCAGTAATAATTCTCCAAGTTTCTTCTTTCCTGCTTATTGAGTTCTGTAATCATGTGCAGTGGGGTAGGAAATGCTTTGCTTGTCAAAGAAGGAGCGCTGTTTCTAAGTGGAGCAGTTTGTCAAGTGAAGTGCAGGCGTCTGACTCGTAGACATGAAGGCTTGGCATTGAACTAGTGAGATGTGGAAGTGGGCATTGTGTCACCATCTGATCGCGGTATTTCGATTCAGGGCACACTTTCATATTAGAGCTGTGAGGGAGCAACGAAGTTCAAGTAGAAATTAATTACCTGTGTAAACAAATTTGTGGAACGCACCACCTTCAAAACACAGTACTCTCCACAACTAAACAGGCCTATCGTGATCTCTGAAACAATGACTTTCTCAAAATGCTGCCAAACAAAACCACTCATTGCTTTGCCTATGTAAAAGTCTTCCATGAGAATACACCGGCAGCATGTCCCTTCCGTCCTCTCTCTCAGAACCACCTTCTGACACCTGCCCTCTATTACCACTGCTGTGATTCCTTTTCTTGCATTTGATACCACAGAATTTTCTCAGTACTTTCCTGGAAGCCAGTTTGCTGTGTTTTTCTTCGAGAAGTGTTTAACATATTGTTGTTGTGTTGACCCTCCAGAATAAAGAAATGTTCTGAAAAGCTATGAATCACTTAACTTGTATCCTCACGCTTAAGGGTGTGCTTGATTATGTAGATAGCTAATCCTATGATATTTATCTACGTTACTGTGATATGTCACACTTTTTAAGTCTCCATATCCTCATATAAAATAGAACACATATTTCGGTATCATTTTATAGAAAGCAATCATTTTCCTCGTGGTTATATCTCATTCAGGGCCAATATTTATGTGTATGCATTTCCTGGTAAGCCAACCCTAGTAAAAATAGATTTACACATGTCAGAACAAACAATTCTTTTTATCTGTCATTTAATAGATTTTTATTTTTCTATTTCAATTTCCCCCAGATCCACTCAATTTTTTTAGATAATTAGATTGTAAGCATTATCCTCGAGCTTTTCAAGCTATATTGATCTAAATATGATTCATGTTGTCAATTGGGTTTTCTAAAACTTATCAGCCTATATTCACACAAACCCAAGATGCATGTCATTTCCTAGCTTTCTGCCCTTTTGCCCTGAATAATGTATAGTAAATCTGTAAGTACAGTTGCTTATGTCAAGGTGAATTGTTGAGCTGAAAGTTTAATATATGACTTGGAGAAAACAGTACATTTCACCGACAGCAAGCCATGAATCTCTACGGGGAAATTCAAGTTCATTCTTTACACGCTTCTTGCAAGGACTGTGTTCTCAGCATGTATCAATACTTGTAGAGAGCCTTAAATTTCCTGTGCATAAATATGTTCCAGAATTTATTGAGTAAGACTTTGATGCTTCTGTAAGAACCTGGAACAGGCTGTTTAATGAATGCATGAGACCATTAGTGGGAATCTCTGATGTATACAACACACTTGTGGTAAAACAGCTTTACTTATTACTCCAACAATATGCTTGCCCATTTCTAAGTTAAAATGAGAGAGAAGCATGGAAGAAATTAAAATGGGAGAGTATTTTTAGTCATCATATATATGCATATATTTGTATATATACATATATCATATAAATGTAATACGTGTAGACACACATATACACTACACACACACATACACACACACACACACACACGCCTGCCAGATTTTACTTCCTTGCACAGATATAATCTCTTTGTGGTTTAATGACTTTTATTTTTAAATACCTCTATGTATTTAAATAGGCATATCACTAACCCCAAATACATTTTTTGTTTTCTTTGCTTTGACAGTCCCTGAACTTAAACCCAGACATACTTATGTTTTACATATACTCTTGACTCTTTATGTAATGTTCCTACCCAAAATATGCACTAGGCTTTACTTTCTTATCTCTTTTCACCTTTAAACCAAAATTTACATTTTTGTAAAATTTCCCAGCTCCCTGTAAAGGAGACCATGCCACACAAATTCCAGCCCTTCCCATGACTTGTATTATTTGTTCTACTTACCTTCCAGGTAACAACATTACATGCATAGGGCTTTTGTTTGTACCCACTGACGTACAAGATCTGGCCATTTGGGAGGGGGGTCTGGTTTATTTACCATTCTCCTTCTAATTCCTAAAAGGGCACCTAATAGAAGCATATATTCATTATGTTAATGAATTATGAAATCCATGCCAGGTTCCCTGGCTTCCATACCATCCAGCTCCAACATTCACTGGCAGGGTGATCCCAGCAGCAGCAAGCAGCTGCTGCTTCTTCTTCTTCTTCTTCTTCTTCTTCTTCTTCTTCTTCTTCTTCTTCTTCTTCTTCTTCTTCTTCTTCTTCTTCTTCTTCTTCTTCTTCTTCTTCTTCTTCTTCATTTATTTATTTCTTATGTATACAACATTCTGCCTCCATGTATGCCCGCACACCAGAAGAGGGCACCAGATCTCGTTACAGATGGTTGTGAGAATTGAACTCAGGACCTCTGGAAGAGCAGCCAGTGCTCTCAACCGCTGAGCCATCTCTCCAGCCCTGAGTAAATTAGTATTTTTTTGTGTGTTTTTGTTTTGTTTGTTTGTTTGGTTGGTTGGTTTTGGTTTTTCGAGACAGGGTTTCTCTGTAGCTTTGGGCCTATCTTGGAACTAGCTCTTGTAGACCAGGCTGGCCTCAAACTCACAAAGATCCACCCCTGGCAGCTTCTTTAGCTTCACAGTTCTTCAGTTTCCTCTTCAGTAATTATGATATATAGCTACCATTTGGGTTGTTGTAATAGATATAATATATATACATGTAAATTACACAGATCAGGGCTATGCATGTGACCCTCTCTGAATGTTTCAACTGTTATCACTGTAGTGGTCACATCAGTGTAATAACAGGATGAAACTACTTCCTTAATCAACAGAATCTTAGATTCCCTTGGATCTCCACCACATATGGGCCCACCCTAGTTTTTGTTCATATACTGTTTACTATTGGAATAATTTGTCTCAATGGAAAAAAATCATTTCCGTTTTTGTTGGGGGAAAACTTTCTAGACAATTCTGTGCTACCAAGAGAAAATTAAAATTGCAAGCAAACATCCATGTATCCTTCCACTTAAGCACACATAGATGTAAGGTTGGTTCCTATGTCCTCCATACCTCTTTTAGTCACAGAGCGCGATTGTTCCAACATTTGAATATTGCTGCCCAAAATGTTGTCACTACATTTTTACCACAAGCAGTGGAAAACATTGGTTTCCAATGTTATCCTAAGAATTAAATAATTATTGATCTGCTGGGCATCAATTAAAATGTCTAAATTTGCATTTTATAAAAATTTCTTCATGTTAGTCAGCTTTTTCATTATTACTAAGTTTCTGTATACTTGCACTTCTTTTTGTGAGATCACTTGTGAAATAATCCCCAGTTTGTTTTGATCTGCATACTGAGTGTTTTCTCCTGCAGAATTTCTATTTATCTATTTGCTCATCTTGTTTATTCCCTTCCTATTTTTCATTTACAGTGTTTGAAACAGTAATTGCTATAAACTATCATCAAGCTTGTCCTTGATGATTTCCAGAACTAGATTTAATGACAATGTGGTCTTTGATTTCTTCAAATCTTTTCATTGTATTGTTTAAATGAGCCATTAATCTGTTTGCCTTTGGTCGGTGTGTTGGGAGGTGATCACGGGTGTGCATGAGTGTACATACACTGTATATATAATAGTTCTAACTAAGTTAATTCTCCATTGGAGAAATATGCTCACTGTACTACAGTAATATATGGACAAATTTCTTTTCTGACATCATTGACATATCTTCCTTATATCAAACACCAAATACACATAAATCTACTTCAAGGTTCTTGGCTTCATAAGGGGATTTCTGCATACAGAAGTAGTATATAATTTTAATTAAAGTATTTTTATAAAATAAATTAGGAGTTTCGTAGTTTGCATTTTGAAAATTGTCAGCTACTAAGAGATAAATTTCAGAGATTCTTGATGTCAAAATAAATTCACATAATATTACTGTTTCTTTCTAAAAATCTTTAATCTCAGCTTTATTTAATAGTTGATCATTAGTACTGGAAGGATAATTGATAATAATTTAATGCTTTTGTCACAATGAAATGTATTTATTAAGTAGTCTCAAGTACTCCTCTACAAGAACCACAAGTCAAAAACTTTCTTCGAGATCAGTGTTTCTCAGCTTCAGCACTGTAACATTGGGAAGACAGTCTGCGTTATGAGTGTCAGGTGTATCTAATAGATGTTGATAGGCCCTGTCTTTCCTCCACCTTTCCCCTTCCCTCTTTTCTTTTACTTCTGTCTTCTCTCTGCTCTCCTAGACCCTCCAACAAATACAGAGAAACTCTGCCTACAGCTACTAAAACTTGACTCACAGAAATTTTGGTAATTTCACAATCTAAAACTATATAACAAGCGTGGAATTTGTATCTGCTGTAGGATCTCAGATTTCCAGTCCAGCACCACCACAAACAAACACGTATCTCACTTCACCTTTCAGTACAATTTCCCAAAATCTGCGGGAGGGGGGCATACTTTCCAAGAAAAGTATTTGGCTCTGGTTTTGAGCTTACGTAAGTTTTGGAAGATATATATATATATCTATATATAGATATATAGATATAGATATATATATATAAATTCTTCAGTTCAGGTAAAAGTCTCTAACTTCTGTTTGATCATCCAACATCTTTGTGGCTGGCTCAGACAATGTCAACATTATTGTTCAAAAAGTGTCTTATAATCAGGAGACACTGTCACAGACTCGGTAGCCACCAAATAAGGAAAGGGTTGGGCAGGGTGTGATTCTTATTTGTCTGAGTAATTTTTGTATCTTTGTCTGTATTCTACATTAAGGCCTTGCTTTGAGTAGGGATAGGATCTTTGGTAGTATGCTGCCTGGGAAATTTATTTGAATCATCCAATGAAAGTGTGACATGTTCTCTGAAATTGCCAATTCCTCAGTAGAAGTAGATAGTATTTGGAGGAAAGCACAGATGATGTCCAAGGCTCTGCTTAAGGTGCCTCTCAAGTGTCCCCGTCAGGTCTCAGTTGTATGCTGAACTGCTGTGGAAGTAGTATGGTGTGTGTTCAAGCAGAGTGTGTTTGGACCTGTTCTTAAGTAGGCAAAGCAAGAATACCAAAACCTCACCCAATGCCTTCAAGGTTCATGGATCTCTAAGTGACCTGGGTAACTCAAGAGAACTACTAAATTGAGAAGAAAAGAATGAGGTAAGACAGATAATCTCCCAATGTTCAAGAGATATCCCAAACAAAGGTATAAATCAAATAAATATGTGTCTCAGGACTCAATGTACTTGCAAGCAGAGCCCAACTGAAATTCCATAGGAACACTGTGAAGATAAATGATTGCTCTGCCTTCTTATTCTCCTTTTGCAAGTAAAGAATTAAGAAGACTCTGAGAAGTTGGGGAACGTGCCAAGACCACATAGCTGTCAAACAATGGCAGAGAGCTGCAGTTCCTGCTGTGGGGCCAACATTCTGGACTTGAACAGTCCTCCCTGTGGACCCTCCACAGGTGGATAAGCACGTGTTTGTGAAACTCAAGTGAAATGCACAGTGATTAACAGATCTAAGGCACTTAATATTTTCATCAGAAATAAATGTAATTAAAATGGAAAAGAATAACCCCAGGCAATGTATGCAGGGGAGGGCAGCTGATGGCTGTAGTGCATACCTTTGCCTTACAATTTCACTGCTCTTTTTTTTTTTTTTTTTTTGTGGTAAAATATCAAGTCTGATTCGAATCTGATCTGCTGGCAAAAAATATCTACACAACACACTTTTTTTTCGGGCAAGATATTAAATTGTCCCAGGGAAGAAACAAATAATTACTATGTGAAGATGCTTTGCTGATTCAGCTTTATGATACTTTCAATCCAGGAATGACAAGGATAGATTCTTTGGATAATGTTCATCTCTTGGTTTATGTAGTAGTGTTTTGAAATAGCACAATTTAAATTCTATGCTACTTTACAGGGTATCCTTGGAAAACTTAACACTCTCATGGAGTCCTGAGTATTGGTAAGGAAACTAAAAAAGAATGAACACCCTGTTTTTCATTTAAATCTGCCTCATCTGGAAGCCTGCTTTTGACCCCAATCCCAGATCCCTCGATAGTCAAACACTGTATTACCATGTGAAGTCATGACAGTAAATTTTCTCTTTTAATGATACATACTTGGTTACACCAGGGATTAGCATTCAATGAATACAATTGGTTCCTTGGAAAATGACTTCAGCTTATTTTACCAAATCTGGAAAACTGATTTCTTAACTCTTGGTGATATTTCTATAGCAACTAGATTCTTCACATCAGTAACTTAAGGAAGCATTCACATACAATGCCTTTTAGGAACTGCCTATTAAAATCTCACCCAGTGATCTCAGACTGCTAAAGTTCCGCAAATCAGCCTGAACAACTTGAATTAGAATGTTGTAGTGTTGGCACCAGAGTGTGGTTCTAACAATTTGGATCTGTTCCAAGGTCAGACACTACATCCTTGGCCAGAGCCAGCTGTCAATGTAGATATATTATTTCATCAAAGCAGAATTAGGGTCAAGCATGAAGTTATCTCCTATATCAGCATTTGAGAAGAAATGGAAAAATATAGAAAGGAATAACAAAATGAAAACATGTTACCTAAAAACATACCTTATTTGCCTATGATTTGGTAAGTTGTATTTATTTATAGGAAGCAGCATTCCTTACATATTGCTAGCAATGATCTGACACTGGGGAAAACAGTCCAGTGTTAACCTCAGCTGGAAGACAGCCCATAGCTTCCCTCTAACTCACAGCTGCTGTGCATGCCTGCAACGCCCTGCAAAAAGACCCCCGTGTTCAGTCCAGCTTAGTAGTGAGTGTGGCCAAGTACAGGGCCATGTGGCAAGCCCTCCCGGGCTTCTCACAACACTGACGCTGAATAGGTGTTTCCTGTGAACTCCAGTCGGCTTACCACATGCTGCTGTAGTCGGTTCTACTCCCATTTCTGGTCCTAACTGAGATTTGAAAATAAATCCAGAGAGGGGTGAATTCCCTTAACATAGCATTATCAGGGAGGATGGACAAGAAGGATGGAAAGGAAGATGACCCAGTTGAGGGATGAGGGGAGAGAGAGAGAGAGAGAGAGAGAGAGAGAGAGAGAGAGAGAGAGAGAGAACAAACATGAAATGACTTCACGTGCCTGCGCCTGTGTTTTGTGTGGTCCCCCGGTCTATTAGGTGATGATATCCACACTGACTGAGAGCAAAAGCTTTTCTTTTGAAAATAGAATCTACTGGTTCCAATCCTAATTCTTCTAGCAATGTCCTACTGGACAAGACCCAAACAATATTTTACCAGTTATCTGAGTATCCGGTCAAGTTGACATCTAAAATCAGCTATTATAAAGACTTTAATAAGGTACTCACAACTATGATTAATTAACATTTAATTTTATTCTCTTCCACTACTTGCTTCTGCACTACATTTGTCTCTATCCCTAGTCTAATCACCTCCAACTCTGACTGAAAATAATCCCTATCAGGAATTTTCATTTGCATACTTCAAATCTACTCTTAGTTTATACAGAAGCACAACGGGTCATGGAATATATCCCCATTGCAGTTTTTATGTCTCTAGTTCAGAGGATTATCATACGATTCCTGTTGTCAATATATATTTCAAATTCATCACTACTACAAATATTATAAAATATTTATTTTATTAAATGTATAATATCTGCAGATGCCTTTCTTCCTTTTGCACCATTATGGTGTGGTAGACAGTTCACAAGTCTTTGAGCTATATCTATGTCTTACTGACAGCCAGAAAACTTCGTAGCTATTTTATGAACAATGTTTCTTTGACAAATGGTAGAAAACAGAGATCTGCTATCCAAATCTTTTTATATTGGGAAATCTGGTTATGAGATTGCTACTTCTTGTGTTCATTGATGTTACAGAATAATTTGGAAAAAAATGTTGGTGGAGGCTGAATTTGGTTAATTCAGATCTTTGAACTTTCTTTAAAGTGAGTTTTTGGAGTCAATGCCATCTATTTCTTGGGAGTTTTATAGTATGCCACACTGGCTAAAAACATTGACCAAATGTGCCCTTGAATACGATCAATCGTAATTCACCCCTTCTGTTACTCTGAGTACTTCATTGTTCTCTCAAACCTCAATGTTGTCTTTAAGAACTGATGGAAGTGTATCATTACTTTTGCACCAATTGTGGCCTAGGCAAAACAAATGGAGAAAAGATTTACTTTGGCTCACAGTTACAATGGTTTCAGACCATCTAGGATAGGCATTGTTGAGGGAACAAAGTAATTCATATCACAGCAACTATAAAGATAGGACATGTTGTTTTAACAGTCTCTCCTCCCTTTTATTCTATTGGAGTCTTCTTGTTCATGGGGCAGTGTCAACCATGTTTGCTACAAGGTTTCTTGCATGAATTATTCCTCTCTACAAGGATCCTCATGGATATACCCAGAAATGTGCTTACTAATCTGAATAATCATTTAGCCAATCAACTTGACAGTTAAGAACGATTGTTAAAAAGATGGCCTGGGGATGTAGTTTAGTTGCTGTATAATGTTTATCTAGTATGAAAAAGCCCTAAGTTTGAGTCTTAGAATCACATAAAACAAGGTATAATGGAAATGCCTATAATACCAGAATGTTTGGAATTGGAAGATGAGAAATCAGTAATCCCAGGTCATCTTTACCTAGCTACATAGAAAAGTTCAATGCCAGTCAAGGTTAACTGAAATCTTGTTTCAAAAGGGGAAAAAAATGGATCACTGCAAGTCTAATTCTTGTCAATTTGTCATCTAAGCACATCTCATTAAGTAACAACATAATACTCTTTCCTCCCATAGGATTGTGTAAAATGCTCTCAATCCTTCTCTAATATTCTTCTTAGTTATAATTGTCTTCTCAAGTCAACATCTATTCTGAGACTCAAAGCAAAAACTCTTATCTGCAAACACTTTAGAAGTAACTTCATATGTATCATCAAAATCATTAGTATCTTCCATTTTTTCCAAGTGTGATTTTTGTCTTTTCTTTAAAATAGCAAATATCAAAAACATATAACATACCCCCTTTGCAATTACAAAGAGTAAATAACTCTATAACAAAAGGGGGGATGCAAGACTAAAATTCAGGAGGATAAACCCTAAGTTTTGTAGTTCTAGCTGGTAATCGGAGTACATGGTGTCATTACATGAACATCAGCAAGCTAAGGGAGCCCCACCCTATTTCTTTCTTGTTGTGCCCACATAATCCATTTCTTAGATTGAACTCAATGGGATGCCTACAGTTTTCTTTGGCAGGCGTTTCATATTCCCCTTACATCTAGCTTCCTGGGGTCTCTACTGCATCTTTGGCTTGACCTCACAGCTGCTCATGTTATTTAGTCAAGGTATGCTCATTGGGTATCTTACCTTGATACATATTATCTGACCTCTGAGATACCATTTGAAATCAAAAATAAAGCCTTGAAGATCCTGCTACTCTTGCATTTTGTATGCCTGTATAATTCTCCTACCAGAATTGTCTATGAAGCTCTGCTGATGTCATTTCTCAGTTGTATTAATTGTTTTTCTCTTCATTCTGGAAGAATACCTAACAGGGCAGATATGGAGAGGCCCTATACCTATAAATAAAAATATGTAGTTTTGCTTGTAGCAACATTACCCATGGAGTCTTTTTTTTATTTCGTTTTTGTTTTTTGTTTTTATTTTATTTTTTTCCCGTTTATTTATTTATTAAAGATTTCTGTCTCTTCCCCGCCCCCGCCTCCCATTTCCCTCCCCCTCCCCCAATCAAGTCCCCCACCCTTGTCAGCCCAAAGAGCAATCAAGTTTCCCTGCCCTGTGGGAAGTCTAAGAACCACCCACCTCCATCTAGGTCTAGTAAGGCGAGCATCCAAACTGCCTAGGCTCCCACAAAGCCAGTACGTGCAGTAGGATCAAAAACCCATTGCCATTGTTCTTGAGATCTCAGTAGTCCTCATTGTACGCTATGTTCAGCAAGAACGGTTTTATCCAAGGCTTTTTCAGACCCAGGCCAGCTGGCCTTGGTGAGTTCCCGATAGAACATCCCCATTGTCTCAGTGTGTGGGTGCACCCCTCGCGGTCCTGAGTTCCATGCTCGTGCTCTCTCTCCTTCTGCTCCTGATTTGAACCTTGAGATTTCTTTTTTAAAGATTTATTTATTTATTATGTATACAGTATTCTCAGTACTCTGTCTGCATATGTGCCTGCAGGCCAGAAGAGGGCACCAGATCTCTTTACGGATGGTTGTGAGCCGCCGCAACCGCTAGGAATTGAACGCAGGACCATTGGAAGATCAATCAGTGCTCTTAACCACTGAGCCATCTCTCGAGCCCCCCATGGAGTCTTTAGAATTCAAATAATACACGGGGAACTGGCAACTGGATCAAGTATGGAGCACTGAGATCCAGATTTCCAGATTTTTACCACTCAATTTCCATAGATCTGCTGTTGACACTGAGCACAGAGAAGCCGTGGGGTTTAAATGAGATGCCAGGAAATGCTTTGCCGGTTTCCTGCTTTTCATCAGCGTTTATTCTTGAAATTGTGGCAAGGACTATCTCTAAGAGCAATGTCACTCCTGGCATTTGCCATGTCTCTCCTTCCCTACTGTCGCATCTCTGCCCAGCTTCCCAGGTCCTTTCCTGGACTGAGTTGGATTTCTTAGTGGTTTATTTCACTTCTGTAAGTATGAGACTTTGCCAGTCCCAGGAGTCACAAAGAATCTTCTTGTTTTTGAGCAAGTGGTGTTTGGCTATTTCATTGCTGCTCGACCAGTTAATTACATCTTACCAGAAAATCCTTCCCTGGAGGGGGGAAGAGAATAAAATCAATAAAAAAAAAATTCTTTCCTGGGTTGTCATTTTTCATTGGCATTGCTACCTTTCTAGTAGTTCATTTGTTTTCCGTTTTGTTTTGTTTTGAGATCGGTACTAGGCATAGCTCAGACTAGCTTTTAATTTTTGCTTATTCTCCTGCC
Organism: Alexandromys fortis; assembly: GCF_014885135.2. Classification (NCBI taxonomy): domain Eukaryota; kingdom Metazoa; phylum Chordata; class Mammalia; order Rodentia; family Cricetidae; genus Alexandromys; species Alexandromys fortis. The sequence continues at coordinate 5,055,721 of NW_026067995.1, forward strand.
TCAGCCTCCCAAGAACTAGGAATACAAGTATGTGCCACCTTGACTAGTGAGGCTCATTATCATAGGCTTTATTTCCTCACCCACTCATTCGGAATCATATATAATCAATGACACGCATCTACTAACAAGAAAATTTTTTGCAGATATCACATTGCAATGAAGAACTACTGAAGTTAAATTAGGGTTCAATGCAAGGAGTATTCATTTAGGAGTTCAGCTGTATTCTAATGAAAACAAGAAAGGTGTTTAGGCTGTGGACATCATCAGTACTGGTTGAATAAGTACAAAAGATGAACAAGTGACTGAGAGATGGCTTGGGGTGGGATGATTTAAAAGAATTCCTTAGGCTATTTGAAAATGATATTTCTGGACTCAACTTTGCTTTGGAAACTAAAAACCTTAACCTATCTTCTGCATATCTTTGTTTTCTAAGAATGCCTGTGGGAACTTCAGAAATGTAACACACACCAGGATGTGGAGGGGAGTGAGTTACTGACCTTGAGTGACACCTGGAATTTGACCTTCAAACTAAAGTATACCTTTCTGTTGCAATGTTTCACTTTTATAAGGCTTGTATGCATTTATGGCTTTAAGGCCAGAATTCTCTGGGGCTTCAGACGTAAATTAAAGCCATATAGTGTCAGCTTCAATAAAGGTCCCTGTTTTTTAAAATTTTTGACTTTCACTTGGAAAGACAACACTGTGCTGGGAGGTGACTCTTTTTGATCTGTCTCAACATTTTTCCGGTCATTCTCAACTCCCTTTCAAAAGAATCTCCCAACAGAATTACATGAATACTGTGCCCCCAAGGTGAATGCACTGTTTGGAACAACAAAATATTGATTTCCCATTGTGTAGCTTCCATTTAATTTAAACCAAAGAGCAAGAAGGAGAAAGCATTGGTGAGAGTATAGTGGTATAACCCTTTCCAGTGAGCCTTAAAAGCTTCACACATTGCCAGTGTTGAATTTTGTTGACAGATATTTATTTCAATCACATTTTCTCCTTACATATCTCTCCAAAGCCTGCTTCTTCTTTTTACTTTTTGTTTTTTTTTTTTTCTAAAAATAAGGAAGCTGAAGTCTTTCTTAAAGTAAGGCATTTCTAGCCTAAGGTGGTTCCAACAGCGGATGCAGGAAACATTAAATCCTAGCTGTTTGCCCAATTCAATCTCATTCATCATAGTTGGTTTAATTCTTAGGACTTACTTTAAAATAGCCTCTAAAGGTCCTAACTGCTCTGTCGATGTAAGAGAAGGCATCTCTACACCTCCTGCACCATACACTTTGTCTTTGTGATCCCATTATTTCTGCTCTTGATCAAAAGCACTGAAGGGCCCTCTTGAGTTGCTGTCCTACCGCTTTGCATAGCCAACACCTCTCCAAGTATTTCCTGTATATAGTATATTACCTGCATTCTTCACTGTTAATAATGGTCAAAAGCATGTTCCTAAGATATCCTCTTTTCTTAACATTGTTGTGCAATGCCATAGAAAAGAAACTGAGCATTGATTATTGGGATTTTTTTCTGCTTTGTTTACACAGTGGGTGAAGACTTCACTGTCTAGTCCCTTTAGGTCTGAAGATACAGTGAATGTTTTTCTCCAGTTTTATTTTTTACTTGTTTAAAGGATAATATAGTCTGCTGTCTTCTTAATATTAACTAAGTATTTTATACACACCTTTACTGATTCAATAATGCAAGTCTCCATACCAGACTAAGTCAAATATGTATCATTATATTAATAATTTGGTGAGGTATGTTGCTAGTCAAAATGTAGAGGATCAGAAAATTCTAACATATTTAGTTTATTCCCGGGTCAGAGAGTAGAAACCTAAATGCAAGCACTGATCTTCACTTTCAAAACCTGAATTTTTAGCCTCTATATACCTCTACTTACATCATCAATGGGTGGCTATTTCGGGAAATAGTGTTCACTAATAAAAGAAAAAAATATTTAAAATATCATTGTCTTAAAAATATGTGCAAGTGGTAGTCAAGAAAGAAAAAACCCCATATGCACTTCAAACTGTAACACATGGCTATAAATGTAATCCATACCCAGGAAAGTCGAGGCTTTTGATATCATGATGATGAAGAGTGTAGGTTTGCTGAGGGTCTTTATTTACATTCAGTTTATTGATTTGTGTTATATCTATATGTTTATTTGAATATGTGTGTGTGTTGCACTACTAGAGATCGGATGCAGTGCCTTAGACATGTTCTGGTACTATGTCACATCTACAGCCCAACCAATGCAATGGTCCTAACAAACCATAGAAAGACTTCTGCTCAGCATCCTTTCTTCCTACTTTCTGCCTGGTAAGAGAGAGAAAGTTCTATTACCCTAGTAATTCACTCATTATGCATGGAAATGACTTCTATTGTTTGAGTTACTTGACTCAAGTAATCTGTCTATATCCAACCCATCCCTTGTCCCCCATGGGATGTGCTAGGTGCCTTAATTTACTTGGGGATTGCCACTCAGAGCTGGCTGGAATGAGTTATACTCATGAAGCACACAGAAGGGAGGCTAAAAAAGGGAAAAGATGCTACACCCACCACTAAGGATTTGTGTCTTAAGAGCTCAGGACTCATTGGTGCTATGCACTAAGAAAAGAGAAATCAGGGCTTACCAATAAAAAATTTGAAAGGATGTTCTCAGATGCTTAAGCTCCATCTGCCAAGATGCTATGCAAAGGTTGATAAAGAATGACTCTTTGTGAGTTAATCACTCATCATCTTGATCGTAGACCTTCTATGCTCATCTTCTGAGTTTCTCTTGATATTCTAAATTATTTGGCAAGCTTTGGAGCACAGCTTAGAGTCACGATGACCCTATTCAAGGATTTTCTAAAATATCCTGTGATTCATTGCCATGCCTATCTCTGCTCATGTCACTCATTCTTTTTCTTTATGATGTGAGTTGTATCTTCAATCTGGTAATAATTTTCAAGGAGTCATACCGTGGATAAACAGGCCAGGGTTGTCAAACTTTTAAAGCAAATGGAGTTTGCAATTGGAGATCTAAACATACAAATCATGGTTGCTGCTATCATACTTCCCAACATGTCTAAGACATGAGACATAAATGTAAATGTTTTTATGAAGATAGATATACTATTCAAAATACATTTTTATTGTCTTAGAGTTTATGTAGATAAATAACGAACAACAACGAAAATTAAGGGAGAAATTGAGATCAAAGCATAAAAATCCATTTATGTATGACTGTTAGTGATGTTTTTCTCCTGCACTTTGCTTTCCTTTGCTTTATACCTTTGTTCTTCTAGGGTTTTGTTTACCTTTTTTTTTTTTCTCAAAATGAAGAAGAGATAAGCTTTCAAAAATATTAGTGAGAAAAAATTCTTTATATAGCCATTGAGGTCTGGAAGTTCAGTGAGGTCACAGCTTGGAACCTTCTATCACAATGGCAAAATGTTATGTTTGTCTTTATGTCAGAATGTGAGGTAGCTAATGGAAGCAGGTGTCGTGATTATAATCGAACTGATGCTCAGGCATGCTGTTCATACCATACCCTTAAAATCTAATCTGATCACTGACAAAGACAGTGCTCTGAGAGGCTATCAATTGTTATTAAACAGCATATTGTCAAGACATTTAATCCTGTTTTCTTCAAACTCTAAACATACATTTATATAGGCATGATACACACACGCACATACACATATGCAGACAAAGACACATATGTTTAAAGTGTCAAACATTTTAAATACATCTCCAAAGACAGTCATAAATTCAGTAAATAGTAGAGAGGAATGAGAAGGCTCTAGCATTTATTTAGCACCAATTATGTGCCAAGTCCTTTAATGAATATGTTTTGAAAAGCTGCTATGTAGCAACAAATGACATTATTGTGATAAGAAAATGCAGACTTATCCAAGTTTGTGAAAGGTTTATATGGAAGTGAAAAAACTCAAACACAGCCCAGACTTTCAATTGCAAACAGTGCTGGGAAGGAAAGACTGAGAGGAAGGGATACTGCACCACATTCATAAATTAAAGGTTGAGGGAATTTGTCCAAATATGCAAAGTTATTACAAGTAGTGGGTATTGATTTATGCCTTTTTTAGATAGTGTGGGGTAGGTGGGAGTGTCATCGACCTTCTCTGTGATATAACTGAGGAACCAGAGTTATTTCTGGGTACACTTGCAAAGCATCAATATCAACTTGATTCCAAGAGAATTGTGCTCTAGTTATCTATATATCTCTGGTTGCTGTAGTAACAACAATAAATATATTTGAAATGTCTTTAAACTCAAACCCAAAGTACATGAAAGGCTGGCAAAGTGAGGCAGCTCTAAAACAATAGCCTGGTAAGTGATCATCATTTGGGGAGTAAGGAAGTGCTGGTGTTGTGTGCAAAAATACACCAGACATGTTTCCTGGCCTCACAGAGTTTCTAACAGACCAGGAAAGTGAAGGAAGGTGAGATTGACCATACCACAGCGTCTTGGAAGGTATTAGATTATTAGTCAATTAATTTATATTTACTTTATCTAGAAACTTTCTTGTACAAAACAGAAGCTCGTCAGGGTAACCAACATGTTTGGACAAGGAAACTTGAATTTTCTTTGACGGGCCATGGTGGGTAGACTACTGTGAATAATAGTGTAGAATGTGAACAAACCCTGGGCATCAGGACAGTCAGGACTGGCGCTCCAGCACTGTGAGGGCTTGGGAAGAAAACTCCAAGTCTCAGGAAATCCAATTACAGAGGCTTTGTATCAGACTGACATAAAGCAATGGGCTTTTCTAGAGCGGTGAAGAAAATTCTAAAAGGAAGAATAAATTTGAAGAGGCCACGCTACTTCGTGAGGACCAAGAAGTCTCCTTTCCTTTCATCTGAGCTTGTGGCCTTGTGGGGTGAGCAGCATGTAGGGAGTCTTTCTATTTTGCTCTGTAATACAAATGAGCATTCTTTCATAGCTCATTTCTCAGCTTAGTGAAATCGGAATCAGAAGAGAAGGACGAGTATCTGGGGCTGTTAGTAATTTGATATAGAACTTTTCACCTCCAGGTCAGTGGTAAGTGAAACACATTTACATATTTTTAAGTGGATTTATAGCTCTTGAAGGGGGCCCTGTTCTAATCCTTGACATCAGAGCACTTTGGTGCCCACAGGCATTCAGACATTGATCAGGAAGAAGAAGAAGGGTCCAATTTCAACTGATTTTAATGTTTAGCTTCCCTTACAAGATCTTTTTAAATTGTTTTAATTAATCCTAATTATGATTCTATATTTAAAGGCTGTTATCTCCCTGATGACAAATTGGATATGGACCAATAAGTTGGCCTTATTTTAATTTGGAATGTGAGCTATGTAGTCACTTAAAAATAATTATCCATATCAGGAAAATCAAGAAATTGACTATAACACTCCCTTTGTGCTAAAAGGGGGTGGTTGAATGATAGAAATTATATTACAAATTTTAGTGATAGGAATATGGCTTTTCCAATGGAGGAAAGAAACAATAGTGCTAGTTACATTGATCTCAACATCTAGGAAATTGTAAGTTACTATTTCTGGATGCCCACTTAATGCCCTAGAAATGACCATAATGCATTCAACTCTGTCCAATTCCCCAGCTTCCAAGGCAACACATCCATAGCAACAAGCAAGCACAATATTCATTTCTTAACTGTAAAAAATATCTAATTCCTTTAGCTTCCTTTAACCTAAACTTATACCGAGCAGTATAATATAAATAGTTCTATCATTCTTGGTTGTATGTATATTATATCAGGTATATTAACAGAAGATGAGCACATTGCAATGAGTGAAATACAATATCTATGTCTTAGCTTTCAGGCTCTGAGTAGGAAACATAGAGGAAGAATTGCATATACAGTCCTTATTAGGGACATGAACACAGGGAGTGCGGTGAGAAGCAGATGGATATAATCCTGGACAAAAAAAAAGAAGGACAGGTTGACTACAATTGTAAGTCTTTGGTGTTCCATTTGGATCTAAGGTGTCATAAAGAATGCATCAGAGTTATTTCCTTTGGAAGGTAATGGGTAATTTTCTCCACTGACCTGCTCCCCAGTAGCCACCCTCATGGGAGGTAATGTTCCCTCAATCCCAAATTATGTGTGAGTCCAAATTTATGTGTACATGTATAGTCCAAAAATTCAATGTCAGGATGCCCTGTAGTGCCTCAGCTGGGCAACCAGATTCGCTTGTGCAAGGCTGGTCAGAACCTGTGCTAGACAGCACAACAGAGACAACAGGAAGCTTGAACACAGAGGAAGGACAAAGCTGGAAGACAGAAAGGAGGGAGGCTAGGGTAACATTGCCCTGCCCCTCTCCCCAGGGAGCCACAATGAGGGAAAGAAATTAAAGATGAGAAAAACAATGTGTTTGACAGGAACATTTTAAGGTGAGGCTGTGGCCATTGAAAATACTAAATAATATGTGAATAGCATCAAGTTCATAGTCCTTCTTAGACAACAAAAACAGCAAAAAGAAAAGCCTATTGCACATGGTGACAATTGTCTAGTGTTTTCTTTTCTTATTTCTACACATATTTATGAATCCAATGAAACCATGAAGCATGACACATTTTTAATATAACTTGAGGACTGCTGAGATTGAAATAATTCTTTTTATACTACTGAAATCTGAAAAAAAATAGGATAGTCATATTGTGTCAAGCTTTTTATCAGAATGTATTATAAGAATTTTTTTAACTTCACTTTTAATTTGCCAAGTTTCTTTAACCAAAACTCTATTAGAGCAGGTCAGCAAATGGTTTGATATGTATGTGTGTGTTTAACTAACTTTAAAAAAAATGAAGAAAGAATAATTTGATGTTTAGCTGTTTCTGAAAACATCACTGACCCTGAGTGCATGGTCTATACAAGCTAAGGATTCCCCCAGGCTCCATACTGTTGAGATCGTAACCTCCACAACAGAACAGCAGGTTCAGGCAAGTCACTGTGCTGAGACACCACTTGGGGCCAGATTTTAATAGCTGACAGCTCATAATGGATTGACAAAAGCAAAACATCATTAACTTGAATCTACAAAGTCGACATTTCCATATGCAAATAGGAGCGCGCGCATATGTGCTGTGTACAAGTCTCATTGCTTGTTTAGTTGTCTGTATGTCCTTTCGTTTGCTTTCCTTTGTCTTTAAGTTCCCAGTGGACAGAAAACACGTCTGGAAGCCCACTTTGCAAAACAACAACAGGTGCACAGACTGAGGCCTGACTAAATACTTTTTGATGGTAATGATGGCTGTATTGTTGATTTTTCTTCTACACAGAGCAGTGTCAGCACCCAGGAGTAAAAGGATTGTCATGAACAATATGTTTGAACAGTGGAACATAAAGGCTACCATGTATTTGTGTAACCGGGAAAGGCTGAACTGACCCTGAGAGTGTGGTGTCTAGAAAAAGATTTCAATGTCTTAGCTTAGGTTCATAAAAATCAATTCTTACAGATGACATTTCCTACACTGTAAATTAGATAATCCTTTTGTATTTATTCAAAGATGGAGCTGAGAGAAATTCCATTTGTTTATGCAAAGCACTGTTTTATTTATAATACACATCTAATACTACACACACACACACACACACACACCCTAGTCCTGGCTATGAGAAAATTATTTACAGTTTCTAGTTAGGAGGTCCTTCTTGAGAAATGGTACCTATTTTACAGACTTGTACAGATTAGGTGTGATCAACCAGATCAACAAATATAAGTTATTATTATTTCTCAAAATATATGTATTAGACTGTGATTAGGGGACTTCAGAAAACAGTCAAATATAAGATTTCCTTTGTGAAAAACACAATCTTAAATTCAGTGTGTCTGTAAGAACACATCCCTAGCATCCATAACCTGGCAAGATCTCTATTCCCTTTCTGTTTCCAGGGCTCTATCCTTTTTAGCTTGTTCCTCCAGTCTGTTGTGTGTACAAATGTTGTGTGTTAAGATCAAGCAGTGGACACCTGGTTTGAGTCTTGGAGTTCCATCACTTGCTCTCATAAAGATTTTGCTTTGGGCATTGCAGCTGGGATTCTCTCCATTCTTGCTGCAACTGCTGAACAACTAACTACACAGGAAAGAGTAACGAAGGCTGCAGCCCCCCAACCCTGCTTCCTCTCTACCTCGCATCCTCCTTTTACCAAAGGGGAAACACATGTTTCTCAAACTCGATTTCTGCTGATGAAAATTTTGTTCAATTTCACTGCTTGACTTCAGAATTTTCCCAAGTGATGGTAAATTCCATTCTCTTGCCAAACAAGGAAATAATCTACGAGCCTATTTGGGAGGAAAAATCTCCAAATTCCCCTCAAGCCTCAGTATCAGATAAATGTAAGAAAGAAAAGACTTTGGTATGTCAGCCTCTGCTCGCCGAGATATTACCTTGCATAATGATTGCAAATTTAGGAAAATATTTAATATGGGTTAAGGGAACATTGAGTTACTAAAATGTACCCTCTGAAGTACAGATATTCACAGCAACGGCATTTTTTGAAGCTGGACAGGTAAAGCTAGAAGTGAAACGAACAAGTGACTTAGAGTTGAATATTTGCACCATCAATTAGTTAGAGAGAGTGTTCAGTGTTGCTATCTTTCTTGCATTCATGGATCCTATTGTTTTGATTGGGAAAGTCGGTATCAATAGCTCACCTCTCTTTGTGAAAATGTTTATTTCTTTGTTGGTTGTATGTATCAGTGTAAGCCTAAATTCCATTTCTTCCCGTAGTTCACCACAGCCCAGATTAAAAAGCCTTTCTATAGGTCACTTTCATTAAAGGTGTCATAAAAATAAATGGCTTGTAGCTGGTAGGGAAAGTACAGACCAGAAGGGGTGGGCTGGAGCTGAATTTCCAGCAGCACCAGAAGGAGCCTTCTTATTTTGGGGGTCTTTTATATTTGTCTTTAGTTCCGGTCAAGTAAGTCTATGTCCTAATCCTTACCTAACCAACTTACTTGGGTTTTAAGGGCTGGTATTGAAAACAACAAAAAGCAGGTGAAACTGTTTAGCCCTAGGGAGGATTTAGATGTGAGCTAGTTTATTTGTTTAATCCCCAGGCAAACCTACAGTCAAGCTAATCAGAATGAGAGAAACCACTTCCTTCACATGAGCTAGGACTGTGAGAAATTGTTTTTCAGGGTGCTTTATAGCCAAACCCCTCCAAGGGCCTGGAAGAGCTCTCCAACCAGGGCACAAATATTCAAGGAGAACCTGTTTGTTTTACGGTTATTTTTATCCTACAATAAACAGCTTAAATTTGCAGACTATACTTTTTGACTATAAAGTGGGTTATTTCTCAAGATGCTGGAGCCTTCCCATAACAGATGGAATAAATAGAAGAAAATGCTGAGAATACACCACTGAAATTCTGATTTATTCAATCATTAACAAAGAGAAGCGCAGTTTCAATGGTAATAGAATGAAAACCCAACTGTTTCTGCTTGCCTTCTGAAAACTTGTTTTCTGTGGAGAATGCTGCTCTTAGGCAAACACCTATTTAAACCTCAGCAATGTATAATCTTAACTCCAGGCAGCATGGTTGCATAAGTTTGGTGATTTGTAAAACCTCTGCAATGAGGGGATGAAATATTAAAGTTCACTAGTATAAACTGCATCAGCAGCCCAAACACTGGGGCATAGGCAGGGAAGGTGGAGCAGCCCCTAGGAAAGATGCTGAACCCTTCACAACGATCTTTCAGTGCTTCTCAATGCACCTGCTTTGAAGCAATTTAAATCATCACAGTCCGTGCATGGCATTTGCCGGCTTGGCACTTAGCAGACAATGGTCAGTTAGTACATCTTAGGCACAATTAAGAAGGAGAGAAACAAAGATAAAACAGACATAACAAATAAAAGAGGAAAAGTTGTACAGGGATCAGTAGGAAGAGAAGAAATAGGAAAAGATCACCGGGGTTAAATACGACCTGAATACATTCTATACATGAAAGAAAATGTCAAAATGAAATCCACTATTAAGTGTAAGTAATATAAGCAAGCAAAAACTTTTTAAAAAAGACATTTAGGGGCAATAGTACTTTAAAAAGTATCAAGACGCTGCTTCCACCTTGAAACCACATTCAATTCTTTTTAAACTGACTGTTTGAACACAATGAAGCTAAATAATATACAATTACGTTTTAAAAAGTGCAAGAAACCAAAAATGAGAAATGTCAGAGTGCATGGGATTCTATAAAGTCTGTGAGAATCCATGCACGCTTGTACAGGTCCACATACAGAATGCATATGAAGTGAAATATACACCTAGTTTGCTTTCATATCATAACAAACCAGCAGGTTATAAAGATTTCAGCACACATGTGCTTTAACTGTGCATAGAACATGAGTCCTTGAGTTGGGGAGACCAACAAAATTGGAGCCTGCGGCATGGCTCTGTGACTAATTCACGATGTGACCTTGGCTAACTCAATTTTTTAACCTCCCAGAGTTCCCTGTTTTCATTTGGAACTTGGAAATAGGACTTCTAAAGGGTATGTAAAGAAGCCCCTTCCAGCTCTAAACTTCTGTAATTGTGAGAGCTTGCTTCTGTTTGTCTTCAGTTGACTATTTTTTTTCTTTTTTTAAACATAAACATAATAAAATAAGTTCACATGGAATTATATTTTGGACACTCAACCATGTCTATCAAGCTAAAGAGAAATGATTATGATACTGAGGCTTCTCCTTTATCCTTTATTATCTTTGTTTACATTGTATTAAAAGTTCTCCAACATCAAGTTGAAACTTTGTATCTGATTGCCCTAAAATGAAAATTCAATGAGACCATTTGGAGGTAGAAGTGGTTTTGTTTTGTGTATGTCTCTACATGAGAGCCTTACATTGCCCAGCCTGGTCTGTGATGCCTGGCTTTCAGTGACTCCCATGCTCTAGCCTGATGAGTAGTTAGGCAATTATATATATATATATATATATATATATATATATGAGTCATATATATATATGAGTCATATATATATATATGAGTCATTCTCTCACAGTTACCTACTGCTCTCTTTATCTCTGCCTGGATTCAGTCTTTAACATTTAGACAAGAATGGATTCCCTAAGTATTCTTACTAAGAGTTTTAACAAGTTATACACACGCACATACACATAGTCTGGATCTTAAATCTACACATCCTACACATTCTGAAATATCTTCTTATAATGTCAATAAACTACTACATTGTTATTGTTCAAGCTAGGGTTTTTTTTAATAGCACTTATTTTTGAGCATATATGATTACATAATATTCCCTCTTCCATTTATTTCCTCCTAACGCTCCCATGAACTTTCTTCTGCTTTGTTCTCTTTCAAATTCATTGCCTCTTTTTCTTTAATTATTGATATATATATATATATTATATATGCATGTTCCATTATGATATCTATATCTATAGATAGATATTCTAAAATTGAACTTGCTGAATCTGGAGAATGTTATGTTTATATATCTGTTTTCAGGGCTGACCATGTGGTATGAGCTAACCAATTGGTGCATTCTTCCCCGGGGCTGAAAACCATGCTGTCCATTTCCTGAATAGGTGCAGTGGTTTGAGCCTCTTCGTTTTTCCGTGCGCACACAGTATCGTGCCTATCTCCTATTGCAGGTGTGTGTTTTGTCAGGGTTTGTTTACCATGGCATTGCGTGATTGTGAAAGACCCATTATGAATAAGCCAATGCCTGAAATGAAGTGGAACCTTGATTTATTTGGGTAGGACCCTTCTCCAGGGCTGTAAATCATATTTTGGTGTTCATTTACCTTTGCATTCTTTCTGAGGCACCAGCACCAGCGCTGACGAATGGGAATCAAATGAAGTGTGCTAAGTGCCTCTGCTGGAGGGCTTCATCTCCCCACATGGCAGGGTGTGATTTATCTCTGCAATACATCCCCCGGCTTATTTTCCTTTACTTCTTTTATTTAGTGTTGTCACAAATAATACCAATTGGCCATTGACCACGAACCCTAAGCAGTAGTAAATTAATGGACTAAGCGCCATCTACGGAACTCATCTGCCCCCAATTTGATTAGCGCCACTTTGGTTGGGCCAAACCATTCATAGATGAGCTCCATTTATAAGAGAAGCAGCTTCACGAGTTCTCTGCAATTGTGGTGTTTGGGATCGGCAGGGATTTTAATGAAACACTTAAAAGTGGACTCTGATATCTCAGTCACTAAGGGTGTTCTATGCTTACGAAATCTGCATCTTCACTCGCCCAATGACTTCAATGATAACTCGCCTATTGGAAGCAACTGCACACGGAAGGAAAGAGCCATTCTTTTCATTTGTTCGGGGAGGCAAGGGTTACCAGGCTTACTTAGTGTTGGGGTTTCTTGCTTAGGGTGGTAAAGTTGCCTCTCGGCACACAGGCAATTGTCCCAACTCTGCGCTATGCACCTATTCCTGCGTCTCTCTGGAAAGCTAAGAGTCAAGAAGTAAGTCAGCCCACAGGAATGCAGAGTTCCTAAGAGGCAGTTCACCTTGGTATTCGAACAGATGGGTTGCACCAAGGGAATGGCGTTATGAAAACAATCTGGTCCATTTCTTTCTAGTGGCTTTAGCAATTACAGCGGGGCAGACATGTTCCAGCAAAAAGCACTTATCTGCAAGGTCAGGAAAACGTCGGTAAATCCAAAGCAGGGGAAATACCAGAAAGTTTGATAATAAAGCAAAGCGACAGCCTCTCGGCGCTGAGGAAACTGATAGTAAAGCTGCATGTGTGAGAGCTGTAACGGGGGGCACGCACCGGAAAGGGAGTCGGAGTCACATGAGACTCCGGATGGAGGAAGGGTAACAAAACAGAAGGACAGAAAATCATAGGGCTTGAGGCAAGAAGCCTTTCGAGTGGGTCCTTGTGACTCTAGCCCAGAAAGAGAAAATGGAAACTCTTGGCATAGCTTATCTTTCTCGAGCACATAAAGGAAAGGGTGAAGTTGATGTCGCAGTGATCCTCCACATCTTCCCGAAGATTATGCCCTCCTCGGGACTCCTCGGTCAATACCTGATTAAATCACTGGGAGGCAATCCCAGAAGTGCCTGGTGTTACAGTTAAAAGCATATTCAATATCCCTGTTTGTCTGGAGAATTTGGTGCATGACAGCATCTCAGACTCTCCCAGGTTTTCAAAGAAGTTTAAAGTGTTAGATTATCAGAGTTATGATCCTTAGCCCACAAATTCTTTTCATGGTGATTTCCAAGAGTTATTTGGAAATTTTGTAATTTTCCAGATAAAATTATTAAATAATGCTAAACCCAACCCACAAGTCAAAGTTCTTTAAAAAAAAATATTGGTCTCTCTGTCTCCGTCTCTGTGTGTGTGTGTGCATGTGTATATGTGTGTGTGTGTACACATGCACCCATAGAGGCCAGAGGTGTCAGATACCCTGGAGCCAGACTTATAGGTGCTTCTCAGCCACCTTATATGTGGTTGGCTCTACAGCAGAAGAGCAGAAAGAACCCTTAGCCACTAAACCTTCCCTGTAACTCTAAGTCATTTATTCTAAATAAAAACTAAAATGTCCATTAAAATAATCAAATTAGAAGGGAAATACGAGGAAGGAAAGAAGGAAAATAATGAAATGCAAGGAAGAAAAGATGGATGGATAGATGGATGGATGGATGGATGGATGGATGGACAGACGGATGGATGCATGGATACATGGATGGATGGATGGATGGATGGATGGATGGATGGATGGATGGAGCATAGATATATGGATGGATGGAAGGATGAATGGATGGACAGATGGATGGACGAATGGGTAGATGGAAGGATGCATGGATGGACAGATGGAGAAGGCTGCGTTCATTTATGTACTCACTTTTCTTGTTATTGGGTGATTTTTGTGCTCCACTACATATTGAGTGAGTGTTCCCCTTACTCTACAGCCTCTCCAGCATAAACTGTCGTCAGTGTTTTTGATTTTGGCTATTCTTAGAAGTGTAAGATGGAATCACAGAGTTGTTTTGATTTGCATTTCTCTGATGATTAAGGATGTTGAGCATTTACTTAGGTGTCTTTCAGTCATCTGAGATTTGTCTGTTGAGAGTTCTCTGTTTAGGTCTGTACCCTATTTTTTTAATTATTAGTTATTTTGATGTCTAGTCTTTTGAGTTCTTTATATATGTAGGAATCAGTCCTCTATCTGATGTGGGTTGGTGAAGTTCTTTTCCTATCTCTAGGCTGCCATTTTGTCATATTGACAGTGTTCTTTGCTTTCCAGAAGCTTCTCAGTTTCAGAAGGTCCCATTTATTAATTATTGCTACTGTGCTACTTGTGTTATATTTGGGAAGTGGTCTGTTGGGTCCATGTATTCAAGTGTACTTCCCACTTTATCTTCTATGAGGTTCACTGTGGTTGGTTTTATATGGAGGTCTTGTACACATCATTTACCAACCAATTATTGATTCCATATAGTCTGTTATTTCAGTATAGGTGAACTTAAAACTGATTAACTTTAAGAGCACCATTATTTAATCCAAGAAGTATAAGTTCAAACAAAACTTTGAAATTATATGATTACAATACTATTAGTAAACATTGTCTAAGTTATTAAAGAACAGAGGAAGCACAGGGAAGCTGACAATGGGATAATATCAGCCAAGTCTTCACTGGAGAAGGAATCTTTAAGATATGTTTTGAAAAGTAGATTAAAGATGAACAGTGATATTTCAGGATACGAGTATTTATAAGTTATATTAAAGCATGCAAATATTTTTGCATGCCAGGAGATGGGGCAGGCAGGAGAAATTCTAAGGCTTATTGAGGTCTGAAAAATTGCTATAAATCAGGCAAAAGAAAAAATGACATCCAACTTGGCTTACTGGGAGCCTTCAATAATTTGTTAGGAAATTTGGACTTGACCCTGAAGGTTAGAGAGATTGGCAGAATTGAAGCAGAAGTGCATGGATGTGTTAGTATGTCAACATGATCAAATTAGTGAGAAAAGAGAGTGTTACAAGATGGCAGCAACCTCTCACAGAGCTTCCCGGACTCCATGGAGCTCTGCGTTAATTCTGATATTGCTGGGTGATGCTATCAGACTTCATTGCACAAAACAATTACAAAGCATTCTACCCACTCTCGTTGACGTGTTGCGTCAACAGTAAACCCTTCTGCCTGCCTTTCATCTTCTTTATTTACTTAAGGATTTGTTATCCCCGGTATCTACGCAAAACAAACATTTTAATAAAACAACTTAAGTAAAAGGTTTTGCAACAGTGTCTGATAGAGTGATATGTGCTACAAAACATAGAGAGAGTAGAAGCATTGTGTGTGAGAAGCAGAATGCCCTAGCTAAGCCAGATGGGAAGCCCTGTGATTACCGAATCTCAGGTGCCCCTTCATGCCTGCCCTCTGATGCCAGGAGTGATGTTTCCAGCACACACATAGAACTCAGAACTCATCAAATCTTGTTCTGTTCAGACATCCTACTCATCTCTACTTACAGTTTATTCACTGAGGCTTCACACCTTGGCTTAGGACTCTCCCACAGAAAGCATGCCTCCATGGCACACGCACATGAACCTTTGCATTTCAACCTAGGTTGAAATTATTCCTTGCCACTTTTCCCATCTGATCATGAACTATATTTTCAAATATGTTTACCATTTATTTTATATGTAGAATAATATTGGGCATTCTCTAAACCTGTTACACAATTTATCTGACTTCTGGTTTCTCAACACCAGAAAAAAAGACAGTATGCTAATATTTCAAAAATGAAGTGAAAGTATAATTTGGGGATTGACATTCTAGATATTTGTGCTAGTGATCATTTTTAAAAAATTAATCACCCAACTCATGATTATAATCCTGGCAGCTAAGGAGCTGTGGCAGGTAAATCACGGCAAGTTTGAGGTTAGCCTGTTTACATAGGGAGTGGCAGGCCAGCCTAGCAGGTATAAATGGAGACTTTGTCTGAAACCAAAATAGAGAGAAATAATTGAATTTTTTTTATTAAGACAGATAGTGAAGATAAAAACATATATAGCTAGCCAAACTCTTGACTCTGGAAAATGTGTGAGAGAGCGCTAACCGTGCTGCTCTTTGGACCTTGTTCAGTAAATTTTTTCTATCTTCTCATTTTATAGGGGAAAACTACGAAGAAAAAAATGGTATGTTTGCTTTCATTTTATACACAAAATGTCAGTGATTAGCTCAGCAAATTAACACATTTTAAAATGAGGTGCCCATGCTGGAGTTGATGGTCCTATGTGCAGGAATACATGGGCAGCGATAAATGGTTTCGGTGAGCTTTTTAAAAAAGAACACGTGGGAGGAAAAAGTGGGGAGGTGGAATTGGAAGGAAGGAAATAAGGATTGATTTGATCAAACATATTATAAGCATGGCATAAAATTCCCAAACAAAAAAATTTTTTTATAGAAGATGATGACTCAGACCTAGTGAGAAGAATTTCCTTCTAAAGAAAAACAAGTCAAGGAAAACTCTTTAGATGAGGCAAACCCTGAGAGTTTCTGTGGCACCATCACCAATTCATACTCAGGTAACCTTGCCCATAATATTAATCTGACCACAAGGAAGTTATGGGTTCTCTGTGCAAAACAACTTTCCACCTTAAGTTTGGTTCTCAGCAGGCCCATCTTCACATCTTCCCAGATAAGATAACTCAACTGCAGTTGGTGAGTTTTTGTAAACAGAACTGCTCCTTCACCTCAGGCACAGCTTCCGCGTGTTGCTGAATTTAACAGATTCAACCCAAATAAGGAGCATGAGTAGTCACTCACGCTGCTCGCAGTGTGCTCCTGCTGCTGGAGACCTTGCCTTGCATTGCCTCATGGCCTCAACATTTATCCAGCAAAGGGCTTGAAATTAAGGACTTAGTTCTGAAGTCTGAAACCAAGGTGTGAACAGAGGTCATTCCCTCTAAGGGCTGAGGGAAGGATTTGTTTGACAATGCTGTCTTTGGTTTGTAGATAGCCATCTGCTTGTTGGCACATTATTCCCCCTGTATGCTGGTCTGCCCTCTAATTTCCTCTCTTTACATGGATACTAGAAATACCAGATTAGGGCAAATCCTATTGGCCCCATCTTAAACTGATTACTACTGTAAAGACTCCCTTTCCAAATAGGGTCACATTTATAAACACTGAGTTTGGGCTTCAACAGACAAATGGGGAAGGGGATCTGGTTCAAAACGTAACACAAACTTTCTCATTTTTATTCAGTCATCACTTAAACATTTACTTATTTACTACATAAACATTATAAGTGATTTCAATGTGTATTAGGAACAGCAGCTAAGCTAGTTTTTCAAAACTAAGTAGATTTAAATAATAATGGAAATACTCAAATGTTAGGCTTTATTGCTAGATGTTTTAAATTTGATAATCAATGGTTTCTGTAATATAATATAAACTATGAATTATAAAATGCCTGCACGTCCTGTGTCGCCAGAATTCACGGCACTAAATGCTTCCTACTCCATAGGCAGCATAGAGAGTTTTTGCACTGTTATGGGAGACGCTGGTGACTCCTCAAACCTCCAAAGTGTGCAGTCAATTTGTAGCTACAGTCTGGTGTCACAGCAAAAAACACTGTCTCACATTAATGTGCAAATATTCTAGAAAGTGTGGAACATCAAACCAATTATCAACTGAAAAAAAATTGTGTTCCATTTAACATTGCTAGTTTTCTTCTATCCAATGGCTCTGTAAAACTGACCAACACACGCCCTGTCTGATGCTATAACCCAAGACCAAAAGTTGGATATATTATTAAAAATTGAAGTTTACAGGATGGATTTGGAGGTTCACACCTACTATCTAAACTGCTGGGAAGGCTGATGCAAGAAGTGATTGAATTCAAAGTTAGACACAGCTTCATAGCATGTTTTAGATCTGCTTGAGCAACATAAAAGACCCTGTGTCAAAAACAACAGGAAAAGCCGGGCAGTGGTAGCGCACGCCTTTAATCCCAGCACTCGGGAGGCAGAGGTAGGCGGATCTCTGTGAGTTCGAAGCCAGCCTGGTCTACAAAGGGAGTTCCAGGACAGGCTCCAAAAGCTACAGAGAAACCCTGTCTCGGAAAAACCAAAAAAAAAAAAAAAAAAAAAAAAAAAGGAAAAAATTGTGTATTTGGTTATGGTTCTGGAAAATCTTTAGTAAGAAACCATACCAGGTAAGTCCCTTCATAATGTCTCATGGCATGGCAGAGGTCCAGAGATGGCAGGCTACAGAGAAAGCAAAAGTCATTGGGTCTATGCTGGAAATGACCTACCCAAATGAGAAGGTTCCTCCTATTAAAAATTCAATCATCCATAGTGGACCCCTTGTGACTTCATAGCTTCCAAATGTCTTACTTCTTCCGATGATCACAGTTCCACCATGCCACTAAATTTCAACATGAACTTAGCTGGACACAGTCAGATCAAAGAACCAAAGAAACATCGCTTCCACGCGTCTATGACTTTCCAAATTAAGCCCAATGAACCATGATCTATTCCCTGAATTGCTGATTTATAACCTTGACTGGGTGCACACCTTAATTTCTTATTCAATAAAAATTAAAGTGTTCTCTATAGCAAGTATTTTTGAAAGTTACTTGAAGTAACTTAGTAAATGTAAATGTTTTGGCAGGGTCAATCTTGAGATAAAAGTTAATGTTATTTTGGCTTTCTACAAATAGCCAACTATACAACAAACACCCGGAGTATTTCAAAGGGAACACTTGCCTTGCCTCACTGACTCTTGGAAACCTTTTCATATTATTTAATTCCTCTCGTTCCATATCTGAAAGTCTTGCTGTGTCCTCTGAGGACGTATTTAATGCTCTTCCCACCCTTGGTGTCTCCTTACTCCTCTCCCTTACGGTAGCCACACTCATGATCCTTCTAAAACAGTGACGGTCATCAGCCTGTCTCAAGGTTGCATGTCTGTCTTCCCATCTTCTCTCTTCCAAGTAGAGAAACAAAGATTTCTCAGTCACTCAGCAAAACATCACCTCAGGGTTGTTTCCTTCACGCCAAACTAAGCACATTGCCCCTGCAGCACTTCCACTGGCGGATTCATAACAGCTGTAAATAATTATGTGTGTATTTCTCTCATATTATTGCACTCTATTAGAACAAAGATTACATAGCCACGCTGCTCTTGCCTTCAATCTACTATAGTACTAAATAAATAAAAAGAATTCAATACATATGTGAGAGAAATTGGTTAGAAAAAAGAATACTTTAATTGCTGATGAAGCCTAAATTAAAATACTATGGGTTTGCAATGAACCAGTTTAAGTGGTGGTAGTCTTGGTGGTTACCATGAAACTTCAGCAATAATCCCCAAACTGTAATACCTTTCCTGAACATTCACTGCAAGCTAATCTTATAAAGAGCTTCTGGGAAGCAGGAAACCTTGGTCAAAAAAGTCTCTCTGTGTACTTTCTGCAACCGAGAGATTCATGTTTTTTAGGAGGTCCTGTTAAGAGTTCCAAGAACTCTTACAATAAAGGAAGGAGAAGGTTTATTAAGCCTCTCATAGCTAATATCATTGAGGAGTGTTGCTAGGAAATGCTGTTTTAAGAAAGGATAAGCCAGTTTCTCATCCATATATTTAAACGTCGTTTACTTGGAAAATTCCATTCTGTCTTTTTCTGTCTCGAAAGAAAGCCTGGAGATCATATCTTCTGTTGTTTCTTAGATTTTCCATCCTAGTTTGCTTTTCTGCTTCTGTAATCAACATCATGACCAACATCAACTTGGCAAGGGAAAGATTTGTTTCATTTTGCTGGTTAAATAATTCATCAAGCTGTGGAAACAGTGCAGAGCTCAAGGCAGGTATCTAAAGGCAGGGACTGAAGCAGAGACCATGGTAGAACACTGCTTCCTGGCTTTCTTGTATTTTATATGGTCCAGGTTCATCTGTCTAGGAATGGCTCTGCCCATATGGACTGGGTCCTCTTACATCTATTGGGGATTAGGAAAATGAATCATGGACACAGCCAAACTCTGATCTGATCCAGACAATTCTTCATTGGAGATTTGCTCTTCCCAGGTGACTATAGGATTGTGCTACATTGACAGTTGAAGCCAAATGTGACACTGGAAATTGATATGCAGAATTAAGCATCTTATAAAATCTTTGTCTTTTTTATTACTGTTGTTTTTTATTGTTTTTATGGAGCTATACATATTTCCAACACCCCTTTCCTTATAAAATATCTTGCTATTTTAAAAAAAGTATATAACTTTGGACAGCTGAGTTTTAATACCTATGGATTTATAATACTATAAATGGCTATTTTCTACCTAGAATTATTTTAGCCTACTCATAATATTAGAAGCCATCAGGCCCCAAACACTTTGAGTTTGGTGTTTGTTTATTTAGTTACCTGTCATATAAATTCACAATGTGCTCATATAGTATTCATCTTATGTCACACACTAAAATAAAAACCTCAAAAGCTGAAGTAAAATCAATTGAAAATTAGGCCCAGAAATCTTCTTTTCACAACTGAGTGGTTTATTTTACTTGCTTCCTAGATTATATGTGTGAACTTTACCTTAGAAATAATCATTACAACTCTCCCTGGGTTAAAGCAAGACTCGGGATTATGTCTCAAGAACAACACAGGAATATTTGAAGGCTTACTGTTTCCTTCAAACATCTCAGCTTCCGTGTCTGAGGTCTGCTCTGAGTAAGTAGGTAGGAAGACCAACTGTCAGTCTATAGCAAGGACACCTAAACATGAACAAACCGTCTATTTTCACAACCTTTGTTTCAGGAATAAGATGTTGTGAAACTTCCTGTCCTGGTGCTGCTATCTTGGCGTGTCCACTTGCCCTGTGTCCTACGAGGGTTTGGTGGCAAAGAACAGGATTCTCTAGAAACCCAAACTACGAAGGCTGCCAATAACTTGGGACATGAATATGCCAAGGACTTAGAAAATGAAGATTGTGGAGATTGGTGTTAGGTGTTTTCTTCCTATGTCCAACTCAAGGACAGTTCTGGATAGTAATTTCAGCATTGAGAAGGCTAACGGAAACGCCTGTGCAAAATTTACCTGGCGCAGTTTGCATTCATGGCATGTTGAGTTCCTCTTTACAGAGACTGCCCTCAGTGCAGAGGGTTCAGCACAGATTTGTAGAGCTGGGAGTTTGGAAACTTCTTAAATTGAGAATTGTTTATCAGTCAACCAAAAAACTGCTAACATCTCAGTGAGCAGCATTAGGGGAGGGAAGGTACCTGGGCTTTGGAGAAAAGGGGAAAGGAGATGATGCTGGTTTACACGGTAGTTAGATTTAAAGCTATGTGATTTAAAACATGTACTTTATCTCTCTGACCTGCCATACAAGACGATTTGTCTCTATTATCTCTATATTATGTAATTGTCACTATTATCTCAGAGTTCACCTCAAATTAAAATACTTCGAGCAGTGACTAAACACATAGGATTTTGTTAAAATTTCATGAGTATTATTATTATTATTAATATTATTAAGTGTACCTGTAGAGGCCAAAAGAGGATGTAGACTCTTCTGGAGCTGGTGGTTCTGAGCAGCCTGACATGGGTGCTGGGAACTGAACTCCAGTCCTCTCTCTGCAAGAGCATCAAGGACTCTTAAAACCTCAGCCATATCCCCGACCTCAGATGATGTTTCTCACTGTAATTATTTATGTTATTTTAACCAGAATGGAAGAAGTGAGAATTATCTATGATCCAAGGTGTATGTAAGGAAAGACTAAATCTGCTCTGTGAAACCTTTGATGCAGAACCACTTGACTGTATTAAACCTCGTGACCGTACACAAGCTGGCAATTTTGATTAAGGAATCTTCCGTTTGAACTTGACTTAATCTTTAGTTGAAGTAGAAATTCTTGTGGTGACACTTTCTGTCCTCTGCGGTTCTGTCCAACACTGTTACTCAATGAGACAGAGGGATTAAGTCAAGAAATCTACCGTGAGTACAACTTGCTATAAATGAAAGAAAACAAATAAACAAAAAACAGAAAACAAGAACAAAACAAAACAAAAACATACAATTCACAGGGAAAAGCTAAATGACTTCTCTACATCTTATGTTGAAATAAGTTCCACAAATTAAACTCCTAAGAAAATGAGTTACAAATAATTTACTCATCAGTCTTGATTTTGAATATTCTTGAACAAATGTTTGAGCTGCAATACATTTGGGCCAATTGTCAAAGTCTTCCACCAGAAACTAGGTTAAAAATTAATCAGCAGCAGCTTTCTCTGGACTTTGTGTGTTGTATTAGTCTAATCAGCTACTCCCCTGCGGGGGAAAGGCTGGAATTAGACTTGTCAAGATGAAGTAAATTGGAAGTAGAAATGATGAATTCTCCATTTTCCTCAAAAGAAAACACAGATCTTTAAAAAGTAAATTTTCTTTTTGCAAAGTGGGAATTTGCTTCTGTTATCTAATGTTAAAGCAGGACCAGCCTTTACCCTTAGAAAGTGAGTGCCAGTTTATAAAGCAGGAGCAGAGTGGGGGCAGAAACAGCTTCAGACTTGATGTTCTAACCCATTCTCTGTAGAATAACAAATGGTTGTCTTTTCAATGTGATGTATTTTCTAGCTCGACACCCCCCACACACACACACATATACACATCTGCAAAAAATTTAGAAAATAACACTTGTTGCGAATGTGTTTTCAAGGTCTAGAAGATTGTGGATTCCTTAACTCTTTATGATCCCGGGAAAATCAAGGCTATGAAGAAATTACTTTTTTAACATGAAAGTCTGGCTAATGGGGAACATCTGTGGCACCATAAACTTCCCTTAACTGACAAAGATAGACCATCATCACACACCTTCCATTTGGGGAAAGGCAAGCTACAAAATAATGTACAATCGGTTTGTAGTACAAGGACATGTCTTTCTTACCAGCAAGCATTGGAGTGAGTAGCTCAACACCCCCAAAGCAAAGTTGTAATGACCTGTGGGTCATTGCATGATGGAGGTCACAGGAGAGCCATTTAACTGGATTCCTAACATGAGTTATTCATGAAAAAAAGACATAATTGAAGTGTTTCTATGCTTGGATGCTGTAACATATTTTTAATAAAAATATAAACAGTGATAGAAAAAGCAGAAAAGAAAGGTAAGTATCCCACAGCAACTGAACCTGTTTAGCAGAGATGAAACTATTCTCTGTCCCTGAGGCAAAAGTGTGTGGACGAACGTGCAAGTATGGTATGTCACGGGTATATGTCACGGGTATGTATCACCCATCATACTATTTTCAGCAAGAACAACTAAGGAAAATGGCCCATTATTTTTTTCCATAATAAACTGGCATTTCCCCTCCCACTAGCACACCCTTGGGATTCTTTGACATTACTTCAGTATAGTTATTGGTGGGGAGCTTCAATAATTAGCCTCACAATACAAAGTTAACATTTTCATGTCACTTTAGTATATGCCAAATATTATAACATTTTATGTTTAAGGTTATCTTTTACAACATTCGATAGTCAAAAGTACAATATTAGAAATATAAAACCCTCTGTTTTTCCAAGATTTGCCTTTCTTACCAAATTAGCATGTAACGACACCGATTCAGTGTAACTTCATCATGCTCTGGGAAGGACTAAAGAATGAAAGCTAACAGCTCCCATTCGGAGGCTCCGGTGTGCCTCACACACACCTAAGACAGCAGCCAATTCCTAAGGGGGTTCTCTGAATATATGTGCCCTGATATGTTCAAACTCAAATAAGAACTGAATGGGATCCTTCACTGAGGTAATAATAATAATAAGAAAAGCACTAACTGTGCAGAGAGCAAACAAGAAGAAACGGAGCACAGAATCCCTGGCATTTCAGCAGAGGAGAGCTAATGTCTAGCACAGATATAAGCCACCACTTAAGTCAAAATACAGAAGAAAAGCACCCTGTGCACAACACACACCTTCTGGGGAATTTTTCTTGAGGCTGGAAGGACATTGAACCTCAGTGAACGTTTGTCCTCTCTGACTGCTATGTGTAAGACAGAAGCCTGAGGAGGTGCGGTGATCTATCCTAGGAGCCAAGGCTCAAGTACAGCCATTCTTGACCCACAGTATCTGTTCTGTCTCAAAGGCCATAATGAAAATGGAAAGAGTAGGACTTGGAGGGTGGCAAATAATGTCCTACTGATGTTCCCCTTAGCTGTACCATTTACTCAAGGACTTGTAGCTAAGAGGCCAGGACCTTGGAATGAACTCTGGGTTAAATACCTAACAGAATAGGAAAATTGAATATTTGTATGAAGTCCATGGGCTAACAGGTGATTGTTTCCCCAATTAAAAATATTTTACATCACCAATAAAAGGAAAAGGAAAAGAAGAAAGTAAATGAGACGTAGGACAACCCAATCCACTTAAGTAATATTTTTTCACAAATGTGTGTGGAGCTTTTTCTATAAGCAACATATAATGTCAGATACCAAACATGTCTGCACAGCAGACACTGCATTCTCATTCTTAATGAGGTTCTGAATTAAGGACAAAGTAAATAGCACAGTAATTACAACCACAAGTTCATGGACAAGAAAGATGTTTATGAGATCTTGAAGCCAACGGTTTTAACCTAGTCTTGGGAGTTCAGAGTTCTCCAATACAAATTTGCATTTTACCTAATGTAAGTAGTAGTTAAGAACTTAAAAATTAAATTCTGGAACAAAGGAAATGGAATTCAGACTGCTGGAGGTACAGAATTGTATAAACAGATGTACCTCTAGGATGAGAGATGACTCAGTTGGGGAAGTGTTTGCTGCACTAGGATGACCCTTAGTTTGATTTTCAGAATCCACTGAGGGCTCCCTAGCCAAACAGCTTAGCCTCCATGTGAATTCCAGGTCCATGAAAAACTCTGTCAAAAACACAAAGTAGTTAACGAATACTTGAAGAACATCTAAGGTTATTCTCTGACCATCACACACAGACACACACACACGTACTCTCTCTCTCTGTCTCTCTCTGTCTGTCTCTCTCTCTCTCTCTCTCTCTCTCTCTCTCACACACACACACACACACACACACATACAGAAGCATGTTCACACACAGGAGAGAGAGAAAGAAGAGAAAAAAGTATCACCGCTCTCTAAATCCAGCCCTGCTCGAAGGGCTTTCTGCTGTGCTGTATAGCTAGCTTTGACAAAGTCTACAATAGTAAACTGGACCAGAACAGATTCCTGCATATTACTGCATTCTTTTCCTCCACTGTGAGAATGAGCCTGAGACAGCCTGATGAATGCAGACCTGTGGCGCATGGTAGCATCTAGAGACCCAGCTGATTTATGGACCACCTGTGGACAGATAGCAGAACCCAGTTAAGATGAGCAGAGTAGCCGTTCTCTGTCACTAGTGAATGAATTCTGCTAAGTGCTGGTTGTCACCTCCCTCCCCCGCCCCGCAACAGCAGACTGCCTTAAGAAGACGTCAAGTGCCTACCCAACTAACTCATAAATTTGTGAACTAAATAAATCGTCAATGTTTTGAACCATTGGGATATGCAGTTCTTTTTGTGGGAGGAAGTGGGCAATTTAAAGGTATACATATCCAATATAGTAGAAAGTGGTTCTAATAGCAAAGCAAGTAGACTATGAGAGCAGTCCAAGGTGCGAAAAATTACAGAATGTTTTCCAGGAGACTGGAATAAGAGATCATATAAGTTGGGATATATGAAATTGAACATGAGGATACAGAATGGAGGGGACTTTAACATCCTTCTCCGTAGAATAATAAACTACAAAATGCTTTAAGAGACAAAGAGGCATGAAGGACCTCAGTGCTCGTTTCTGAAAGTCAAACTGTCTGTAGTTTCATGAATGGAATAGAGAAGAAAAGAGAACAGATGCAGAGAATACTAGGAAAAAAAGTTGGAAGGGGAAGTAAAAAGATTTCCTGCCAAATGGGATGGATATATATATATATATATATATATATATATATATATATATATATATATCTTCAGTCATTCTGAAAGCTGTAGATTCCCATTCCTGAAAAGGTGTTCTTTCCAGGAGTTACAGTTTTAAATGAATGCCCTTCAACAGCCCAGCCTGAATTATCTGCTAGCTCTAAAGAGTAAAAAGAATGAATGGATTAAAGGAATGATTTTCTCTGAAGACATTTTATACTCAATATAAGAAATTAATAAAATGACAAACAAGAACTGGGCTTGGTAGAAAGAAAAAAAAACAGTCTAGTAATCTTAAGACTTAGGAAAGGGAGGCAGAAAGAAAAGTTAAAGGAGCACCCGGGCTACTGCGAGATAAACACTGAGGCCGCAAAGCTCATATAGTCATTGGGAAGACAGCAGAATCAGTTTCAAAGTCCACTGCCCCTTTGTTGGTAAGGAATACTTTAGAGATGAAGTCATTTGGAGGTGGGTTGTAGCTCACTGGTAGAGTATGCCATTTACATTTGAAAGAACCTGGGTTCAATACACGCAGCACATCATCAACAACAACAACAACAAGAGTTTAATGTAATAGGGAAAGAAGAAAAAAAGGGAAAGGGGGGAAGAAAACAAACTCATCATGATTTTCTTTTCCCACTTTCAAGAATTCTATCCCATCCTTACAGTCATGATCAGAATCACATTGATAATATGCATACACATGTTTCCTCTACCTTTGACCACCATGTGACACCCATAGGTACACTAGACAAGACGAACCCTGTGAGAAAGTCAGCAGTAGTGTAATCATTTCTCTATCTGAACCCGCTCCTTCACGTTCTACATAGATCCATTTCCTCTTGCTTCTGCGAGAACACTGCTCCAGGGGACTCTGCACGGCATCACTCAGAGGTACTTCCTCCGCCTCCTATCCTGCTGGTTGCCTTTCTTCTGGATTCCTGGACTCTGTTGCACGTAGAGCTGTGTCTGATTCATAGAGCAATTCTGCCTCCCCTTCCCTGGCTCTCCATTGCTAAGTTATACTTGTCTTCTAGATTGTTTCTGGGGTTACAATTAAAGATTTTAATTATTTCCTATTTGCTTTAATAACAGAGCAAGCTTCAAATGAGGAGACAAATTTGTCTCAGTTTTCTTCTTTTTCACTCCATTGCCAATGGTTAATGCCATTTAGCATATAATGAGGTAGGCTTGCACACACTGGCTATAAATACCAGAGTAAAACAGTAGCAAGTAGCTTGTTGGATGTGGAAAATGTCAAGTGACACATGGGGACCAGAACCCTAGAGGAAGCATGGAACAAAAAGCCAGAAGTATGATTTACTCGGTGTTGCACAATGAAGCAGCGGTGCACGTGTAAGAATCTGGAATTGGACCCTCTGTGGAAGCCCAAGTTCATGAGAAGTCATTGGTTAGAGGCCAAGACAAAGTCCTAGAGAGTGCTGATTTGCTTCCAACAGTACTAGAGTGCAATACAGCAAGCTCTAAATCTGCCCAACATGTGCAGACCCCAGCTTTAAGTCTTTATTAGCATGTTGCATTCTCTGATATATTCTCATCCAAGCTGAAGAGCCAATATTTGTGTCTGTGCATTTCCTGGGATACCTTATAGACAGAACTTGCTGCTTGGTGCTTGCGTAGACAATTACACATAAAAAGGGAGAAGTAAAAGAAATCATGAACAATGGCGAGGAAATGAACATGCTGACTACCTTAAATGCTACATTGCTGCCTTGCTATTCCACCTCTCTTTTCAGTTTTCATGCACAAGTCCAACGTCCTGTATTTTTTTATAGTCTTCCCACATTCTGTTCACAGGTCATCTGAATTGTAGACAATGAGTGCTTCCGAAGGCTAACTCACTGGATCGGCTGTCTCGACTGTGATGTTCTGCTGCTTTACACGCACATATAGCAGTGCTTATAGTAGATGCTGTACTGCAGAAGTGAAGAAAATCCCAAGAACAAGTCCAAACAGAATGATATCATATTATAAAAATAAGACTAACTGTTAGAATATTCTATTAGCTATGCAATAACAAAAATAATGGCTAATACAATTAAATTGAACTTTGAAGAGATTTTTTTCTCATAGTGATTACTATCAGCATTTCAAGTATATCATATGTCAAAAACAAATCTCAAACATGATCTTCTTTCACGCTTTCATATGATAAAATACCTTATAGATAACTATGAAATAGAATGTTGGGTTCTTTTGAGGTTTAAATACCTAATTATTTGAAAAGATAGTATTCAGAGCATCTGTATTTGAACCTTTTTCTCTGTAATGATTCTAAATTTCCTCCTACTTAGGACACAAAAGCTTTAACTCCTTATGATTACAACTTCTCATCAAACATGTTATTCCTCTTTAAAATCCATTTTATACCAAATTATTCTTATTAACACATATTTATCTCTGCCTAGTTTTTCTCAGTGATCCTGTTCAGAATCTCCACACATGACCCATGTTAATTAAATAATTGTATAGCCGGCCCTTTATTATTCAATATTTGAACTAAATTAATGCACTAGCATGTTTGTTTAAAGCATGTAGCCTATGACAATCTATGTTACTCTTTCTTATAAAGACAATAGACAATATAAATGAAAGAGTGAATGCAAATGATATTGTAGGCTATCTCTCCCCATAAAAATAAATGGGAAACTCTTCGATAATGATGTTAGCAATTTTATTATATCTTCAAATTCACCTTGATGGCTTTTCCTTAATCAGTCACATATTAACTCTGATGAGTTCTGTAAGAAGAAAGAGAGATGGTTGAGATGCTATTTCTGCTGAGGTTTGCACCAGCAAATTAGGAAGCAAATACCTTTGTTCTCCTTATTGGGATTGCATACTGATCTACGTGAGCAGGTGCAAGGGACTCGACTTATTTGGGGATAGAAGTGGGTTTGTGGTGTCACTTCTCCTTTCTTCCATTTCTTTATCTTTAAAATGGTTACACTGATACTTCTTAACAGAAATCTGTGGTCGGATATTAGGTGGAAAAGTAGTAATGAACTTTAAAAGATGGAATACTGTGCAGAAGGGAGCTTAAAAATCTCAATTCTGTGTCAAATACTGCCCTTCCAGGAAGGAAATCTACAGAAAAGTGTGCTCCCTGACACTGATCTGCCCCCAAGAGCTCCATTTATTCTATACAATTTTATAAGGAGAAGAAGCGTTTTAAATTTATGTGTAGATTTCCAGGCACTGGCAACATATGTAGAGTTTTAAGAAATTGTTAGTTTGAATATANATATTAGAGGGTGCTTGCAGCTGTAGGGTTAGTGAGGCTTAAATGTAGAGAATCATAACAGGGAAGCATCTAGTCTTATTTGAAGCAGAATAAAGTGTGTTCATAATGACATTTTTTTCCACAGCAAAGATAACATTGTCTTCTTGGACCCTGCATTTCCTCCTACCATTAGCCCACAGCTATTTAATTCCCATTATGTATTCAGTTACTCTCACACTCCATGGTGAGACACCGAGGATCCCGGTGTGACATGAAACTGGGATTGCTTCTGTTCCCGTCGCCTCCTCCCTCTGCAGGACGTGGTGTCCCCTCTGGATGTCTCACCAGAAGAAACCACTGACAAACTGAAACATCCTCAGTGAGTTAGCAGGTGCTCAGGGCTCTGCCCAGGTTGCTCCTGAGCTGACTGAGGGAAGGGAAGCCTGTCTTTGTAGAGAAGCACAGACTTGGAAGGACTCTGCAAGGTCGTCTTCTCCAAATGCTTGATTTGAGAGCTTTTAGACTCTCTGGAGACACTACACAAGAGTTTCCCGTGACCCTGCTCAGACTCGCCCTTCCATTGAGACCCCTCTATCCTTCTGTCTCCAGGAACAAAGAGTCTGTATTTGAGACAGACCGATGGTAAAATATAATTCCCCTATTCTGTAAAATGTGCTATTTTTATTTAGCTTTCTCACAAGTATCTCTCTGTTCCTCAGAACAGGCTCTCTTTTGCCTAGTTTTCTAGCTCCCAATTTTTCATTCCATTCTCTATACCCTAACTTTTATTTCTTCTCATAGCAGAGCTGGACCGAGCTCCACACTCTAGTTTATATGTCCAATTACACACCCAACTTTATACATCCAATAATACACACTTTGTATGACCACACATAACATGAATTCTCATCATGTATTTCTGAATAATTTGAGTCTCTTTTTTTTAGATTTTTCTTTAATCAATTTTATCGAGCTATACATTTTTCTCTGCTTCCCTCCCTTCCTCTTCCCTCCCTTTCAACCCTTGCCCATGGTCCCAATGCTCCCAAATTTACTCTGGAGAACCTATCTTTTTCTACTTCCCTTGTAGATTAGATCCATGTATGTCTCTCTTAGGGTCCTCATTGTTGTCTAGGTTCTCTGAGATTGTGATTTGTGGGCTGGTTTTTGTTGGGACCATTTGGAGTCTGGTCTCCAGCTGCTCTTCCCTGCTAGAGATCTTTCCTTTCCTTCTGATTTGACTTACTGAAAGCTGTGTCAAAGTTGTTTACCAGCTCTGCTTCACGAGCCCGTGTTGCCTTGCCTTGAGGATCAGAGGATAAGGTTTTCACCTGTTGGCCCACTTGACTGTTGGGTATAAGCCTCTGTGGCGCTATTGAATAAAGGGCTTCTTACCAGTGACTAGAGGTCCGTGTCTCTGTCTCTCTGTGTCCCTGTGTGAGTCTTTGTGTGTTTCAAACTCCAGCCCCTGCTTGAAGCTCACGAACTGTATGGTAGCATTGCGTGCTTCAGGTTTTCTTTGCTTTATGTTGAAATACCACTTATGAGTGAGTACCTATGATAATTGTCTTTCTGGGTCTGGGTTACCTCACTCAATATGATGAGTCTATTTATTTTATTTTATTTTATTTATTTATTTATTTATTTATTTATTTATTTTTTTGGTTTCTCGAGATAGGGTTTCTTTGTGGTTTTGGAGCCTGTCCTGGAACTAGCTCTTGGAGACCAGGCTGGTCTCGAACTCACAGAGATCTGCCTGCCTCTGCCTCCCAAGTGCTGGAATTAAAGGCTTGGGCCACCACCGCCCGGCTGATGAGTCTATTTTTTAATAGCTACAAAATATCCAAAAATTCAATGACTTAATACAATTGGTTTATATTTCCAAGAATCCTTGTACCAAGAAGTCAGATATATTGACACTTCTGACTTTCTGGGACTTCTAGAGGGATGCTTTATCTAATAATTATTCATGCATACTAAAACATAAAGATAACTTGCTTTGTTGTGACTTTACAACAACATTCTCTTTTATGACTGCATCTATTTATTACTCTGTCTCTAGTTTCTCCTTTTAAATGTTTGTTTAAGGGCTTGAAAGATGACTCAGCTGCTAAGAGAGGAAGAAAGTTCAGTTCGCAGTATCCAAGCCAGAAAGTTCACAACTGCCTGTGCCTCCAGGTCCAGGGGACCTGGTGCCTTCTTCTGGCCCATTCATGCATAGACCCATTAAAAACAAACAAACAAACAAAAAAAAAACATAATCATGTCACGTGCTTAAACATAAGCTATTTTACATTTGTTTGTTTGTTTGCACTATTCTGCTACCTCCACAACACACACATGGAGGTCAGAGGACAGCTGTTAAGCTTGCTGGAGCCAATTCCCTCCTTCTATCAAGTGAATCCCAGATATCAGAGCTGGGTCTTGACAGAAAGCACCAATAGCTACCTAGCTAGTCTTTTTGGATGGGCATGTAGACTGTCCCTCATTTTTCAGTATCGTTAACATTGCCTTAATTAGTAGCCTAAAAACTCATGTGTCAGATAAAGCTTAAGGGTCATCACTGGCTAAGAATTTGAGTTTCTGTGTAAGTAGAGATGGCTAAACCAGTGATATGGAGCAACCAGGGCTGAAGTAAGGGATGCCCTTCCAACTGTTCGTTAGTTCTATTCTGATAGAAAAAAAATAGATCACTGTTACTAGAATCAGGATTTGCATATTCATGAGACCAAGCCTAATTTATATGCTTCATCACTTTCTGAATTAATTCTTTATTTTTTTTATTTTTGTGGCGATATTTTATTTTTCATTTTGTGACGCTGATCTAGGCAATACAGCATAGTGAGTTGGTGTTTGACAGCTGTAGTAAGTATTTTCCCACAAATAAAAGCCGTATTTAAAAAGTTCTCCCAGTGTAGTTTCTCTTACAGAAGCGTTTTAAATTTTTTGAAACAAACTATTGTGTTTTTTTTTCTTTTTATGACACTTAGGTTTAGATTCATGACCCTCAATACTGTAAAAT
The DNA here is from genome assembly GCF_014885135.2 of Alexandromys fortis. Taxonomy (NCBI): domain Eukaryota; kingdom Metazoa; phylum Chordata; class Mammalia; order Rodentia; family Cricetidae; genus Alexandromys; species Alexandromys fortis. The sequence goes on from NW_026067995.1 coordinate 5,087,883, forward strand.
AGGTAACTTTATTTTCTTTGGGGAGTTTTGCTGCTTTGCTTATATAAATATTCAGTCTATTTGCAATTTATATGCAGTTGTGGAGACTGTTTTCTCAAGTGCATAGCTAAGCAAAACAGTAACGTTTATTTAGCAACATACCCATTCCCAACTAACTTGGAGAATCAAAACCATTGTATCTTGACCCTTTGCTGTATCCCAGTTTGTCTCTTCTTCTACAAACTTTTCTATAATTAGAGTGGAGTGCAATTATTACCAAAATTTCTGAGTATTCTTGCAAATACATTTTTACAAGAGTCTGAAGGAAAGTATCTCTACAAGTGTCATCTTAGATTTCACTGAGAAGATGTTAGAATCAATTTGTGAAAAATAACTGTATTAAAATCACAAATATATGATCTTTTTGACAGTTTGTAAATTTATGTGCCTTCTATATGTTCTATCATTGCTTTTTCTTCTGCTACAGGCAGGTGTTCCTATTATATAGTGTTGATGCATTTTTCTCATGCTACTATTACTGTACTTTAAGAAAATCTATCACCTTCTTATGTTATCAAATTTTTTTGCTACAGCAATTTTGTACAGTACACAAATATTGAAACACTTTAATGACATAACTAATATTTCTTTGACTTCTTCGATTAAAAGATTTTATAAGTTCAAGTAATATTAATTTAAGTTCTGCCTTAAGATTGGGAGTGTTTTTTTTTTGAAAATTGTATTTTAAAAGTATTATGTAAATTAAGTAATTTAGGAAATTTGGCTTTTAAAACAAACAATTTAATTATTGCAAAAATGTATTTTTATGAAAAAAATCATAAGTTTCAGTGGTGGTCTGTGAGTTTAGAACACGGTGTTGGGTGCTGTGATGGTCATTTTGTTGTGCAGAAGAAATCGGGGCACTGACTATTTCCTGGGTGAACTTGGCACTCTCGGTGTGCAGTACATAGTGCAGTATTTCACGAATTTTTAAACAGAGCAAAAGAGCATCAACATCTTTGGAGGAAAACACGTTTTCCACCTGAGAGTTAGACTTTGATTACTTAGTATATTTTGGCATAAAGAAAAGAAGGTTAAATAGAAAGTAAAGGAAGAACAGCATAACAGTCAGAAAGGCAAGGGTCAAGAGTACAGAAATCAATGATGAATCTTAAAATGACACAGTAAATAAAAATGGAAACATGTCATTTGAACAAAGCCACCATATGTCTCTAAATCTGGGCTTCACTTTTAACAGTTGATGGAATGACTGATGCTCGGAGAGCTCGGTTTAATGCTGGGAAATAAGAGAATGAGGAATCCAAGCAAGCGTGTAGGTAGGTTACCTTTTGTCACCCCTAAAGCAGGCTCTGGGTTTCAGATAATCCACAAGAGATGCATGAGCAGACATGCCCAACCTGTGCCCTCAGGCTGCAGGCATCCCAGAATAGCTAGGAATGAGGTCGGAACACATTATAGATGACAGCATCATGTCACAGTGCAAAAGATTACACAACCCTGCCGAGGTTTGCTGTTAGGACTGTCACTACCCAGCCCAGTGAACAGGCATGGGCAGTCCCTTCCCCATCAAGGAGCTTTGACTCCGAATCTAAGGTTGCATCTGATGTAAAGGCACAGATCTTCACCATGGCAAGAATAATTATGCATCTACAATGTCAAGACTCCTGATGTTCTCCTTCTTTCTTCTAGAGAGTCTTTTTAGGGAAAATGAGACAGAAAATATGCTAGCAGATGACACGGGGATTTCACATTCCCTACTATTGGTTCAAAGTTGCTTGTGATCCATAATACAAAACTTATAAACAAATGGAGATTTTAAAAAAAAAAGTGTACCTTGCATGTAGATTTAATTACTTGTTCTCATAGGCAAGACTGCAGAACTTACTCATCCAGATTTGTGTAAGAGTTGAAAATGGTGGTGGACACTTGTAATTCCAGAACCCAGATATGGAGGCAGAAAGATCAGGAGTAACCAATAGAAGCCTTGGAGGAAAGGTGAATTCAAGGTTAGCATCAGAAGAAGGCTGGGTGAGGAAATCTGCTGCCATATTGTATAGTACACAAAGCCTTTCCCTCAAGACTAACACAGTTCTCAGAGTCGGCAAAATACATATGTGAGCTTCAGTAAATTACGCATGTCGAGTACAGGCCAAGAAGGTCTGGAACCCACATGCAACGATGGTTCAACCAGGTTTTAGCGTAGTCCTTTCAACTGTTACACAGTATTGGGCTTTCATGCAAAGTACACAAAGCATTAAGGCAGTGATTACTACAAGAAGCTCTAGAAGGCTAAAACAAATTCTGTGGCAACAAAACTAGGTAAGGGGATTTCCCGTGCCTTTGTTTCCTCGTGGATGCTGACTTCCTGGAGGCCTGTCATGCACTGCTTGGGTTCCAATAGTCCCATGACTGCAGTGCATATTGCCACAAGGAAACCTCCATATAGATGCATGTGTCGGCTAAATGCTGTTATTCACTGGGAAAATGGAGCCAAATGAAACCCCGTTTCAACAGGGAGCACTTAGGAGCTTGGAGTCTGTGGGTATGTCATTTGTGTATCTTAATTTTCCTATAATCTAAACATAAAACAAGCTGTTTCCCAGGCAGCGCCTAGCTGAAGTCACAAGGAGAGTGGGCTTTGGTTTGAATGAATATCCAAAATTGAATTTACCTAGAGGGAATTGAACTCTCAGGTGCAAAATCCATTTAATTCTTAGTCAAGCAATCTAACCAGAAAGCCTAAATTAAAGGGATAAATAGGGCAAGGCATAGACTGAGACAGGATTGTGGTTAGGAATAAAAGAGATGAGACATTCTATTTGGGCTAGGAAAACCCATGGTTTAATGTCGCTCTTTTTAATACGTCAATTCAGGGCGCTCTACGCAGCATGTGTGCTTGATGGTTGTATGGGCGAGACTTGAAGATAAAAATGTCATGTCAGTCCTAAAACTATGATATCTTCCTTCACCACATCCATCAGGCATAGCTAGCACACCCAAATTTTCAGCAACATCTGGAAAGATTCCAAATATTAGGTTGTATTTGTTGGTTTGACGGGGCAAAAAAACTGCCCCTGTGGGCTGCAAGATCACTGAAAGAGATTGAAAGCAGACAATTTACACCCACTGGCTTTTCCTTTCTCCATGTGCCCAGGAAGCAACAAAACAGCCACAAAACATAGCCACACTCCACTGTTGCACCTTCCTTTCCATACCCTTGTCTGTTTAGAATGTTGCACATTGTGCCGGGAGAGCTACGGTGAGGCTCTGAATCAGTTAGCCCTGGCTAATTTGACTGCGTTCTGTCAGTGTGGCCACCTACTTCACTTCCAACTCAATGGCCTTTGGCCTGTGACCTAGTCTCTGCAATTTATTATGCCTGGGGGTTGCTGGGAGCAGACAATTGATAGAAAATTATCATTTTGAATCCTAGCAAAAAAATTCTCCAACCACTCTGGGGGAAAGGCAGAGACTTCAGCTGCATCCCTAAGTTCTCTGGAAGTGGGAAAGATGAGGTGGTAGAAACAAACCCTGAAGCAGGAGGGCAATGGGTCAATATATGTAAATGTCTCTACACAAGTTGATATAAAACACATGACTTCAAGTGACTTCTAAAATGCTTGAATTCTATAAGACACACACAGAAATGAGTGATCTGAACACCATCTGTTTGTCCTTTTGGTCCATGTGGTAATGGTCATTTCTCTGACTACCTGTGGATATGGAAATGTGTTTAAAATGATGAAGGACCCTCTGCTCTACTGTAATGACAACTACCGGTGACATTTGTAACCTTAGCAGCGGGTTAGAAACTATTTATGTCCAGTCCTATTAAGAATCTTACCTCTTTGACACATCCATTTGGTTCTGCTGCAAAAGAGAAAATCATTAGTCTGACCTAAAACCACAAATGAAGACCAACTTTTCACAAGAAATTTGCATATGCTTAACTATTTATGAGCGTCCTGCTGTGCATCAAAAGCGGTTATCAATCTACCTATACGCCGAACTTCTATAGACCGGCCAGCTCTTGTGAAAAGCGTACCTTACAAAATGAAACTTGAGGTCAGAAATTATGCAGCAGCAATTGCTTTTCCTAAGGGAGCATTTTGGCATGTTCTGCAGGGAGTAAAGTTAATCTGTTCATTCAACAGAAATTTATTAAGTAATTGCAATGTGCCAAACATTAGGCATAGTCTAATTTTGGGACACACTTAAATCTCCAGTACACTGCTGTATTAAAATCAGTCTTTCCATTGACTATTATTTCACCAACAGCCAGTCATTCTTTCCTCTTCCCACAATTTTATGTGTTGATAAGTTGGCTAGATGACAAAAATCTCAAAATATACACAGAATACTTACTTGAAGTAAGTTCGCTACTAGAATATTGGCTTCTCAACCCCACGAATGCGGCCTGCTTAACAAGGAACAAATATGATCGTCATGATGTACTCGTTTTTTTCTTTCAATTGTTCCTGGGTTTTGAGTTTTTACCCCCTTTAAAACCAAAGCAACATTTAATACTGCTGCATTTGACGCCAGCTCAGTGCATGCAGTGGGAAGCAGCAACCTAGAAGGAATTACTGCCGATGGAAAGGAACAAGCCATCACAGTTTGCTGCACGAGTTGTACCCTCAACATGCAATTCCCTGTGCTTTGTTTATGGTATATTATCCAAGGCAAATTATTTTGGGATCTTAATCTTCTGTCAGGAGTGGAGCCATTAGAATCTTTGTCCGAATGACCAGTGCTCAGCCCATTTCCTAAAATTACATGGGTCAACAAGCAAGATGATTGCTAACAAAGTAGAGAATACCATCACAGAGGTTTGAAAGAGATAATTCTACTTCTGACCACTAATGACTTCTGAAGTGTCTTATGCACAGCAAGAAAAACACTTTTAAATGAAACGAAAATGGATTTTCCCATGCTTCTTACAATTAGTCTTTGCTTTGGGGTATGAAGAATAGAGTGTGCTTCATATGTTTTTTTCTAAAAAACAAAAATGCATAAAGTGTATTGAATTCCAACTGATACCTCGGGAAGGCAGTTTTTAAGATCTTCTATTGTTTGATGAAAATCACACTCATGTTACTTTGCATCATGTTTTATGGTGTGTAATTATCAAATAGACTGGTAGTTAGATAGGGGATGATTGAGACAATACAGCAAAAAAAATAAACGACCTTCCTGGGCTTTTGTTTTCTTTCCTTTATTCATATAGTGTTTATAATATAGTCAAGTGGAGGGAAATTTTCTAATTTGTGGATGTTGGTTCCAAGCTGTGCCTATACAGTTTTATGACTGCTTAGTTCCAAAATGTATAAACACATTCCCCTTCTACAGAACGAAATGCCCAGGAGAAAGCAAGGGAAGAAATGAAGCGGAGGAAAATACATGGCACCATTTTCTTTACTGTTGCTTTCTTAACATTTAATTTAAAATTGATCAGGTTTGGGGAGCCGCTGGAGTTCATTAACCGCCTGTTGCATAAGTATAAATGTGGATCCCTTGAGTTCAGATTCCTTGCACCTATGTTAAAAAAAAACACATAGAAAGGCCAAGTTCTCTAGTAACCCCAGTTCTGAGGGGAAGAGCCTATGGAGATAGGAGGACCTAGAGCACATTGGCCAGTCAGCCTAGCTGAGTCTATGGGCTTCCTCTTTATGTAAGAGGAAATAAGTTGGAGAGACAGAGCAAGATAGAGGAAGACATGCTAAATTGACCTCTGGCCTACATATGCAGGCACACAGAAGTACACACATTCACAATCAAAACAATGTATGCCATACAACACACGCAACATCCATAAGGGGACTAGAGCTTTGAGAAGCTACTGGGTACTTTCAGTTTTGTGTTATCTCATTTCATTTTGAGTATTTTTTACACTTGGTTGTCAGCTCAGCTCATGATATGCTCACAGGCATGACCTGAGAGAAGAACTCTGAAATTTGTTACGCTACATGCCTAGTCTTTATTTTTATGTTAATGATTGATATTTGAGTGTGTGTGTGTGTGTGTGTGTGTGTGTGGTGTTACTATAGACTTAATTTTTCTCTGGAAACCAACTTTCCTAAAGGACCTGTTGAGGTAAGCCACCTGCTAGTTACAAAAAACGTGTGCAGGTCAAAATTGTCTTTGTGCACCGTGCATCTCAGGATGTGTGCATCTGAATGAAAATTTCATGTCTGAGAGCTGGAGCATCGCAGTGTTTGGCTCTACATTTGTCCACATAAAATACGTGAGAATCTGGGAGTACTTTTGCCACACATCTGGCTTACACAACAATCCAGATTTGAAATTTTTACATGGCTTAAATAAGAAATAAAAAATAACAATGAAAAGAAAAACAGCATCTACTTCTACTTGTACAAAGGGCTCATAGTGCTTAGTTTTATAGTGCTTAGTCTAACACTGTTACTCTGCTGAATGTAGACCCATGAAAAAAAACAAGAGTGACAGGGAATATAGACTATTGGGGTTTGAAAGAACATCAGAATGACAAAGTTAAAGAAAACAGGTCTTGACCCTTAAGAGAGTAAATATTACATCTTAAAGCTCATGCAGGGGCGTTTCATTCAAGACAAAGACTTCCATACCATCCTGGAAGAGCAAACTCACACAAACACCATGGAGGTCTTAAACATAGGTGAATGAATACATTTTTAAAATTTTATCTGTTATGCATACAGTGTTCTGCCTGCATATATACCCGCAGTCCTGAAGAAAGCACCAGATCTCATTACAGATGGTTGTAAGCTGCCATGTGGTTGCTGGGAAATGAACTCAGGACCTCTGGAAGAACATCCAGTGCTCTTAACCTCTGAGCCATCTCTACAGCCCCTGTGGATGAATAATTAACAGTTCTGGAAGAAGGTTTGATAAGTAAGGTGGTGGGGGGCACAGTCCAGCCTCTAGGAACTGGAAATTCCTGGGGTTTTAGAAGCATGAGCAGAAGAAATGAACAACAACAACAAAAATTATGATGAAGAAACCAGAAAAAGATGTTAGGGGTTTGCTTCTAATTTTCATGCATAACCAAAAATAAGCTTACAAATTATAACTAAGAGATATACATGGAAGTAATGAAGCCACAAGGATACGGACACTGATAAACTGAAGGATTGGTTGCCCTTGCTGGTATTACATGTAGAAACCCTGCATACAACAGGGGAAAGTTTGGAGTTTTCTTGAACATTGAACTGTTTGTCACTTGGCAACCCGTGGACATGGGTATCTAAGGCAAATATTTTGTCTTCTAGAAAATAGAGCTACAATGCTTGAGTTTGCAGGTTGATCAATAACAATCATTCAGTGAATCCAAACTGACTATAAGGGAGATGAGGGGATCATTGGACATTGGAAATTTTGTGATCAAAAAGAAACACACAAATAAAGAAACAGAGGGAAATTTTCTTAAAGGAAAGGGAGAACACCAAAGAATGGCTGAGAAAAAATGAATGCCTAAAGAAAAAAAATTAACTAAAACCTCACTGTGTGGCTTCCAGGGAAATATACCGCATGGGTCACATGCTGTTGGAAGCATGAGCAATGACCCCAGCTTCACTAGGTTCACATCACAGTCATATTTCCCAGGGGATGCTACCAACTGATGACTGAGTGTAGTCAGTGTGCTAATGTAAACTCCCTACTGTAGGACATAGGATCCCATTCACAAATGTGGCTTGAGAATTCTCATCAGCCAATTTAAAACTTTCTATTTTCTGCATGGCAGGTAGGAGAGATGACTCCGTGGTTAAGAAAGCTTGCTGTTCTTACAGAGGACCAGAGTTGGACATCTAGATACACACTGGTGGTCACAAACAAATGTAACTCTAGCTCCAGTTAGTCTGACATTTCCTTCTGGGTTTCGGTGTCACTCATACGCAAGTAAAAATCTAGCTAATTCTCTCTCTCTCTCTCTCTCTCTCTCTCTCTCTCTCTCTCTCTCTCTCTCTCACACACACACACACACACACACACACACACACACACACACACACACACAGGCGAGAGATTACATAAGTGCATAAAATAAATAAAACATTTTAAAAAATAATATTCTTTCTATCCAATCCTTCTCTTTTCATCACAGAGAAGTCATAGCCTGTATCATGATCTGGAGACACTCTTTACTATGTGTGGCCGCATCTCTTTTGCATTTTGCAAATACATCCCTGAACAAACTATTTTACTGTGTCTTTTTCTTGAAAGAGCTCTTAAAAACACGTGTGGTACCAGGGATGTTCTAAGAACAAACAGACAGCGTGAGGACAGACTCTTTCTTCTATCAGGTAAAGTTGTTGTCATTTCAGTAACAGTTAGGACCATGTTTTACAGAGCGATGCCATCACGGCAAATGAGTTCAGGAGTGGCAGCATGATTAACACCCTGTTTGAAGTCAACGGTGTGCCATGTACTAGACTTTTGCCATTTAAAAGAAAATGCCAAGGGAAGAAATCAGTGGAAGTAAATAATAATTGCCCATCAGAACGGTTGTATTTTAACGGTGGATGAACAGAATTTGAGGTTGTTAATGGATAGTTAAAATTCAAGTAAAGGAGCAAGGAGCCTCCTTGATGGATGTAGATAAGGCTAAATTTCTGATGATTTGAATCATGGCACTGATGAAACATTTAAACATCCATATAACCCCAAAAGAATAGTCTATTTGATAGTTAATATTGGTTCTTGACTGGGAAGAATCTAGGATCACATGGGAGACAAATCTCCGGGCATGTCTGTGAGTTTTCTAGATGAGATTGCTTGAGGCATGAAACTCAGCACTCAACATCCTGTGGGTGTCACTACTCCATAGACCAGGAATCTGGACTGAATGAAAAGGAGAAAGACTTCTGGATGCTAGCTTTCATATCTTTCTCTTTCTGCCTCATCTCTGACCACAGATGCAGTGTAACTGCTACCATGGCTGACCCACCACTGTGGCCTGGTCCCATGAGGCCAAATAAAACCCGTCTCCCTTTCCCTTTTGCACAGCACTTTGTGACCTAAGTGAGAAAGGGGGCTGACACCGTGTTAGAGGGAAGCAGTCCTAGACTTGAACTTCACATGTGATGATTAATCAAGGCTCTAATGGGTAAACAAGTATTAAAGGAGCCACAGGAGAGGACTGATGAGTTGGGGTGATTTAGAGAACCTGAGGAAGTAGTAACTTCAGAAAGTTCCTCAGAGAATAACAGTCTGTAAGAGAGTCTAGAAAACATACTTTTCGTAGCACAAATAATAAAAACCCAGAGATAGTAATTGGGGTTTAAAATGAAAGCCAGAAAAAGCAAAGCAGCCAAGCCACTAGAGAAATCTTCCCGCTACCAAGGCTGCGCGACCGTAAACTAAGCAGACAGTCACTCTCTCCTCTCATTTTATATTCCTCTAGTGCTGGGATTAGGGGCATAGCACTCCCTTGTGCAAGGAATAAAGGTGTAGCCCACTGCCACCTGAATTTTTTTCTGCATTGATCTTGTGTATCCTAGGGTGGCCTTGAACTCCAAGAAATCCATCTGACTCTGTCTTCTAAATCCTGCTATTAAAGGTGGTGTCACCATCGCCTGACTACTAGTGACTTTAGCTTTGCCTCTAGTAGTCAAATAATATATCACTGCACCTTCCCACAGGAGCGTTAGGAGCACAACAGTAATGAGAGTGACAGAATGAACTGTTTGGAATTAAAGGACAGCCTGGGCTACATAAGGAGACCCTGACTCAACAACAACAACAACACAATAATAACAGCAGTCGCGAGTAAAGATTCAGTGGCAGGCTTGTTTTCCCAGGCATGGAGTGTCAAAGTGTAACTTGCTAACATCTTCAAGTGTATCCTTCCATTCCCTTCCCACGAGTTTCCCTGACAATGTTCTTCCATACTTACGCCCACTCTGCCACTGCTTCTCAGAAGACCCACACTGGCAAATACCCAAAGTCAGTGAAAAGAAAAACAAACAAGAGAAAAGAGAATATTTACATTATCTCAGAAATAAATACAAGCTGATTTTCTTCATTTTCGAATATTAGTGCTGATAAATATAAGATTTAAAACCAAATGAACAAACAAAAAACAATAGATGGACAGAATGAACTCAAAAGGATAGCAACTTGGGTGAAGAATTGTCTAAAATAGATCAAAAAACAGGCTTAGCTAAGAAATTCTAGGCCCTGATGAAGACTAGAAAACTACTTCTGAATTGATGGAACGTGTACTACCTGTAGTAAGACAGTTGAAAGCATCAGAACAAGAGATATAAGTGTCTCAAGTGTAGTTTCAAAATCATGTCACCTATGGGAATACAAATCTAAATGACAATAGACTATGAAGAATAAGTTTAAAATTCTCAGATAATAGATTTAGGTTTGGAGTTTTAAACTAATTTCCTTACATTTGTTTATTTTGTATGTGTGAAAGGGAGGGTCTCTGGCTACACACACACCATGACACCTGTGCTGAGTTCAGAGGACAGTTTGCAGAAGCTAGTTGAAACTCCAGTCATTAGTCTTGGCGGTAAGCAAACATCATTACAGGCTGATCCATCTTCCTGCCATTCCCTTCAGGCTGGAATTTCCAATGCAGCCAATCTATTAATGAAGTGTGAACATATGAATTGCTTGCATTAAGTGTAAGGACTCTATGTGTGAATTAACTTAATTTTCACAGCAACCCCATGAATGGACCCTATTTATGTACCCATTCCTCTGTTAGAGACTGAAATGAGAGAGTCACTAATTTGTTAATAAGAGAACTATTTACCAACAAAGTGAAAATGCCCCCAAATGACAGCAAAACAGATGTAACCTACCCAGAAGAATAAACTCCTGCAGGCAGAGAACAAAACAGAGACAACTTCAGACATACTCAGAGCATTTACTAAAGAAATTTCTTCGGGATCAAAATGTATGAACCCATAATAGCATGTTCTCAACATAAATCACAATAAGTAGAGACACAGTGAGTTGGGGCCATGGACCAAGGGATGCATATAGCCAAAGGACTCCACAGAAAAGACAAGGAAATTCAGAAATGTACTTTTCTCTTGAGCCTTCAGAGAGACTGAAGTTCTTCTGAACAATTTAGAGTTCTGACTCTAGAATCACAAGATAATAGACTATGTTTGTTTAAGATTCCAACTCTGGGCTAACTGGTCAATAACAGGAGGAAACAAATACTAGCCAAAGGAAGGCTGTTGGGAATATGAGAAGCATGAGGATGTATTTCAGCAAAGAATAAAGGAATCCCAGGTGAAAGTCACTCTGGAATAGAGAGTGGCAGGAATGGGCAACAAAGACAGAGGTCTATAATCATCTTATAGGAAAAGTACAATTGAGAAATGAAACGAAAGTGTGAAACGAAAAATAGGAAATGATTAGAAATGTCTGGAAAATTATCAAGATAAACGAACACATTGAGAATGCTCAGTATCAACTGACTCAGAGAGTAAAGACAGCACCAGTCAGTTCCAGGCTGATTGCCGTGCACATGCTGTGGCCCATACGAGGATACACACACACACACACACACACACACACACACACACTGAATAAATACAAGGAAAACGTTTAAAGAATACACAATTTGTCTTGACATAGGCAACACATCATAACACATAATCTGTTGATCTAGCTAAGAATAGCAGCACTGGACAATACTGCTCAATGAGAAGATGAGAAGAAGGTGAGAAGCTTGCAGGGTACACTTAAATAATAAAGCCTGATTAACTAAACAGTTAACAGACATTGTCTCTGCTTAGTAAAGGAGTAAAGATCAGCACACATATGCTCGAAATAATACGGTATCAATCATTCAAAAATTAGCAAGTATTTGATTTTAAGATTGTGCCTAGTAGTTTGCAAAAGAATGAAAAAATATTTTGTTGTTGATTAGTCTCATTTATTATTGAATTTTATTTACTTTATTCTTTACCACATTAAAATTAATTAGGTGTGATGGTCTTTATGTTTAAACATAAGCCAAAACATAAAACTAAACAAAGGCAGGTCATTTTTAAATTATTTTGTGAATGCAAAATGAAAGGAAATCACAGATGTTGAGAAATTTCATTGCCTACTTATTATTTTACATTATTCCAAAAGACCAAAAATTACAAGAAGTAATGGGCAATGGGGAAAATGTCTTCACATTTTGGCAAAAAAGAAGATAATTTTCGTGTGTAAATTATGCTATGAAAAATCAGTGAGAAGTGTTAAAGCTACAACTTAGAAAGAACTGGCTAGTTCCAGAGGGAAAGCTCATTTACTTATTACTGATCAATAATAAAGAAATTTGACATCTAACAGCCATGCATGGATATTAGAAGAGAATGAACATACTCACACTTATACAAATTTTTATAAAACATCAATTGCCAATAGGAGTTCAATGACATAGAAATTTCCTTCTAGGACAAGGAAAGGCAGAAGCAAAACCCACATTTGAGAAAACCGCTTGGCAGCATCCACAGTTTGACAGTGCTGCACCCTGTCAGTGGCTATCTCTAGACCTAGAAAAATGGCCTGAGAAATTAAGAAGCAGGGACAGCAGAGGCTCCTGTTCCTGTGCCCAGACTGCACGTTATGAAAACTGTGAATAATGTAAAAGTTCAACATAGAAACTCATTTTGGAAAATTATGGCTTCATACTGTGTAGCCACTAAATGTCTTGTTTATGAAAATTATTTGGCATGGAGAACAATTCTAAGATACGTATTCAGCTCAAAACTTAAGTAGACACATGAGCTATCTTCCCCCATTAAACCAAAAGCATGAAAGTGTGTCTGATATCATGGAAGGAGTTCTTAATATTCTTTTCTTCTGTATGTGGATTTTTCTACAATTTTCTATAATGAATTTTCATATACATATAATAATAGAGAAGCAATAAATGAGCAGAAGTTAATATTCTGGGATCTGTGAGTTTTAAATTGGAATTCAAATAATTTTTCTAGCGGTGTAACTGATGAGCTAAAGAAAAGAGAGCAGCCCTTGCCCGGTGCCATTCTCACCAGCACGGATCAGAAGCAATGGCTTTCTGCACACCACCTGGCTTTCACCAGACTCTACCTACTAGCCCAGCTTTATCCTCTCCCTATCCAAACGTGGCCCCAAGACTACTATTTCAAATTCCTTATCATTCCTTCAATTCATAGTTTGTCCCTCTCATATACCCATGTTTTTAATTCTGTTGAGACTATGGAAATACTCAAAAAGTAATCAAGAAATAGGAAAAATCATTTACTTCGCAACTTACATTTATACCAACTTTTCTCAGCGCGAAAGAAAGACAGAGAGAAAGACAGAAAGAAAATCATTCTTCCTTGCCATGGCTGTCTTTCTCTTTCTGCCCCTCTCACCCCAAATGTTGCCTCTCAGCACTAAATCCTGTTTATCCGTCTACAGAAACGTGTCTTAGTTAGGTTGTATTTTGTGACGTATAAAGTGGGAAACATACCAAACCACAGCGAAAGGCAAAGTTTTTGCCAGGAGTGATTAGGGTAGACCTAGGACTTGATTAATAGGGTTCCCGTATTCCCTGTAGGCTATCCAGCAGTGTAGTTATCAAACTGCAAGCTCAACATGATTGGCTCACATTCCACAGCTTGGGAGATTGCATACGAGCATCAACTAGCTGAGGAGGGAGGGGTTCTCTGGATCTCCACCAAAGTCTACACTATTATCAATGTGACACTACAGCAATTCTCCAACTCTAGAATCTCTGTGTTCTCCTGGGAGAAGTGGGTCCATGTGACAGTCACTATCAGTCTATATAGGGGTCAAACAAACCCTTAGTCAGACACCTCACCCGGCAAATCTGCAATGTGCATTAGTAGTGGAGATTCTGTTATTATTAATGTCAGCCTAATGTAGAGTTCCAGTCAGACTCATTTGACCATAAGTTTGCTATCCTATGTTTTCACTCTGATTCAAGGCCAGACAATGAACTAGCTAGGCACACTAGGCAAGGACACAGACCTTGGAGTCTTCATTCATGGCGACCCTGGCCAAGGCTAATTCAATCGGTCTGCTTGCACAGAGCTTCAGTAAGTCACTCACATAACATGGAAAATTGCAGAAAACTCCCCTATCGCAGTGTTATGCTGGTCTGAAAATGGGTTTGGTGAAGGGCTCTTGGGGAGAGGAAAAGGCCAGCATCAAGGCTCTGACAGGAAAGGCATCATCCGACAATGGAATGCAGCAAACAGAATTGACACATCCAAAGGAGACCTCATGAGAGTCAGAAATCCAGATGCTCGACCCCCGCAAGCCATGATGAACTGATCTAAACAAGGCCTGAGCAGTGTGCACAGGAAGGAAGAATTTGTCTGCGGTGACTTCAGCATTCCCTTCTTCCTCCAACTCCTAAGAATTCTCAGAGACAGTCACTCACTGGAAACAAGCAAGTCCTGGCCAGAATTAAGAATGGAGTTAAATCCTTTGAGAAAGAAGGGAAGGAAGGAAAGAAGAAAAATGCATAGCCTTTTTGCAATTTGGAGGCAAGCTGCAAGTGAAGGCCAGGTTCCTTATTCACCTTTGCCAAGAACATCCCCAGGTCCTCAGAGGCACAGATGGCAGCTAAGCTCTCGGCTGTAATATCTGGGGAGTTGAGAATTGCTAACCGAGGCTCAAAGGAGATGACAATTTAATGGGACATGAGAATACAAAGGCAATCAGGAAATGCCGAGATTCCGGGATGCTTCTAAGGGTGCCAGGAAATCTACACCAGTAAATAAGATTCACTTACTTCCTCCGTTGCTAGACAACAGACAGAAACAGTCAAACAACCATGGTTCTCATATGATTCTCTCATGGGGATCATTCGCGCCCTGACTGGAGAACAGCTGCTCAAGCTAGTGACTTAAGAGTTTTATAGGTTTTGATTGTCAGTCCTCCAATTCTACCTGTTGGATGGACAACACATGGGAAGATTCAGACGCCCTGAGAGATTTAAGAGAGCTCTACATACTGAACCCTTTGAATTGCTTCTCACTGATGACCATGCCTGACGTGAACACACACATGAATAGGATCCAAATGTGACCTAGCTTGAAGACGGCAGCGGAAGCATAGTAACCATCAGCCACGGCGCTCCAGGGATTGGAGGAGACTAACACAAGGAACGGCTATCCTCACGTCCATATTCAATTATTTGGTAAGCATACAGAGGGCACTGTGTGTCAAGAGAATGCACTGAACCCAGCTGAGACAAACACATGCATCTGTCTTTTATTCCCACGGGAAACAGTAATGCTGATTTGCAATGACATGAAGAATGGATATGGTTCTATGGTGCACAGAATAAACTCTTTAATCTGTGTCTTCTGGGGAACCTCAGAAGCTTTGCTCCAACCCAGATCACCACGATGTCACCTTTGCACCTAGCTTTCCTTTGGCTTTAAGTGGCAAGTCCAATCAGTAGATAGTGTCATCAACTCTCTTTTTGTTTCAGTGTTTAGCATTTCTTTTACCCGTGTGACCACATGAAAAGAAAAGGAAAATAGTCCACAATGAGAATCTATTGCGTACGTGACCTGAATGGCAATTTCTGAAGGTATTTCTGGATAGTTTATTTAATTGTGCAGACTCATTTGTGGCCATGTGTGAGTATGATCATGTGAGTGTAAGTGTGTGCCTAGAGGTCAGAAGAGGGTATAGGACTCCCTGAAGCTGCAATTATAGGAGTTTATAAGCCTCCTAACATGACTTCTGGGAACAGGACTCAGGTACTCTGCAAAAACAGTACATGCCTCTCTCTAGTGTACAGAGATCTCAGTGCAAGGTTCTATAACTATAAACTCTGTACCACATTTTAGCAACAAATGATAAACAAGCTTTCGGGCAAGTTTATCTTACAATAGGTCAAGAGAAAACCCCAAATACCCTATTTTCCCATTATCCCCATAAAAATCACGATGGGAATGCAGAGAAGGCAAGTTAAGAAACGCATCATCAATGTTAGGCTTATGGACTTTTCTTTGAGGAGCAGATCAAATGCACATAACAAGTCTTGCAACTTAATGATTTTTCTTTAAAGGTATTATTTTAGCATCTAGAAATGGGTCACCAAATTAAGGATCTGGTACCAATCAACATGTTTTAGTTAAATTTCACAGTTCAAGAAGTTACAACTTGTGTTTTAAAATAAACTTGAATTGTAGATAAAATGTATACTGCAGTAATAAATGGATAAAATTAATAAAAATTTATAAGTAGGTAATAAATACTGATAGCCTGTTGTACAATAAAATGATTCTAATTAACTAGATTATCTCCTGTACATACACATAGCTACAAGCTTGTGAATGCTTTCACCATGCCAAAATAATAATTGCATGAGTACTGAACATGGGTGTCATGCACATATGTACTGAGGCATCACACTACACCCCCTAAACATATGGAGTAAGCTGTTAACAATAGTTAAAGAAAGAAGATCATGAAGTCATTTGCTACTTTCGTTACTAATTAGATTTTGGTTAACAGCCTACTATGTTCCAGGTACTTATCTTCATAGACTTTGTAACCTACTAAGGAGGCTAGCACTAAAAATAATGATATGGCTTGATGTGACAGCATGCTCCTTACAATTTCAGGCCTCCAGGCCCAAAGACAGGAAGATTCAGGCAAACCACATTTTTCTGCACAGTGAGGTTCAGGTTAACCAGGGCTGAATAACAAGACCTATCACAAAAACAAACAAACAAAAAAACCTTCTCTTGAATATAATAGTCAGACACTTAATATTAACATTAAGAGCTATGAAGCTATAAATAAAAGTTTTTATAAGAGTGTGAAAGGGTCATACGTGCATTTTCTATGATAAAGAAAAGAAGTATGCTATGGAAAGTCATTCTATTTCAAACAATGTATCTCTGAGGTTCTGACGGAAATGTGACATAGAAATTTGTAGCTATAGATCTTAGTAGATGACTAAGTGGGCAAACTTCTTCCTGTGATTGCCTGAAGACCTGAGTTAAGGTGCTCAGGAACCACATAGTGCCATTGCAGTTGCTTGTCTCTATAATGCCAGAGCTCCCTCAGCAAAGAAGAGGGGGAGCCAGGAGAATACATAGAAGCATCCAAATGTTGTACCCTGGAATCTGAAGTGAAGAACAAGAGAACCTTTCTCAAACAAGGTTGAACATGGGAAGGGACACCTGAGCTTGTCCTGTGACCTGCACATGAGCAAAATAATAGGTATGCACTCACACCAGGAAACGTGCATGCACATACACAGATTATAAAAAGAAAGACACGTGCATATATGCCACAAGCTATGATTTTCACTCAATATATATATCTTTTATATATATATCATATTATTAGATATATCATATAATTATATATATATATTATTATTAGAAAGCAATTTAACCTAGTAGGAGGCTCTTAGAAACACTAGCTGCCCTGTTGTTGGGTCTGTGTAAAAGTCTGGTGCATAAAGCTTTGGGATGGGGTCTGGAGCTGGCTGTAGCTTCAAGTGGCAATCCACCTTTCCCATATGCAGTTTGGGGGTCTGCTTCTTCAAATTTTTTTTGGTTCTGGGGATCCACAAATGTATGTGGATGTCAGTATGTTTGCAAACAAAATGAATTTTCTCGCCTTCAGAAAAAAATCAAGCAAATAAACACACAGGGATAATACCAAATGATCGTCATTTGACTTTGTCTAATCATTGCTACTCTGCTGTCCTACAAGGAAAGCCTCACCCCAAGGCCACAGACTTTGCTCAGAAAAATTACACAGATGTCTGGGTACTAAAAGCTTAGTGCTCAAATGCTGGGGGACTAGCATGTCATTCAGGGGACACCACCAATCAGCCTTGCAGTTGGAATTAAGTGGCGCAAATGAAGATGTGGAGTTTGAGCCATAAAAAGGCAAAATACATCAGCAGAAAAACTAGGAACTGGAGTGGGGCTTTTGTTGTTGTTGTTTGCTTGTTTTCTTTTTGAATTTCTACCAATTTGGTGGAAAGCCAACTTCTAAAACAGGAGCTCTTCAGTGAGCAGGTTCTGTGGGAGCTTTGTAATGGGAAGCTTAGAAGCTCAGCTACTAATCTGAATTTCTATGAGGAACAGCAGCTACACTTGCAGGCAAGTGTTTCCCAGCCATGGAGACTCTTTAAGGTAACAGCTCGCACTTTCAGCGGAGACAAGGTGGTGAAAGGCAACGTCCAAACTTCATCTCTGGGGCTACAGAAGATGTTTGACAGCCAGGAGTTCAAAGACTGTGCTGTCTTCGACTAGCTGTGTGAGCGAGAGTCAGGGAAATTCTTGAAAGAGAATTTTTTTAAAATCGTGCATATGATAAGATTATATATTTTGACTTATTTAGAAAGAAAAAGGTAGGGAGCAGGCAGGTAGAAAGTAAAAGAGTTTCAACCATTATGTTTTCTGCTGATCGTCAAGGCATACTATTTTTGAGTATAATTTAATTTTAATTAAAACCAATAAAGAATAAGAAGGGGAAAGCAAGCAAAGAAGGAAGAGAGAAGAATACAGGAAGAAAGAATAAAAAAGGGGGAGGAGGAAGTCTAGGAGGAGAAAGGTCAGAACAAGGAAGAGCCACAGGGAGACAGGCTAAGATTAAAATCCTTATATCCTTTTGAGAACAAATAATACAATAAAAAATGGGTACAGACCTAAACAGAGAACTCTCAACAGAGGAATCTAAAATGGCTGAAAGACACTTAAGGAAATGTTCAACATCATTAGCCATCAGGGAAATGCAAATCAAAACAACTCTGAGATTCCATCTGACATGTGTAAGAATAGCCAAGATCAAAAACACTGATGATAACTTATGCTGGAGAAGATGTGGGGTAAAGGGAAGACTCCTCCATTGCTGGTGGGAGTGCAAACTGGTACAGCCACTTTGGATATGAGTATGGTAATTTCTCAGAAAATTAAGAAACAACCTACCTTAAGACCCAACAATACCACTTTGGGGTATATATCCAAAGGATACTCAACCATGCCACAAGAACATGTGCTCAACTATGTTCATAGTAGCTTTGTTTGGCATTGCCAGGACCTGGAAACAACCTAAATGCTCCTTGATCAAAGAATAGATACGAAAAATGTGGTACGAAAAATGGAATACTACACGCCAGAAAAAAAATAATGACATCTTGAAATTTGCAGGCAAATGGATGGATCAAGAAAACATAATATTTAGTGAGGTAACCCAGATCCAGAAAGACAGCTATCATATGTACTCATTCATAAGTGGCTTTTAGACATAAAGCAAAAAAGAAACCAGCCTACAATTCACAATCCCAGAGAACCTAGACTACAAAGAGGACCCTAAGAGAGACATACATGGATTTAATCTACATGAAAAGTAAAAAAAGACAAGATCTCCTGAGTAAATTAGGAGAATGGGGACCATGGGAGAGGGTTGAGGAAGGGGAGAGTGGAGAAAAATATATAGCTCAATAAAAAAAAAAATAAAAAAAGGAAAGTACCAATGCCAACACACACACACACACACACAAATCATTACATCATAAAATGACAGGGCACCTGAGAAGCAGTCTAGTCCATTTTGAATTATCAACTCAGTAATTTCTTCCTCTTGCCTGGATTTCCTGTTCTTCTTTCTGGCCAGCCTCAAGAGGAGCCTACTCAAGGGGTCTACACTCTCATTGGACGGAACTGGTTCATCATTCCATGTTTCCTTATGTTGCGTCTAAATTTGCTTCCTTTAAACTTTCACTCTTGTTCTAGCCTCTAGAGACACCAAACCATGTCGATATCCTTTTTCTCATGAAAGCCCTTCATACTCAGGAAGCCTTTAGGATTCCTATACCCAGGACCCCCATCCACACAGAATGAGTGGCCTTCGCAGAAGCAAGCAAGCATGAGCAGAGAATCCCCTGAAGGGAATGCGGCATGGGGAGTAGAGCTATGACATCACTCTGATTAGGGAAAAGGCTGCATCTGGACCCCTGTGCGGCAGAGCATTTGTTAAGCATTAAACAGTGAGGCCCATCTCCACGGGGAGAGCAGGAAGAACGGCAAATGGGGTCAGACTTGCCCAAGGGAGCCTGAAGCAGCAGCATCTTGACATGAACACAGAGGGCTGATGCCTCTGATGTAGCTCACAAGACACTTCTGACATCTGCAGCCCTTGGTTCAGTAATGCTGCAATGGTTTGATTCTACTGAGGTTCGTGCAGAGAGGCTGTACACAAAGGCATTGTTTCCCCCCGTGCAGGGAGACAGGAAACTGAAGAATTAATGATGGAAGAAGAGGGATGGCGCACACAGTGCAGGATCCAGCTTCAGGCAGACTAACAGCAAGTTCCACTACGGCTCAGATGCAGACCCCGGAGATGATGGATGAGTCCCGTAAAGGGACAGGGAGCACAGCAATCTCCATGCAAGCAAAAGCTCAATCATGGCAAGGAACCTGCTCTGATGACAGTGTGGGCCTTATTGGAAAGGAATCTCTCCCAACCCTAAAACAGCAAAAACAGAAAACTTCCATCATGCACTGATTGCAGCTACCACTGAAGTTGTGAAAGAAAACAGGACCCCAAAAAGCAAAGTTTCTGTGACAGTACAGCCATTTTTTGCTTCTGTATAAGAGGTATTTCCACATTCAAATCTACTGGATTCTTGCAGGCAGGGCATGGAGGAGTAAGCCATGAGAAGTCAATCATAGAGCAAGAGGTAAACACATCTAGAAACCAAACCCAGTGGAAATCATTTTGCCGATGGGCAGGACAAAACCTTAGTGAAAAGGTGGGACTTGCATTGTTCCTAGAATAAAATCAAAGATCACCTCATTCATACAATGGTTGAATTTATATGTCAATTTGACTGGGCCATGAGGTGCCCATGTAGCTAATGTGTGGGGAGCATTTTGAGAAGATGTTAGAATTTGAGTAGTGACCTAGGAGAGAAGGTGTTCCTTGCTTTGTGCTTTGCTTTGTGTGAAAGAAGACACATGAGTCTCTGCAATAAAAAGGGAGCACAAATGGTGGCAGAGAGTTGAGTCTGAAATGCTAACATGGAGGAACAATCTCCTGCAGGTTCTTAGCACTTGACCTTAACCCTCAGCCTATAATCTACATGGTTGATGATATTTTGTACCTTTTGTTTTTAAACTATATAACCAGATTTGTCATGTCTCTATCTTACAGACAAAAGATCATGAGACTTCTGAACCTCAGCGTGAGATCATAAACCAGTTTATGCATGATAGATGAAAAACGGATAAATACAGATAATAAATATACATTATAAATATATATGTAGATGATAGAGGTATATAGATGAGAGAGGGAGAAAGAGAGAGAGAGAGAACCAAGTAGACAGACAGACAGACAATTAGTTGAGTGTCCCTGAAGAACCATAACACCTCACTGGAGTTGTTGCAGAACTAATAAAACAAATAGTCGGTGTAGCTTATGTGATGGCGAATGAAATGTTATTAAAATTAGAAAATGTTTCAAGTGAAGCCCAATAAAAAAAAAAACCAAATTCCCTATATTCACACTGGTAGCCTCAAAGGAGAACCTGTAGGTAATTTATGTTGCTAAACCAAACATTTCTCTTGGGACTTACGTCTTTTGGGTTGGTTTCTCAGCTTACTATAAACTGCAATAGTAAAACAACTTCCTTAGCTTTCAGAAATAAACCCCAGAGTAAATCTTCACTTATTTCTATGCTAGAGAAGCCATACTTTCCTTAGAAATCAAAAAGAAGGGAATGGCATTCTGTTGGGACTGCCATTATAAATAATACAGAGTCCCCTCCACGGTCTGAGGAGCACAGGGCGCCTCTGCTGCAGGGATGCTGGAGGGACAGGGAGGAGATACAGGAATTACAGGCAATGGCCCAACTTTCTTCTAATGAGGTCTGCCATGCATCTTCCATGATATTCTTTGAGACTCCTTTTTAAAAATTCCTCTATTTTATTTTAATTATCCTTAGCTGGTGGTATCAGTGTTGCTAACAACCAACACCCTGTATTCAGAGAAGCCAGCTGAATTCCTAGGTTAATATTTTAAGCAACCAATGTTGATACTCAAATGAAAACTAAACACTGCGTTGAGTTTGCCTTGCATTGGGTATAATGACATTTCCCTATGACTCTCTGACATTAATTTTTCCCCAGAAACATAAAATCTATGATAGTCTCAGGACCACCTAACACAGCTCCAAGGAAGGAACCCCTCAGAGAAGGCTTCTGGAAGAATTGCACATTGATCAACCTACTTCTACAACGGTTCCTGAACATTCAGCACCTACCATGTATTTGAGCACAAAAGTGGCTCTGATGTTACACTGATGAATAAGATATGCATTCCCAGATTTCACAGGCTCTGTAGGGAGTATGGAGAACACTGCCAGGGAATTTCCTTGCAGACCGCTGCACTTCAGAACAGCAGCGCTTGCATAGGATGAAAGGAAAAAGGAGGATTATCTATGACAATTTTAGGAGATCTAGAAAGGACTTTCAGGGAAAGGAGGCCAGAGGTAATAACGACAGCACGATCAGTTCCGTGGGATTAGAGTTACATCCTGGGGCCCGAGAGTGAGCAGATCCAAGGCCCGTCGACAGGAGGTATCACGCATGGTTTTCACTGCAGCAGGCAGCCTGAAATCAGAGTAGGAGCTGGCGAGACTTGAAGTTAAGAGTACAGCAAGATGCAAGCCTAGCTTGAGGACCTTGGATTTCAGTTAAAGGCCGTGGGAAATCTTTAATGAATTCTAAGCAGGGAAATTGCATGAGTTAGAAAGACTCTGTTCTCCTAAACGAGTTGAAGGAGGGCAAGCCTAGCTACCTTCAAAGAGTCCTGGAGATGCAAGCCGGCTCAGCAACCCACGCCAGACTGGCGGGGGGGGGGGGGGGGGGGGGGGGGGGGGG
>NW_026067995.1:5110787-5158932 GCF_014885135.2 Alexandromys fortis
GGGGGGGGGGGGAGGGGGGAGGGTGCGTAGGATTAGTAAATTCATCATAAAGATGGAGCAGATGAAAAACACAAACAGCACATGGTTACAGGACACTCTGTAGGGATTTATCAGAGAGGGATGTGGGGCGGAAAAGGGGAATCAGGTCACTTTTCACCCTGATCCACAAACCAGCAGTTTCGATGCCAAGGATACACTGACCACATTAGAACATCTGGGAGTCCCTTCTGTTCCAGAAGAAAGCTTGCCCTGGGTAATCTTTCTATTCTCTGAACCTCAAAGAGCTTCAAGACCGGGTTCGAAAACTTTACTTAACCACTTTACTGCCACATAAGTTAGGAAGCCTGAGGCTGGCCATAAAGATGTTAATTTAATGAATATTCATAATCAATAAATATTCATTAAACAACATTTCCGTTCTAGGCTTGCTGTTGCTCCTGGCAGGTCCCGCCTGCACGGCAGAGTGCACTTGTTAAATGAGTGTTGCTCCTTGCAGAAAAGCCTTATGGGACTTCATGAAAGAAGCAGCCTTCATCTACAATACAGACAGATGCATAGAGACAAGTTGGAACAAATTCTGTACAATAGAGGGGGGAGCTGGTCCTCTTTGGTACTTCTCTCGTATTTCACACGTCAAATGTGCGGCCAAATACATGAGAATCTACGGGAAAACCATGGAGTCTGCAAAGATTTTATTCTGATGCCTCTGTGGTAGGTAAGAGCAAAAAGGAGTCTCTCACCAGCACCAGCACAACGGTGATAGAAATTAAAATGGAGATGGAGAGTCCTTGGCATAAATACATCAAAAAGCCACTCTCTGTCTTTATTGTATGCTCGCTCTCTGGCTACCACTTAAGCGTAGATGTAGCAATCCTGGGGTTGCATGGATTTCAACTTGATTATCCATGTTCTTTTCAAATCACTTGTTTTTCTAAAGAGGAAAAAAAATGAAATCACTGTTGGCACATGTTTCTCATTCAGAATCCAGGCAAGCTCTACGTGGCCTCCACTCAAAGAATTTTCTCTATGATCCTACACATTCATAATGCCTGACAAGTTTTCTGAATGACTATAGCAGATAAATATCACAAATATTTTTAATATGCAATGACAACTAAGTATCTAATACTTTGGTAAAAATTATTTTTCTTTTACTGTTTGTCTTCTTTTACATAACTCAGACTGGGCTAAGCTAGCCTCAAACTGACAGCCATCTTCCTGCCTCGGGCCGTAAGTTTTGGCATTAGAAGCATGTGTTGCCACACTGCCTGAAGATGCTCACTTCCTGTTTAGGTCATCAGCTTTCCTGGGGAACCAGGATGCACTGCCATGGTCTGAAAGTCTGGGTAACTTCATAATGGTTCATAAAAGGATCTTCTATGTGATGTTTTAGATTCTTCCCGGTGTCTGCATGTCCACTGGATCTCTCACAGGTAGGCTCCACTGGAGATACAGACTTTCAATTGTTTGTCTCCATTGTCATCAATTCTTTGGAAATGAGAGCAAACTGACCGGGCTGGGCTTCAGGACCCTCGAAAGATTGATTAACCACACAACTGTGCTACACTCAAAAAACTCAATAGGAAATTCAGTGTTGTTTGTCCTCATTGCTGTTAATATTTGCATTCTTAGGCTTACTGTTTTCCCAATGTTTGAGTGTGTCCTTTCAAAACCACCAACAAAACACCCTCCTTGCCACATGCTATAAAAAGCCTTCATCCCCATAGATGAGGGAGTTGGTAAGAGTGGATTCTCTGCTTCTTAGAGGTTGACATTTTATATATATTTCTTAGATCTTGGAACTCTGATTAACACTCACATATTTCAGATAAAGTACTAAGGTTCATGATTCAATAAAGATAGCATTTATGGCCATCTGGTCTGACAGGCTTTGAATAGAAAATGTGAGGGGTGAAAGGTGGGCAAAAGGGCTTATTGCCTGCAGCCTTCCACGGAGCAGGAAACCTAGCGCAGGAGCATACTTTCAAAAGAAAATGATGTCTTTAAATTTTCCCTTCTTTGCTTTCTGAGCGAACTTTCTCTTAATGGTCCTTATGTCTCATTATTTTCCTTTTAGAAAGTAATATAGGAATCACAGGACTCTCCTAACCAAAGTAATTGCCTATCAAACCCAAGTCACTAATTAGTCAAATTAAATTTTTTATATATTCAACAACCGTATGCACAATTGGATACTTGCTCTTCCTCTGAAGGATCCTAATGGTCACCCTATTTTACCTAAGGAATTATAAATGTGTCCTGTAGCACACGGTTAGTTTTATTAGTGAGTTACGTAAGTAAGTTGTTCATGGATAATAATTGCAAAGGGCTATAAATGTTTAAATATATACAAGAAGAAAAGGGAACTCAAACACTTGTCACAGAAAGCAATTTTGACCTGAGTTGAGCCTTGTGTATCCATTTCTTTGGTCTGAGAACCAAAAGTTACAATCCAAATAGATTGGATGGGACACTATTTCCCACATGTGTTTTTAGAGAAGCCCAATAAAATTATTAGTAACCCATATTTTGCTAAGAGTGTTTTGTGTCTATGGTAGTGTTATCTAATTAGAAAGTTCTCTTTACCCCCAAGATTTTGGTAACATATAATTTAGCAATATTTGCTCATTTCTTTCTCATGGTTCATAGAAGTACATTTTTAACCCACTTTTAATAAATCAGAAATTAACAAAAAGTTAATAGAGCGCAGTGTATCATAGGAAGCCTCCCAAGCCCTCCTGAATATCTTTAGCGCCAACGTTGACACCAGTATAGGAGTTGTGGTGTCTTTGGCAACACGCCAGGGCAAAATGACCGGGTACCAGACTGTTTTCATAGTCAATTTCTAAGCTGTTCACTCTCACCTCTGTTCAACTTTTAACTTATAGAAGAGAATCAAATTTGGTGTCTTGATTGAGGCTGACAAAATATCTCAGTTGAAC
The DNA here is from genome assembly GCF_014885135.2 of Alexandromys fortis. NCBI lineage: Eukaryota > Metazoa > Chordata > Mammalia > Rodentia > Cricetidae > Alexandromys > Alexandromys fortis. The sequence continues at coordinate 5,113,730 of NW_026067995.1, forward strand.
GGCACCGTAAGCAGCCCCCTTTCAGAGAGCCTTCCGGAAGCCTGTGGGAATTTCTTCCCCACACTTCTGCCCTGTCCAGGTTGTCTTTCATTTCTCACATGAAATCCTGGTGTCTCTGTCACACTTTAACTTTGTTCCAGATGTGTCTCTCCCCACGGTTTCCTTTCCACTTATCTAAGCCAGGAGTTGTGTGCCCCAAAGTGTGAAATTGCTGCTTGTAAGCCAATAAGGTGTGAGGACACAGGGGAAATGGAATCAGATTTTTTGGAGAATTTATGTTCATAACACGAACCATAAATAACCAAGTAAAATGGCAAAAACAACAGAAACAAGAGTAACAAACGTCCTCCCGAAACAGCATGCAAATAAGCCTTTTAGCTGGTTTTATCCCCGGGGAGCCAACATGTTACCCAGAGACTGAACCTTGTCTTTTCAGCCCTTCTCTGCTTCTAGTTTCTTTTATGGCATCTTCTCTGAACAACAAGGCCTGGTCACCATGGCCTTTTGTTGTCACAATGGAGCATTTATTGCCCTTGTGTTTGGTGGCTGCAAGCATACACTGAAGCATATGTTAGAAAGACAAAGTTCTTTTTAACACAAGCTATCAGATTCTACTGCTTTATTCTGAGACCATGCTCCAGCTAGTAGCAAAGACCTGGGAGCAACATGTCTCCCTTTGGAGAACTCTTTATATCAGAAATCTCTGGTGCTCATTAACCCTCAAAATGCCACAGAAAAGACAGTCCAAGAACCAACATTCTTAGATTAAAAGAAGCCTTCAGTTGTGCTGACTGGTTTATACGCCTTGAACTAAGGACAACAAGAAGAGAAGCAAAGTCAAGAGGAAGTTCCCACGCAACACTAGGCCTCTTCTCAAGGTCTTGGTGGGTCTTGTTTAGAAATACTTTCAAATCCAAATAACTTTTAATTGCTGTCATTACCAGGTAACTGATCCAATATATGACAACTATCAGCTAATCACATGTATTCTATATTTAATGGAAGGCTTATCTGCCACAAAGGTAGTGTAATTAATTAAGGAATTCTCCATGGATAAAGCAATGCACAAACATTCAGATCCCACCTCAGCTGAGAAAAGCTGCCAGAGCTATGTTCTGAAATAATGATCTGACCTGGGTATGGAGAAACTGAAAATAAGATGAAAGAATGCAAACAAAATTAAAGAGCAACTCAGAAGAGGACTCAATTTTCTTTTTCTTTTTTTTTTATACTGAGTCTTTGGAGATATTTCCAGGAAATTTGCATGAAAATGGAAGATTTCTCACTGTGGGAAGCACTGTTTCTTGGGACAGAGTGCTAGACCAAGGACAGGGGAAAGCCAGCTGAGCTCCAGAATTTAGTCCTCTCTCTGCCCTGTAATTTCAGCTGCCTCAGGCCCCTTCTGCCATGTCATTCCTGTCATGATGCTCTCCAGTCCCCTCAACCTGGGAACCAAAATAAACACTTAAAGTTTCTTCCTGCTTTAGTGACAGCAACAGCATCCACTGGTCCTTAACAATGAAATGTTTTACATACAGATTTCAAATTCTCTCTCTCTCTCTCTCTCTCTCTCTCTCTCTCTCTCTCTCTCTCACACACACACACACACACACACACACACACACACACACACACACACGGCATCCAAAGGGCAGCTGGGAGAAGACAGACATGACTTTATCAACCATCCTCTGTCCTCCCAGTTGGTTTCTGACTTTCCGTTCTCTGTTTTTATGTAGGAGCAGTGACAGCCACAGTACCATCAAGCCTGGCATTTTTTTTTAATCCAGAAATATTTTGGAAAGATGAAGTGTGTATGTCAGTTTGCAAAACAGCATGACTCTGTTAGCCTTTGTTCCCTTTATCCCAAGCCAAGAAATGCAGCTCTGATAGCATCTGTTTCCACTACTCGTGCAATCCCAGCATCAAAAGCCATAAGGGTGGAGAGCAGAGTTCTGAAGGCTTTTGCTTGCCTGTTCCTTACCAGAAAGAGCACTTTCTTCCATGCGTTCACTTTGCTTCTCCTACTTCTGTGCCTGATTCATTGTTTAACTGCAGCATAACCTGAAAAGAATGGGGAAAGATCAAGGGTTAGGGATTGCATTACCAAAAACAACTACGGCAAATACTTTCGTTTGGCATATGTTCAAGATGGGCCTAGAATAAGGGAGACAGAGAAATCCCTCTTTGGATCTTGTGAAAATTAGACTAGTACAGTGCACTATCAATTAGAAGTTTGATGACTGGGAAATTCCATATAACCATTCAAAATATCTTAGTGTAAAAGCATGGGCAAAACTACACTCAATTATTACGATACCCATTTTCTTGTGGAAAGTGGGGTGGGATGGACTGAGATTCTATGATTCTAAAAACAAATGAGTACACCTGTTTGCATAAAGCTCTCTGTCCATTGCTGTTGCTTCATAGTTTATCTGTTTTCGGCATATGCAAGAATAATGTACTGACAATGGCTGAAAAAAATGAGAATTTGTTGAGAACAGAAGACATCACATAACATGTGTAAATCTCCTCATTCCTCTACCTCAGACAATCCAATATTTGTGTGTAAAGGAGGCTGGGACAGAAAAGAGAAAGAAGAAAGAAGGGGTGTGGAAAGGATAAAGGGCTCATTTGTTTGTTTGTTTTTTGTTATGGGCCTTAAAGAATCTGATGTCCCTGTTGACCCCAAAGGCTACACAGTCTATAAACATTGTATTATGAGCAATATTTGCAAAGCTTGCTAATAACGGAATAATCCGTGATGGCCCCATGTTTTGTAGCATATTTTATTGCTATTTTGGAAGTAAATAACCAGGAATGAACATCCATTTTTTAATTTTAGTGTAGTTTTAATCATTTTTATCTTATCAAAATATTAATGAAGTTATACAAAATGAATATTGTATTTGACAAGGCAGAAGTTTCATGTCCCTCTGATTACTGTTTGAGCAAGTTTGGAAAGCATTTTCTATAACAATTAATACACTTAAAATAATTCTATAAATTGTTTAATGTGGGAAAAATGTTCAGTGGGTTGGCAGATCTGACAGTCTTATACCGCATGCATCATTGGTGACCACAATCCTTCAAACCCTGTGTTTAAATGTATGCATTCGTATTCTGGGGTAAGGCCCCTAAGAGTACAAAGCTTCTCTTGAAAGCTTTTTAACACTGGAAAATAGCTTGATCCAATGTACATGAGTTTGCCTTCTATTCATTATTCATGGCTTTCTGTTTTCATCTGAAGCCTAGTGATAAAAATCTAGTTATAGGAGCCAATAACTTTGTGACATTAAGCCATCTGTTTAGCCTTGTATGCTTTGACTCAGTAACAGGAAATCAATGACTTCCTGAAACAATTAACAGGTTTCATAAGGGATGGAGGGAAACTTTTGCTTAATTGTACTCTTTGGAGAAGTTAACACATAATAACCTCCCTGATGGTGCTCATTCCCATTCGTAAACTTTCTCACACTGCACTTACTTCTATTATTAACCTCCGGCCACATGATTCTATATCTGAAGATTTACTAAACGTTTCAGTGCAGTAACCAAAGAATGGTTATATAAAAAGCTATTTTAGGTAAACTGAAATATGTATCCTCTCAGGGCACTGAGAACATTGTATGGTAAATTGCTAACATATTTGCTAAAATTCAATAACTATGCTTGAAAAAAGAATGTCAGTTTACCAATTCACCTCTTACTTCTGTTGCTTCCTCAGACAAAACCAAATGTTAGAATTTTGTACTGTATATGTCTCCTTCCAATCCTATCGAGACCTTCCAAAGGCAGATTTACATGACACCAAAGACCTTGTTGTCTCATTTATATGCCCCAAAACAAGGGACTGGTTTAGAATATTAATGATCATTTACTACTTATAATCCCTGAACAATGAAAGACAATGCCACTTAAATTGGTAAATTAACCTATTATTTATTAAGGCATAAGATAGAGATTTTTAAATGATATTTTTGTTATTTTCTGTATTTACAAAGCCATTCATTTAGATGACTCATACTACAAGACTTTATACTTCTGAAGTAAATGGGTGTAAAAAGAAACTTGAATTTTTTAATCGACTTAAAACACTGGATACAGTTTATCCTATCAGACAAAGGAATCAGGACATTTTCTTCTAGAATTGAGAAAAATAGTTGCTAAGAAATCTTGGATGGCATGATTTTCCTTACAAGATCAACATTTTGTAAAAAAAAAAAAAAAGATGTGGAATTATCTACAATGCATTAGAATTGTATAACTGGTCACTGGAAACATTGCTTAGAAGTTGAAAGCATGTAGTCCTCTTGCAAAGGGCATAGGATTGGTTCCTAGAACCCACGTGACAGCTCACTACCTTCTGTAAATCTAGAACTAGGGGATTCAAAACCCTTTTCTGACCTCTGTGGGCAGCAGGCATGCATACATATACATATGTACATGCAGGCAGAACATGCATACACATAAAATATAAATAAATAAATCTTCAAAATCATATTACTGATTGTTGTAAGAATTTTAAATTTGATTAGGCAACTGGGTGAGATCCTATCAAAAGATAAAATGTTTGGAAAACTAGTAGAGGGGTCCTGGGAATATAGCTCAGTGGGAGAGTTCCTGCCTAATGAGATTGAAGTCTTGGGTCCCATCCTCTGTACCCCTCATCCCATAAAAAGAGTCTAGAACGTTTTCACTGACTGAAGTTCAGTTTCTAAACAGGTCAGTTTATCATTCAACTGTGATTTCAGATTGTTGTTTTAATAATTCAATATCAAACACATTAGGCAGGCAAAAAGTGTTCTTTCCTTCTTCCAAAGGTCTTGCATTTAATGTAGAAAACAATTTATTACAGCGCTGAGGTAAACAATTTGTTTTGGAGCCCGATTATTTTTTTTAAAGATTTATTTATTTATTAAATATACAGTGGTCTGCCTGCATATGTCCCTGCAGGCCAGAAGACAGTAGCATATTTCATTACAGATGGTTGTGAGCCACCATGTGGTTGCTGGGAATTGAACTCAGGACCTTTGGAAGTAAAGCCAGTTCTCTTAATGTCTGAGCCATCTCTCCAGCCCCTGGAGCCTGAATCTTGAAAGTCTGAGATTCATATCTGCTGTATAGTTTTCATCAAATCTTTGAGAAAGTATTTAGGTAACTAATTTTGGTTTTGCTAAGGATAATAAGACATGATAAGAGCACCCATGGCATTAAGCAGTCAAAAGTTAAAACAGACAATTGCTAGAACAGAGCTTAACATATACAAAAAACATTCAGCCAGTATTAACTTATGGAGAGTATTTCCTATTCATAGTAAATCAATATGGCTCATTTGATCAAAATAGAATTTTGTAGGCATCCAGGTTTGTGCTGCACTTTTGTTAAGTCAAAGTTTAACGGTGTCTTTGTGTGATCCTTGTGACTTGATGACAATTATAACAAAATACAGATTAAGCCAGAGACATCCCGTATATGTCTAAATTCCACACTGATGAATGAACACACATGTTCTGTCGCACATGTGGTTCAGTAAGATGTCACAAGCCTGACAGGATGTGAACTTCCCAATGCAAAAGCAAATAGATATAATGCAGCTGGGCTGCATGATCGTGATACTTCTTCAGCTACTTTGTTGTCTATTTCTTCTTCTAATGGAGTGATATATAAGTTGCCACCATTCCCTTTCTTGGTTAAAAGTTAAGGGGAAATATACTCCATGCAGAATCAAGTGGTTCTGAGGCACAACAATAAAGGAGGGTAACTAACACATATTTATTATTTTTCTTTAAACTTTCTTAAAATGACAGCCATTGAGATGACTTAAGGATGCGAGTGCCTTTCTGTGTGTCTAGAACAATGATGTAGTAGTCTCCGAGATAGCATGCAATGTGGCAGTTGCTATGGTAACAAGATGTTTCTGATTGAAGAGCAGTTAAAATGGTGGTGAATAAATAACATATGTATAGTATATTGTCTTTGAGTGAATGAACTTTCCCCTTGGACCATATGAACATGTTTTCTTCCTTTCAGAAACCCTTGTCTATTTTTGATGTGCATATGCATCTAATAGACTAGAGATCAAACTGCCCTCTTTGAAGCTCTACAGGGTCCAGCTCTGTAGCGAGAGAAGGAAAGGTGACTCAGTATTGTGTGTGTTTGTCTGTGTGTGTGCATGTTAGAAATAGCTGACAGGTTGGATATTAAAGCCCTGTGCTAAGAAAACAACTATACTTCACAATTAAATCTTATAGTTCAGCTACCTTGTGAATTGGTAGGCTATGCATTATGTAAGGCAAATAATTGTTTATATAAAGAGCATAAAGATAAAGCAGGTAAACTCAAAGTCTACTGGATAGACAGTAGAAACTCCAAACCTCTACCTTTCCAGCCTTACTTTAAAGTAGAGATAATAACAGCTTAATTGTCAGAAACACAGATAGCATTGCTGTACAAATATAATCTACTGTTCTTACAAGCTACTATATAAGTGATACTTAGAAATGCCAAAAATTGAAAATCATTTTTCCTACCTAGCTTTAAAATGATGGTTATTCAGCCAGGCAGTGATGACACACGCCTTTAATCCCAGCACTGGGGAGGCAGGGGCAGATGAATTTCTCTGAGTTTGAGGCCAGCCTGGTCTATAAAACGAATTCCAGGATAGCCAGGACTGTTACACACAAAAACCCTATCTTTTTTTTCAGAAACCCTATCTTGACAAGCCAAAAATGAATGAATGAATGAATAAATAAATAAATAAATAATGATCATTTGCTTCAGGACAAACTAACCAAGGCATCTTAGCTGGAAATAATTAACTGAGCTTTTAGATTTTAATATGAGAATGTGAGAGACTCATAGATGTGACTTTGAAGTCTGCATTTGATGGCATGACAATATTCTCAATGCTTTTGTTTAAAATGATCAAAACCAGGGATCTAAATTATGTATACACATAAATTGTACACACATACACATGGATGTAGAATCCATTATCTCTTATTATATAGAGTTTGTATTCATTACATATGTAACATGTATTTATTGTGATGCTCATGTGCACAAACACAGGCCTCATTCTGCAAGTAAATATATATTAAGTCTCCGACAATTCATAACTGTATAATTCTATATTGTATCTGTAGATATATCTATACTATAAAATAACTCTATATTTTTAGCTCCATGTAAAGAAATATGGAGATAAGAGTTAAAAGACAAAACAAAAGTTATGTGAGGACATGACTTCCGGAAGGTGTTTGGTAGGTCCAGGATTCTTTCAAAATCTGGATTTTTTTCTTCTATTGTGATTCTTGCATGGAATGGAGAAATGAGAAAGATACAAAGTAAAAGGTGGAAGATCTAATACAAAATTCCACAATGCAGTTGGGATCTGTAAAGAACTGTAGACATGCTGTGCAAATGAATAAGAAAAAAGAGGTAAGGCTAAAGATTGGAACAAGCAACAAGAATTCAGAAAAGTGAATAAATTTGAAAACAGGCCGAGGAATTCTAGGAAAAAAAAACTGTGATGAGAGTATAGCCTCCTTTCCTGCATTTTGGGAAGACCTAAAAAACAAAGTAAGTTATCAAAATTAGATAGCAGTAATACATATAAAGAAATAAAATTTGAAAATGCTCATTAGTGATTTTATAATCAAAGGAATCCTAGGAAAGTTTATGCACTAATTATTAAAATTCCAAAAAAAGTGATAAAATGATTAATATAGAATCAGTAAAAATATTGAAGTGCATTCAACAGTAACTATGTTAAACAATATATTTTAAGTAAAAAATGTTCCATTTTAACAACTTAAAGTGTAAGACAGTCTAGAAATAGGCATTCAAATCTATACTACTTTTTCTAAGTTCATTTAGGACCAATCAAAACGCCTTGAACTTGTATGAAATTTGGCAAACTGAATGTGCGGTTGGCAGCATGGCTGGGAAGGGAGTAGGTCTGTGGCACTGTTCGCCTTCAATGTACAAGGCTGCAAATACATTTCTCAGCAGCACAAGATACAGGTAAATAAAACAGAATGTTCAAGCAAGACCGAAAGATAAAGGATAACTATTTTTGGAAAATAAGCATTTCTGGGAAGTAACAATAAACTAGAGAGATGAGATGGCTATCATGATTGAAGACAAGGCTAAGCCATTAAGACAATGTACTGACAATGTGCTAAACAAATATTTGAGTGGAACGAAAGGGGGAGCTCTGAGCAGAACTGTGTGTTCAAGGGATCTTAATTTATGACCCTGCAGACCATTATAGAACAGAATGGTAAGAATGTATTTCTTAATTTACTTTTTAATAAATTATCCAGAGACAATTGGTTACTCATAAAAAAACAAAATTGGATCCATAAGTCATATATTCACAAAAATCAATTCTAGGTAAATTAAAGACTTGAAAGTGAATAGCAAACTATAAAAATGTTAAAAGACAAACTGGAAAACATATTTATCAAACATACAATATAGAGAGCATTAATACCGACAAGTCATTAAGAAAAAGACAAATAACCCGATGGAAATTTAAGGCAGTAGAAAGAACTGGCATTTCCAAGAAGAGGAAGCAGAGCTAGTTCTTAATTATAGGAAAGAAAATATTCCACCTGGTTAGAATTCAAGGAAGTTCTAATTTAAATTATATATATTTTGTGTATAAAATTTGTATATGTATATAGAAATATACATATTTACATATGTATGAGATCGGGAAAGAAATTGAAAGTTGTGCAACACCAATATTGGATAGCATGTGTGTTGGCAGGAGGCTTCATCACTTTGCGTTGTCTAATTGACACAGCCATTTACACTCTGTTGGTTATTATCAATGCTAACTGGACATTTGCATATTCCTATAACCAGTAAACACACTCAGTCATGTGCCTTAAAAATATGTTTTAGGGATTACTTTATTCCTAAATTTGGGATAGCATTTTGTTTGTTTTGTATATGGGTGTTCTTCCTGCTTGTATGTTTATGCACCACATAGATGCATAGGACCTGCAGAGGCAAGAAGGAAAGAGCAGCAAGTGTCCTTAACTTCTCAACTACTTGTCCAGTTTCCTAGTGTGGTACTGTTTACAAACATCTATATAGCAGAAGTGTCCATCAAAAATAAAATATACGTACTTGTAATACTATAAAACAGAACATTTATATGCTAGTAAAAATTTAAATTTTGGCTACGTATACCAATATGCATAAAATCTACAGAGAAGATTAAATTTGAGGTTACAACCAATCAATTTACAAGAAGGAAATTCTATATTGTTAAGTGTTGAAAACATATGCAATAAATCTGAAAGTAAGAAAAATACGATGATTTTAATAACATCCAGTAAAAGTAAACTTGGCAGAGGTTTGGGGAGTTCTGTGTTACTAGAAATGCTCTGTTACTTCAAATTGTCTGAAGGCTAAATGGAAATTTGTTTTATTTCCTGTATTATAGCATGCATGTTTTAGATAGTGTCATATGTAGGATATATTTCAAATGAAAATATGATATTCATTGATTATTCTACCTCCACAAGTTAACAGCTAGGCATACTATCTTCCATGCCATGGTTATTAAATGGAATCAACAAGGTCTACCACATGTAAAAACTAAATGTCTGTTGGAAGTTGTAGATGAACAGAAAAGAAATAATACAGTCCCACTATTTTGTTCAACAGATTTATGTATAAGAAAGGTACAACCAAACTGACTGACTTCTTGGTTTAAGAAAGATTTCTTATACATGGAACAGCTAAGCTGAGCATGGGGACTTTCAAGAGAAAGTGTGAGTCGATAGAGCAGTCACTGTAAAGGTATTTTGGTGTGTCAAATGTGTTCTAGCAAGAACAGGAATTTTAAAGAACTGAATGAAGTATATGGTTGCCTGCCATTTGCCATAAGATTATCTAAGCCCTGTAATAGGAAAACTTAATTATAATATTCTAGGGGTGAAGGAGGTAGATTGGAGAGACAAAGAGTAGACAGATGGTTGGCCCCTCTTCAAGCAATAGCACTGCTGTTGACCCAGCAACAAACAAGAAGCTATCACGGGGAATAAAATATTCTGCAACTCATTTTTTAGCTTGATATTATACCAACAAAATGGTTCTAGTAAATGCCACATTGATTAGGCTGGAAACATGTTTTAAATTAAAACCGGTTAAGTCTCTTGAAAAGATGAAAGGATTTTAAAGATTCCATTCTATCCCTATCTCATCAGAGAAGGAAAGGAGTTTCTCAATAAAATACAGGAAATTGCATGAAAGAAAAACAAGAGATGGAAGCTCCAGAGCAGGATAAAGTGGTTCACAAGGAAGGTAAAAGATAAATTAGAAAAGGTTAGAGACCAACAAACTGTAGCGCATCTAGTTGAAAATGCAATTACTTGAACTCTATGAAATTCTAACGCAGATTGGATGCCAAGGGACCTGAGAAATGCATAGTCTTTCTAGAAAACAGAGTAAAGGGTGAAGAACGTTGATCTTCAAAGAGGTAAAGAATTGTGGTTTGTAGAAGAAGGACAAGCTCTTCAGTGTGTCCATCGTGAACAGTTCCAGTGAGGAATACTGTGAAATAGCAAGAACTTTCTTACCCCCAGGAAGACCAAACATCAGAGGAGTTCCTGGAGGGTGAGGTTGCTTTCACAAGACTGCCTTCCTAGCTGACAGACAACAAGCAGGTAGAGATAATGGACAGATGACAATAGACACAATGACTATCACAAGCTCTTCAATCCCAGAAATTTTTTTAGTTTGTTTTATCTCTGTGTGTGGGATTTTCCCCTCATTTTTATGGTGTCAATTCGTAATTACAACATTATGTAAAAATTTTCAATAAATTAATTTATGAAGTAAATGAATTCTTATTTATGGAATTCTATAGAATTAGAGAATAAATATAAAAGTGGGTTTCTCTTAAATTACATGGAATATATTACCTGAAAAATAAAATGTTGTGAGATACCAAAATCATATTAATAAAATCACATTTAAAAAAATGTATATAGTTTAGGCTTACTTTTTTAATGTGCATAAGTTTTTTAGCTACATTTATCTATGTGCATCATGTTGTGCCTGCTAACTGTGGGGAACAGAAGGTTGGAACTAGGTCATGGAACTAGAGTTAAAGATGATTGTGAACAGCCATGTGGATGCTGGGAACCAAACTGCAGTCCCCTGTCCAAACTAATAACCTTATCCATGGAACCATCCCTTTGGACCTAAATCTATTTATTAATGTGTTTGTATATATCTACATGTATGCTCATGGCTGTATACCCACAAATGCTAGATAAGGGCATCAAACCTCTTAGAGTTATGTCTTCTTGTCTGTGTTCTGGAATATGAATTTCAGTCCTTATGATACTGGCGCAAGTTCTCTAAGCTATGCTAGTCATCTCTACAACCCAACAGCATGCAAGAATCTTGAACTAAAATTCTATATAGTCTGTAGAGTAACTGTAGTCAATGCAACCAGACCCAGGATGGGGGCTGGATGCCTGCCAACCTCCGTTAGGCTTAGTAGTAGCTTCCCACAGGGCAAGTCTGTCATGGGATGATGTAGAAATCTGACATTCATGGTTGTAGAAGAGAAATACCCCAAATTAACATGCCTTGGTCCAGACCCCTTTCAAGTGATATCCACAATGTAAAGACCTTGGTGGTTGCCATAACAAATTACATTAGGAGACCTAATCCTTGAGCCTCTAGACATAACTTTGTCTTTGTGTATTCTAAAAGAATGTACAAATTGAACCCATCACAGTAAGATCATGACCTACATCTGCCCTAAAGCCAAATGTGTTTGTGTTTTCCTTGACAATAGTAAAAAGTCATTTGGCTCATTTATGCCCTGTGTGAGCACAGTGTAATGAGAGTTATCAATGGCTTAGAGGTCCAAAGAACAAGTCTCTCTCTCTCTCTCTCTCTCTCTCTCTCTCTCTCTCTCTCTCTCTCTCTCTCTCTTTCCCTCCCTCTAAATTAAGCAGCATTGGTTTATATTTTGCCTATAATTTTAGGAAAAAGTGTTTGACTGCTGTCCTCTCCTACCACGTATCTTTGGAAAGCATCTGGCAGTATCCCACAGAGAACACAGGCCAAGAAATAGCTGGTTGTGATCATTGACAAGGTGATTGCATGTTGCTTCATGGGAACCTGGCATGAATGCAAAGACCTGAAGGTGGTCCTCAAATTGGCTGTGCCAGATGAGTACAAGAAGAAGCAGTTTGTGCAAAGCCAGAAACACAGGTGGTGTCTTCCAGGAGCAAGAGAAACTTGTGTTTCTAAGCTTGTCTGAACCAGGATCAAACAAGTAGAAGACAGGATCAACTCGACCTAGATGTTTGTCTTTACTGACACCATAGGCTGTGTATGTGGAGGCTACATGATCCAAATTGAGGTCTGTTAGGTTATTTGGGGGGGGGTAGTTTGTGTCCTGCCTTAAGAGGCTGTCTTCCCTCTGTGTGCTCGGGTATCCTTTCCTCGTGGATGCATAGACCTCTCTCTCCTTTTTTTCTCTGCTACAAATGCAAGTGCAGAAGAGGGGCTCAGCCTTTATTTACCTCTGAAAAAGTCTGTTTCCATAAGGCAGTCTTATCAGAGGCCTGATTTTTAATACAAATTTGTAGAATTCATTCCATAGCAGAGATCAAGATGGTAGATGCAGATCACAGAGGGCCTTATAGATCATTGGAAATAGTTTGCAGGATTACCTTTGGAATTCTTTGTGAAAAGGGAATTTTGTAATTCTGTATTATATCAAGGCATGTATTTTCTTTCTATTATTGTTTTTTTTTTTGATTTTTCAGCTAGAGTTAAAATGGTTCGAGACCAAAGCTAAGGAGATACTTGAGTCTCCAATGTCAACTTTGAATACTGGTTTTGAATATAATTGGAATAATTTGCCTGAACTTATTAATTGAATTCAATATCACAAACCTTGGAATTAAATTTCCCTTAATTGAACATGCAAATCTATGCAGAAGCATGCAAAACACTATTCATAAAGCATCTGAAACATACCTCCAGGCTTTACTATAGGGGGTCAAAGCAGGAAGATAGGATGCAAGGAACATAAATTCTTTAAAGAGAGTTTTTGCTTGACCTAGTAGAGAAAGATGTATATTGGATGTGAGCTGGCAAACTGGCTAGTTAAGCCAAACGTGGAGTAATGCAGCTCTCAATGTAATAATACAAATTCTTACTGTGTACTTCTGAAGTGTACTAATGAGCTGATAGCTAACGGGTAAGGATGTCTAATTGCCACTATGGATAAACTATTCTGAGCATATATGCCAGAGATTTTTGGCAGAGAACACTTCCATTTAACCAGAAATTAGGCTGCCCGATAGAATAAAGTAATTGAATCATGTTTTAACGTCATCAAGAAAAGATGAGTGCAGCATTTGGAGGTAGTTGAAGTTTATGTATTGGAATTAACATCAAGACTGAGTTAATTGTTACATTTCTACAATATGTATTAGTTCAAGCTTCTACTAACAAAGATATTATTACCAATATTATTAGTGACTCAGACTGTTGTACTCTAAACCAAATCTCATTGATGTCATATTGAGCATTCCACCCAGTGTAAAGCTAGAACATATACAAGGGACATGGGACAGTCATTTGTGTATGAGTTCAGACAAGACCTTCAAGGTCAGCCATGTAGGCTTTTTTTTTTCACAGTCGAAGGAAGGGGCTCAACCTAGAAGGGGTCACCAGGAGAATGGGAAATCAAAAATTTTTCCTTAAACAGATGTAATGACTTCATGACACATTCAGCTTCAAGTCTAGTCAAACAAACAAATGAGCAGTTAGTTTTTGAAATTGATTTCTGTGCTATAGAGCTAACTCTGAAATAAACTCTTTGCTTTCAGCTTTGCTAGTTGAGTATAGATTCAAACCTGCATAACAATAACCATTCCCCAGGACGCACAGACAGTACTGATTTCTGCATGGTAGCTAGGCTGGAACACTATTGTCTTGGCACGTGTTTTCAGCTTTATATAAGAAAATCCCTATGACCTTGTATCCTACTTTAAAAACATTTCCCAAATCAACGCTCAAGGTCACAGGAGAAAGATAACAAAAGTTTAAAAATAATTAGCATCAATGTATAAATTTCTCCAAATCGTAGGATTTCATGCAGGAAAGATCTGTGCTCTTTATCTGTGCTAGCTGTGATTATCAGGAGAACACTTAAAGAAAAATAGGACTGCAGTGACCTCTGTTACCACCCCATGCACCAGGGCTTATTGCTCTATTGCAATCAGCTCTGATCATCACAGTTATAAGGTAGTGTCTGCTTTAAACTCCCGTGAGTTATAACCCAGAAGTAATATGAAGCAGAGAAAGCAGCAAAGCTGACCCAACAAAGAGATATAAAATTAGCAATGGGCCAGAGATAACTTTATGCCAGTTGCTAGGGGCAACGTACAACTGATGGATAATGTAATAACGCACATTAAGCCACACTTACACTAAATAAGTTCACAACATCATTAATATCTGTAACAGCAGGGGCACCATGCTGACTGAGGGAAGCCTAGGTGTTGATGATGACTATACCTTTGGGGAAGACCTAGCCACGTAATGATCTGCTAGGATACATGGAAGGGGAGGGAAAGGACACTGCAATTTCAGCACCATTTGCCCTGGCTTTTAACAAACAACCCCTCTAACTCTGTCCCTCCCCACTGCCGGTCGACTTTACAAGTGCTTTCTACTGAATTTTACACACACATGTCTGTTTCTATGATCCTCCTGCCAGATTCTCAAGCTAGCAAGTCTTAATTTCAAGGAGGAACTGAACACTCATCCCCACAAAAGACCGTGCCTTCAGTGCACCTACTCTTTGTTCTATTTCCCTCTCATTCTGTTTTGTTCTAAGAAATGCATATTTAAAAACACAAGTGCTTTGTTAACAAATCCTTATGTATCTTGTTTACATTGTAAGTGAGGGCTGTATGTGAGGAGTGTGTGTAATTGAAAGCTATCTATAGAAAAAGAATCAGGTTGGCTACCCGGTGCCCTTGTGAAAATGCAATGTTCTCTGTTCCCAGGTTACCAGCAGTAGGGCCAACTAAGCACTTACTACCTGCTGCCCTCTTCCTTTGATATCTTTACAACTACTGCCTTAAGGAAGGTGTGATAAGCATGTGTGAAATGATGTTAAGTAGTGAGAGTCATTCTGATTAAGACCTTCACCCAAACGAGGTGACGCAAACACACACAGTAGAGCCCATGGCAGGAAGGGAGCAAAGTGAGTCTGAGTGTGAGCTATTTAAGTTTCCTTATCAACATCTGTGATATCAAAAAGCCAGAGAGAGAGTTCCTAAGGGCCTTCAGCATCACTAAGCCAAGCCACTCTTTGTATTTGAAAATGCAGTAGCTTGTCCGAAGTCAGACAACGGGGATTGAATGGTTACAGGGTCCAACAATGTTCTCACCGAACAATAACCTTCAAAACTTGCACCTCCTTACTTGACGGTACACAGAATACCATCTGCTCTAGGCCCATGTATTCCAAATTGGAGGCACTCTTCCAGTGGTTTCTAATTCTAGGGTGCTCTAATATTAAGAAAATCATTGTCATCCTCTCTTTTTTTTTTCCTCATCTGCAAAACAGAATGAATTGAATATCAAATTTACTGGGGCAAAAGAATGGCGATGGATGGTTAATGCCACAATAAACATGAAGCTCTTATGACTGCTTGACAGATGGCGGATGTCTCATAGATTCTAGGCAGTTCTTCAGGGAGGGGCAGCAGTGAGCAGGTGAGGACAGCACTAAGGGAGTGCATGCCTCTTCTGCTTTCGTCTCTCCTGTTACACACCCATTTTTACCTCTATTTCCATTGCTCTCTTGTAGGAATACAAACTTCACTAAAGCTGAGAAGCCATTCTGTTCCCTCTAGTAAATGTAATAACTGGTAAAATGTCCCGCCCACAGTATGTTCTTGAGAAATGCTTGCACACTAAATGCATTCTGGACTTGAACTCTGTACTTTTTCTAGTAAAAGAAATTTTCCATAACTCTTGAAAGGCAAACATATTTCTTTTTGAATTTTGCTTTCCCAAGCTATTCCTAAAAAATTCATGAATTCTTTTTTATTATTATTATTTATATTTATTTATTGTGTATAAAAAATTCTGTGTGTATGCCTGCAGGCCAGAAGAGGGCGCCAGACTCCATTACAGATGGTTGTGAGCTACCATGCGGTTGCTGGGAATTGAACTCAGGACCTTTGAAAGAGCAGGCAATGCTGTTAACCTCTGACCCATCTCTCCATCCCTCATGAATTCTTTATTTCCTGCTCTGATACATAAAGGCTGCGACTAACTCACCTTTACGGTTCCCAAGGAGCTGGTCTCTAAACTGTGCTGTGCTCAGTCTGAAGTCCCTCCTTGCTTGACAGCTCAAAGACCTGTAATTGCTCATCTGGAGAAATAGTGGTTTTGATATACTAAATAAAATTCTTTCAATGTTTAAAGACCAGCATTCAAGCCTCTAGTGAACGATTAGCCATGTCTTTCACTAAGCTTCAATTTCCAACTCTTTACAATGATAATTTGTAAACCCTATTTTGTGGCAACTGCCCTAGGTGCTATCACATGCATACACAAGAAACACAGATAACTAATTTTAATAGTTGTGTGCTCCAATAAGTGGGATTTTAGTGGCATTTCCTGATCATTTCAGCTATTATAATGTAAAAGAAGCTTCTTTGCAGTATCCCCATATGGCTTCCAATATAGTCCTAGCTTAGACTTCTGGTTAGGATAGCTATGAGTAATGTGGTTGGTCCCACGTAAGTGAGCATGAAGAAGTAGGAAGAAATATCACCAAGTGAGTCTTCTGGACACACTCTCGTGCCAAAAAGGAACTGAGGCTTGAAGTTTCTCCTCAGCTGAGACTCCATATTGAACATTAACAGCCTAAGGCTGCATATCCAGATCGTTCCTCAAGAAGTGTGCCTCTACCTGGCCAGGCTCCTCTTCTCTATTAAACTTTCTTATTTTCCTTTGGACCAAGTGAACTGTGACAGTCATCCAAAAAACAGGTCACTTGCTTGTGTCTCTGGCCTCATTTATAGCACAGTAAAGCAATGATGTCATCTATCTACTTAAGAATAAATAGCAGTGGACGGAGAATGAATGGGTACTGTGGAAATGTTTCTACACAGTAGAAATCATTTTGATCTACAGAAGATTATAATGAGACCATCTATTATATCAGTTTGTCCACTGATTCGCTTAATATTAACAAGAACTCCACTGTAAATTACCTGAACACTCATTCTATAAATCACCATCTCGGTACGATTCAGAGTCCTGCACCTGACTTTCCTTCCAGTACCACGCACATCTTTAATCAGTCTGTTAATATAGGCAGCTCAGACTTCTAGCTTCAGCCAATTACTTATAAGAAAGTTGGTGTACTGCCTCACTTAAGACTGAATAATAGTGCCGGGGCAGATAATTTAAATCTAAAGCTTCTTAAGCCAGCTGCTTCATTAAGAGGTAAGCGTGTAACTGATATTTCTAGCTTAGCACTCTTTTTTTGGAGATCTTCCATCAGTTGGGATATATGCCAGAGTAATACCCTCATAAAGGAAGAAATACAGTGGACCAGAAACGATGTAGGGGAGAAAGAAAAGACACTGATCAGGGGTTACTTTCCACAATCCCAGGGAATCTTGGTCTTCACCCAATACTAAGTCTATGTTCACGTGCTTCAGAAAAGGAGGGATTAAGAGGCTGTACAAGGGGATATGAGGGCTACGTGAACCCAGATTGGTGGAGGGGAGGGATAAACAGATGAGGACAGAGCCCTCCTGAAGTCAGATAAGGAGAAGTCAGAACATACTTCTGAATATGAAGTCATTACTTGTTTTTGATAACTCACATTAAAGATAGACTGGAGGAAAAATCATTACGCTGTAAGTCTAACACAAGGCTAGACATCATAGGCAGTCCAGATGGAGATCAAACAGTTCATGAATAGGAGATGGGATGCATTCATGTGCCAGAGAGACACACAGTAACAGAATACATGTGTTCCCATTCAGAAAACAGAGGGCAGAGTGTGGTCAGGGCTTAAAGAATTTGCTTACATACTGGCTAAAGGGTTTTTTCACTATGTTTAATTGGTTGCTTGGGACACAGTTTCTGGTACATTGTAAGAATTAGCATTTATTAAATGAAACAGCTGGACCATTAGTTAGAAAGTACTCAAAGACTCTGAATACACCAAACAAATTTATTTTAAAAGCTTTAAAAACAACTTTCCTCTGAGTCAGAAATTTTGTCTTGTTCCTTCCTTTCTTGGAATCCCACATGGATTCATTGTGATGGCCATCTAAACTTTATCTTAATGATACCTGCTTCATGTTTATCTCTGTCACAAAGAATGTGAATAAAACTTGAAAACTGTACTTCTGTTAGGCTTCCATGCATTCTAACAAAGCTAATACTACTCGATGAATCAAACAGTATTTTGATAATCATTAAATATAGGAACCAAGACAAACAACATCTACATGAAATGCGGGTTGTGATTTCTAGTTAGTATGTATCTCATATAGAATATAACATATTGATAAAATGTTAGTGGAGTCATTAACAATCTGATTCTTTTGTTTGCTTTAAAAATATATGCGCTGAGAAAAAAAATGTCCTATAAATAAATAGATGTGACTTGAAGGAGTTTTGTCATGGCAACATCACTTGATTCTTTGAACATTTTCTGAGGTACATGTCAAAAATTACATCGTCGTCTATTATTATTTTAATGATCAGTCAGCTGACAACTCAATTAGGTCTTTCTTTGATTTTGTTGAGTACAGTGAATGATTCAATAGATGCTTGTTATTCCGTCTTCGGAATCTTTCACTTTCTCTGTGTCAGGAAAGCACTTACTGGTGTGCACTAAAATTTCTTAGCCCAGTTCTTGTATCCAGAGACATTTTACTTGCTCTACAATTGCAAAAACTAAAACCTTTAAAAAAAAATATGCTCCGTCAGGAGAGATGGCTCAGCGGTTAAGAGCACTGTTCACTGCCGGATTGCACTTCCTTCCAAAGGACCCCAGTTAAATTCCATGCGGTGGCTCCCAGCCATCCGTCCTGAGCTCCTGCGCCCTCTTGTGGCGTATAGGAAAAATAATAATAAAAATAATATTCTCGGCCGGGCGGTGGTGGCGCGCGCCTTTAATCTCAGCACTTGGGAGGCAGAGGCAGGCGGATCTCTGTGAGTTCGAGGCCAGCCTGGTCTACAAGAGCTAGTTCCAGGACAGGCTCCAAAGCTACAGAGAAACCCTGTCTCGAAAAACTAATAATAATAATAATAATAATAATAATAATAATAATAATAATATTCTCATGTCATCAGAGCCATGCATGGTGGCATATACCTATAATCACAGCACAGAGGACACAAAGAGTGTCCTGGAGTTTGCTGGCCAGGCAGTCTAGATAATGAAAGGACTACTGGTTTACCGAGAGATCCTATCTCAAAAACAACATGGCAAATGATTAATAAAAACATCCAGGGTTCACCTCTGGATTCCACATACACGTGCATGCATGCACACACACACACACACACACACGGATGGATGGATGAAGAGATGTATAACAAACAAATAAATACAGCCTCTTGCCAAGATTATTCAACAGAAAAAGGAAAACCATACTTCTCTGATGACTTTAGTTGAACTTGGGAATGTAACTAGGCTATAACTACAGAAGTGTTTCTCACAAGCATTTTTTATAATAGTGTCGAGTTAACCTACAACCAACCAACATAACACCAGACCTTTGTGCCAAGGAAGATATAAGGCAGAATCACAGATATTTGAAATCAGTGCCTGAGATGTGTTCCATTCAGGGTGTTATTGACTCTGGCTAATGTTCAGGTGAGGTTACAAGAAGTCTGACTCAATCAGTGCCACATTTAAACCTGACCATTTCCTGAGAGTTTCTGGAGCAGATAACTGTCATCTGAGCCTGAGAGTCCTTAAAAGCATATATAATTGGGGCATTTCACTATGTTGGGTGCAGCCATGCAAGACTGCAAAATGTTGTAGTCTGGGGAAAGGACTTTTAGCATCTTTTATGAGTCTCTGAGTCTGAATCCAATGAGTAGCAAAGAGAATTAGGAGAGATGCCTTGCCAATTTCTTGCAAAGTCACCCAAGAATGATTAGTAGTGTCATTGCCAATGATAACAGCGTAATATCCAAAGAACATAAGGAAGCAAGATCATGAAACACTGATTTTTCTTTGTAATTAGCAATAATACTTAAGGCTACATGATTGTTTTCATTTGCTATGAATGACATCATGCTTTGTGGGCTATTAAAAGTTTGCAGCCAGGTTTTATTAAATGTGAAGAGTGACTATGTCAGTTAGATTTATTCATCATTGTTCAAACCAAATTATCTTTCATTTTCTGTAGCCGCTAACAAAGGGCGATAAGCTTTAGTGGCTCATAACAATGTGAATTGATTATTTTGTAGTTTTGATGGGTCAAGAATTTATCTGTGACTTAGCTGCGTGCATCCTCCAAGGGTCTCCTAGATTGCATTTAACATGCCCGTGTTGCTGTGACCCTTCCTTAAACTTGAGACTCTGTTTCAATGTTACAGATTTCTGATATAATTCATTTCTTAGGAGTACTGTTTGCAAAATTGTGGATCTGTCCCTCCTTCTTGCTAGCTCTCTGCTAAAATTGCCTGCACTTCCTAGGGGCTATCCTCTTTCCAGCAATCTCTAAGGCTACTTGCTTTCACCATGAACTATTTCTTTTGGGTCAGGGTCTCTTTCATCATGGAGTTCATCAATTAGGCTGTGCTGTGTCCCAGTGAGCCTATAGGATCCACCAGTGAGCTTAAAAAAACTCCCCTGTCTCTGCCATCACAGCATTAAAGTGACAAGCATGCCACTATGGGTGGCTTTTGGCAGGGAGGGATTCTGGGCATGGAACCCAGGCCCTCTTGCTTGCATAGCAAGTACTTGAACAACTATGCCATCTCCATAGCTCCTCTACCTGCCACAGTTGTGAATTGATTTTCACATCATGTTTTTCAGTATTTATGAGAATAATAGTGAATGTCTCAGAAGATCAGACACTTTGAATAGGTTTTTGACTTGATATGTATCGTAGTAACCAATTATGACTTTATGTACTTAATATAAAATTTTAGATATTTATAGTCATCATAATGACAACTGAATATATTAATGCAAAATATAACTGACCAGCAATTAGTATATACCGAGTGAAATCAAACACATGTGAGATGGAATGCAAAATTTGGTGACATATTTCCATTTTTCTCCGTGATTGAGTAAATTTTGCATTATTTAAATGGCTTTTTAACATATGTAATCTAAACTGAAGTATCTTTTTTTATTATTAAGAAGAGAGACATGGTTACCACATGATAGCCATTGGTTGTATGTCTGCTTATCCAGGGCAAATGATAAATCTGTATATGGAAGTTCAAAGAATAGGAAATTATAATGTTCGACCTGGAAGGCTAAGCCCTTAAAGCACAATGCTACAGCACTAACACAGCCTTGGTTTGTACGAATTCATACCTTTCCGTCCTCTCCCTTAAAACGTGTTTACAAGGGAAAAGAAGAGTTAAAATGATGCTTTACCACAAGCCTAAAATAATTGCTCTGCACTGCAGCATCTTCTATGGCCCTGTAGCCTGTTCACATAGCACTTAACAAAATGAATGTCGTTTGTATTGACTCCACCTATGACAGGGAACATAACGACACTCATCTTATAGCTTAGACACTTCGCTGACTCACTGCGGTCAGTTCTAAGACAGCAGTGTGTAAAATCCAAGCTTTTTAAAAAAGGCATCTCTATGAGAAAGGCGGGAGTGGAGACATGACTAGTAACTCTAACTTCTTCAATAAGAGAAAAGTGGTCTTCTGCTGTTTCCAAACAAGCAGGAGAAAACAATTAGTAGGTTTTTAAAACAAACAAACAAACAAACAGGCAAGTAGTGATGTTGGAAGTTAATACAAGAGGCTGATGTAGCCTAAAACTGCCAAGTCATTCATTCTAGTATTCTGGGACAATGTGCTTTCCGGATGTACTTTATAGAATAATTTAAGCTGGTAGATGCACTGTACCTATTCATGAACTACAGATGAAAGTTTTATGTGAAAGTTTGCTGCCATGATTATTGCTAAAATGCTATCTTCTTCTCTAAATTAGTGATATCTGAACATTTTCTCCAGAAACTTCACTTCTCAATTGAAAGGAAGACACATTTTAGAATGTAGCTTTTTTTTTACCCCTTTAAACTAAGTGTTCCTTTCTAATACAAAACAGTACTCAGTGAGCCATGCAGATTTCCATTTATAATATTAATAGAAGACACGTTCCATGCTAATCCATCTCATTAATATTAAAGAAAGGACTCTGATACTGGTGAGCTCTTAATCATTCGCAATTAGCACCTAACTGTTAATTCTATGGAGGGTTCTTAGAGAAAGAAGCAGAAGTAGCTCCCGTTTGCTAAATGTTAGTTGATTTAACTTAGAGTATTTAATTCTGAGTAGCTAGACAAGTTTAATTGATCAGTAAGAAATAAAAGAGTCACCAACTGAGAATAACTACACATAGACATTTTGAAACAGTCCATGGTCCAGCCATCTGGCTCAGTTACTGTGTGGGGTTCTGCGTCCTTCTAGGACACTCAATTAGGCATTCATGCTGAGGTGAGCCAATGTCCAGTCCGGGCAGGCTACCTCAACACAGATCCCCAAATCTAATTAGCAGAATAGGCAGGTTGTCTGGTCCGGCTCCAACTGGTGCAGCTTGATTTCTCAATGTCAACTCAACCCGAAAAAGATGGGGGGGGGGGGGTGCAAAGTTCCTGCCTTGAGTCAGAAATATTTCAAGACCCAAAATCAATCTCTTACACNCCCCCCCCCCCGCACTCAGTATGCTTTTAGTCTGCCATGCAATGGCCTCTCTTCTCCAGTGCTAAACTCTGCCTCTTGTATGTTAGATCTTACTAGTATTCCTTTCTTGGAAACTTCTACTACAGGAACCTGAGGTGCTGAAAGAGTCTGTGATAAGGCCCTGAAGCCCACAAATTAGATGCACTTGAACGAGAGATTTCTATCTGGTTGCCCTATCTCATTGACCTAATTGTTAAAGCTGCTTCCAGCTCCATTTTTTTTTTTTTTTTTTTTTTGAAGAAAAGCCGAGATTGGCAGAAGCCCTTCCCGAGCAGCAGGACTCTGTGAAATGAACTGAAGAGAGACCTGTCCATCTCTTCTGTTCATGTCATTTACTCAATTAGTGATGATAGAGTGCCCCAGGACACACCACACCAAATGTTGACTGTGACAACCTTCAACAGCAGTTCCACTGCCAAGTTTAGCAAATTAACAGATTTAACTAAGCACAATTTTGACAGTTTCTAATTACTGGAATGGGGGCTTAAAAAAAAAAAAAGAAAGAAAAAGAAAAGAAGAGAAGAGAAAAGAAAAGAAAATAATTCATTTATAAAAGAAATTTCCTTCGGCCGCCTCATTGTGGTCCATTTCTCATTGTGTAAGTGCTGTTAGCTCGTGTTGTATGCTTCCCTGCCCTAGTACCTGTCCTCCTCCTGCTCTTCAGTGTACCATTCCCCAGGAGCTTGACTCGACTTCCACTCACATTTGACAAGCCCATCTGCTACCTTTGCCAAACGCTAGCCTTACTTTGCAGCAGCTCTCCAGATGTGTGCGGGCACTGCCGCTGTGTAGCCGTTCCCTTTGCCATGGAGGAGAAATCTGTTTTCAGCCTTCTGCCTTTCCATACGCACTAATCCTCCCCAGCTGTATCTAAGTGCCTCACCCTTTAAGGATTTGGATGAAAGAACATGGGTAAGGCAACAAAAGTCATCACGTTAGATGTACACCATGAGGTTCCCTCCTGGCCCAGAACTGAGCAGAAGCTGCAGTCCCATGTAAGGCTTGCTGGAGTACTAAATACATACACCAAAGATAAAGTAGTTAGCAGCTGGTGTTTCAAAATAATCTCTGTGTATAGCAAATCATAAGGACCAAGGTGGTGGAAAATTCCAGAATTCCCTAGAAACACCCTTGGGAACTGACTTATCTTAAAGACAGACCAGGACAACTCTTGAGAAAGCCCATGGTTCCTATCAGTGGTAGGTAGAGCAGATTCCGTTTTGTCTCTGTAATCTGCTTGTAGGTTTGCCTGAGCTAAAATATTGAAGCTGTCTAGAGCAGTTTCTCACCTATGAATTAGGATCATAATGACATTTTAATCACTGTATTCTGTGAGGGATGTCAACATCTAAGATAGCAGCAGTGTTCTGCCTAGCACACCAGGAACCCAAATTGAATACAAGGGTCAAAACTACAAGGTGACTATCCACATACCCACTCAGAATAACCCCACTTCACAGGCTGCAATGGAGAGCCATCTTTGCCCTGACTCCTTCTTCCGCCATTCCTGTAAAAACAGGCTTAGATGTGATTTGATAATACAGGTTTCGTTGGATTTGACTAAATACAGGCATCATTATTTTTTAGTATTTAAATGACTTGGAACCTTAATCATATCTGTAAAGCCCACTAGATTACTGTTCAAGAGAGAAACAGGAGAAGATATGATTCCATTAGGAATGAAGAATCTTAAGGGATCTCTTCCAGGCTTTCTTCCCTATATCATCTTGAGAGGAGTATCCATATTTTTTTTTTTTATCTTTGAAGAGGTTGTGACTCCAGAGACGTAGTTACTTTGTCCAAGAGTGCTCAGGTAGTAATGTTCCTAATCAGATTGTGTGCATGCAATATCTGGCAATACTTGGAGTGTGACTTAATAGCATAGACATGGAGGTGTCTAAGGAACTTCTTGCTGGCCCAGGTCAAAATCCTGTTACTACAGGAGTAGATGATGACAGTTGATGAAGAGAGAGACATTCTCCTTGGAAGTCTGTCCTGGCTTATATGGAATCATTGACTTGGAATCTAACCTGCTGTGTCAGGAGTGTCCTTGCATCTTTTATATCTGAAAGTATATATTTAAAAAAGCTTTCTGTTTAGGGCAACATTTCTCAGATTCACAGGTCCTAACATGAAAACTTTTCTGTTCATGGGAAGGTGTTTAACACCATCACTGACCTCTATTTATTTATTGTTCACAGTTCCTAAACCTTCTGCCTCCAAGCTGTGGCTGACAAAACTTTCTCCTTGGATGGACCTCCATCTCCTGATGTCCTAGGATGGACCTTCATCTCCTGATGTTCTAGGATGGACCTCCGTCTCCTGGTGTCCTAGGATGGACCTCCATCTGCTGTTCTACGATGAACCTCTATCTTCTCCAGTCTTATGATGAACCTCAGCCTCTCCCAGGCAAGGACCCCCACTTTACACAGAAGATCTTCACAAAACTCTTCCTCTTTCTCTAATGGTTTGAAAGAAGATGTGATGACCAGCATCAACACAGCCATCAGAGATCACACTTTGGTAGTCAAAGATTGTGAATACTGAAGGGAGCCTATTTCCTGACCACAAGGACTGAAACACTTCCACCTACATGTTAGGTATAAGATATAAAATGCATTCCTATCTTACCTCTGTAACCACATCACATTACCTGCTTCTCTAGTATAGCAAATGCATTTTTATTCTAATGCACATTTTCTGAGATAGTTCCTTTTGCAGAGTAGGTAGGTTGTACACTCACTGCCTGTTACTATAAAGTCCTGTAGCCGGTTTCCTCTTTGCTATCCAGCACATTCTTCTTGTGATGTAGCCTGTCCCCAAAGGAACAGTACTTACCCTGAAAAGTACTGCTTGATTCTTCAGTAAATACATACTTTGTTTGATGCTGTTCTAACAACCCAAATGGAAGTTTCTGTTGTAAACATTTGTTTCTCAAGCAAACACATCCAAATCGAAATGGTTCTTTTCATTGTTAAAGGGCAATATCCATTTGCTTCCAAGCCATTAGGGACTGCTGAACAGCTTTTGTAAATATTTCCACAGGCAGCTGGCCACTCCAGACTCATTTCTCACCCATTTCCCGGGAGTTTCCTAATGCGCAGGCACTCCTCAGAGACTTGTGACCTGTTTGGCAGAAATGGGTGAATGCCAAGACTATCCTGCACCTAAGGAAGTTAAGACAGGTTTGTAAGCATGTGTATGTGTGTGTGTGTGTGTGCGAGCGCACATGTGTGCATATGTGTCTCTGTGTGTGTGTATGCATGTGTTATTTGATTGTGTCTTCCTAGCATTAGCTCAGGCAGTGTGAAGATTATTAGGTGTATTTCTTGGTCACTTTCCTACTTTATTTTTGGGAGCAAAGTCACCTACTGAAACTAGAGTTCTCTTATTTGGCTAGGCTGGCTGGGTAGCAAATCCTAGAAATCTTCCTGTCTCTACCTCCCTAGCGCATGAATTACAGGTTTGACCACTACCTATCTTGTTTGCTTGATTTGTTGGTTGGTGAGTTCACACAGGTGCTAGATTGAACAGAGGTTAGGCCCATGCAGGCTCAGTGGTTGGTTCAGACTCTGTGAGTTCCCGTGAGCCGGGCTGTTTCTGTGGGTTTTCCTCCAGTGTTCTTGACCCCCATAGGTCCTATAATCCCTCCCTCTTCTCCTAAGCAGAACTCTCCAAGCTCAAACCAATGTGTGGCTATGGGTCTCTGTATCTGCCTCTATCTCTGAAGCCTCTCTGATGACAACCCGGATAGTCACCAATCTAATCACAGAAGATGGCCAGTTTAGGCTATGCATAGAATAAAAGTTTTTATTTGGCTAAAGAAAAAGAATATAGCACAATAAACTAAGAAGTGAAACCTGTAGAGTCAACTCCTGGGAGTGGCTCCTCAGATTCTTGAACCTAGGTTAGGCATTATGGTTAGGGGAGGTCTACGAGGGTAGAATGAAAGCATAATAGCATAACCTTATTCCAATATGTATTTATTTATGGCAAGGTTAGTGCCTCTGAATACCTGTCTTCAGATCCAGGATGACCAGAAAGACATGGACTGGGTAGGAGATGTTCCTGAAGCTCACTGCTCTTAACTTGCTCTTCTTACAATGAGAAGTCACTTAGTTTCTTCTGACTGTCTCTAAGGGCCTCTCTGATGGGTTCACAGACGTGTACGCATTCGGCCAGCAGCCTCTGATTGCACCATTTCCAACCTGCTTCGAACTCCACTGCATCCAGAAGTGATTGTTGTTAGTATGAAATGCTGTTGCAAAATTAGTCAGAGAGAAGAAGGTTTCTTTTTTGTTTAAAGACTTATTTATTTATTATGTATACAACATTCTGCCTCGATGTATGCCCGCAAGCCAGAGGAGGGCGCCAGATCTCAGTACAGATGGTTGTGAGCCACCATGTGGTTGCTGGGAATTGAACTCAGGACCTCTGGAAGAGCAGCCAGTGCTCTTAACCTCTGAGCCATCTCTCCAGCTCCCAAGAAGAAGGTTTCTGTAAGGCTATCAAATCCAGTGGTTAGGTGTGTGTCAGGTACCAATACATTGCCTTTGTATCTTCCATAGCTGACGTCTTCGGCCTTATAAACATTTAATTGAAGCCAGGTGGTGGTGGCGCACGCCTTTAATCCCAGCACTTGAGAGGTAGAGGCAGGCGGATCGCTGTGAGTTCTAGGCCAGCCTGGTCTACAAGAGCTAGTTCCAGGACAGGCTCCAAAACCACAGAGAAACCCTGTCACAAAAAAACAAAAACAAAAACAAAACAAAACAAAAAAAACATTTAATTGATGGTAGATTAAAATCAGTTTGCCCTAGTGTTTTTAAACCTTCTGCCCATTTTTTCCTGTTATCAGTTGGGAGTTTTAAAACCTCTCCTCTAATCATAACTTTTCCTGTTTTCTTGGAAGAAGGAATTTTGGAACAATGATAACCCCTTAGAATGGGGTTTGGGCTGCTGGCATTTTCATTGTTAGGGCCATAGTGTGGGGGGAAAGGAGTCAGATGTGTGACAGGCAATAGGCAGTAATTTCAGTCTCTGCTTGCTCTCAAGCTCTTTCAACAACCTTTATATCTCTGCAACGCTTACTTAGTGACAGACTCAAAATCACTCCTTTTTCATCTTTAGCACAATGGATGTGATCTCCAAGTGTATTTCTGCAAAGGAGAAAAAAAAATTAACACACTCAGACCTGGAGAAGATGTTCAATTATTTTGATTGTGTTTCTTGAATGAACACATTATTTCTTAATGGGTCTAGCATTCCAGGTAGTTCAAAGGAAAAGAGAGAAAAAAAAAAAAAAACATCATAAACGCAGACGGCAAACATGTGAGTCTTCAACTCCTGGCGGCTCTGCTGGGAAGGTGATAGAGTTGGAAACACTGCCATTGTTTAGCTCAGCTTTGAAAATTAGGAGAAAAAAATATTTCCATTCCCGTCCCTCAGGCAGTCTCTCCAGGAATCTTTCATAGCAGAAGGGGAGGTGTGACCAGGACAAGGCCGGAGCCAGGCAGGTCTCCTCCATAACGACTGTGATGTGAACTGAACATCACAAAAAGAAGGGCAGAAGGGAGCGGGGAACACAGGCTGCCATGGCGTTTCCAAGCTTCACTCTCCAACCCCCAAAGAGCATTATTTGAGTTGTAGGCAGCTTGTAAAACCGTACATTACCAGACTAGATAGAAGAAGCACTTTGGAACACAGATTGGGGGATTTCGATCCAAATGACCACTTAAGAGATATCTACTCTTACAAAGATCATCGTCTTTTTTATTTAAACAAACTAAATAAACTACCACTTACAAACAGAACACTACCTGGCATGTTGTAAACCTGTTAGCACATGTAGGTAAACAAAATGCATGAGCTATTATTTCTCTGAGCTCAATGACTTTCCACATGTATTTGTTTTTGTTTTTGTCTTTCCACATGTATTTTACCATGTCTTCCAGTCTGAAGTGCTTATTGCTTGTGGCAACCAGGTTCATTCGTTGAGACATTAAAAGTAACATATGTAACTGCCAGTTTCTGAGGTGAGGAAGGGGTAGAAAGACTGAAGGGTTCATAAATGTAGTTCTAAAGCCAAGTAACAAGTTCCTTTATATTCTAGCACAATTGTGGATAAAGAGAGGTTTCATTTTTCCAAAGAAGAAAGCAATTTTAAATATGTTTCACTGATTTATAATTCTTGGACAGTTTCAAAATCTGTACGACTTTCCATCTAATACCACCCATGGGCAAATGGAAGTTTTGTATTCTTTCTTTCCCTTGGCTTTCCTCCCTCTTCTGCATTCTCTGTTTCAATGCTGGAGATTAATCACAGAGCCTCGTGAATACTAGCAAGGACTCTACTTCTGAACCACATTCTTAACCTCGAGCTTTGCATTATGTGGAGGTACATAGTGGTCTGGGAAAGAACCTGAGGCTTTGCTCAAACCTTTTTATAAAAATGATGTTAGGCTACACAGTGGGAACATACTCCTTTAATCAGAACTCAGGAGGACGGGGCAGGTGGATCTCTGAGTTTGAGGCCAGCCTGGACTAAAAAGTGAGTTCCAGGACAGCCAGGACTACACAGAGAGACTGTGTCTCAAAAACAAACAAAAAAAAATCTAACAAACAAAAGAAGGATAATATTAGGATACGCAAGAGAAACAGAGACATGGAGACACACACACACACACACACTGAAGTTGCAGGAAGTTTCTGGAAACTGCTGCCACTTTGAACATGAGCTTGCCATTGGTACACTGCAAGTTTCATTCATAACTCAAACTTTTCTAACTCTGTTAAACTTTATTGTGTCAGTAGAACCCAATTTTTCTTTATAGATCTAGTTCAAGGCCATGGGATTTTAAACACAAACAATACACTGATATTCCATTATATCACAATGTTTAATCATTACAATTGCACAAAAGACACCATGATAAATAAAATAGACTTCTTATTTCTTTCACAAAAAAAATAGTATCACTGTGGGAAATACATCTGCTAAGACAAATGTTTCCTCAGTACATAAGTTTCCAAAGTTGCTCCTGAAATGACCACTGTCCAGCCAGTAGGAAGAGAGAGAGAGAGAGAGAGAGAGAGAGAGAGAGAGAGAGAGAGAGAGAGAGAGAGCACATGACAAGCACATTTAAAGAAATAACTGTGGAATTGCACCTGTCGTGTCTATATCTGAACATACATATTGCCAGATAGCCAGAAATGCTAAGCTGATCTGGAAAACAGAGCAGAAAATGCTCTTTATATTTTGCTATTAAACACAACAGGATGGACACATGTGGAAGGATCTGTCCATAATGACAGTAGGCACCGTAACTCTGTGACTACCAATGTGAGAGCCTCCTTCACAAGGACTGTTGGTGACAATGATTGATAGTGGAAATTTCCACCTTTGTAGAGGAAAGTGACCAGCACATATTTTGTTACAAAAAATTGCTGTAATTATGAAGCCAGCACCTTCTGCTTTCTATTTCTATAGAATTGCTATGACCTCAGAATTGTGCAACAAGAGTATAATAGTTTATTAAATTGTACCCTGCTCAGTTTACATGTTATACTGAGTTCATGAAATTTCTCAGTGAAATATATTAATGTCTTCACACTTGAGAAGGGGGAAGCAATAGGGATGTTATTTTGCTTTCAGTATGAAGGGTTTCCACAGACTTGAATACTTGGACTTCTGAAACATTGCAAAACTGTCTGGAGAGGCTGTAGTATCTTTGGGACGTGGTGTCTACCTGGCAATCATAGGCCACTGTGCACTGGTCTTGAAGGTCATATCTATTTCTGATTATGAATCAGCTTTCTGTTTTCTGATCCTCCCAGATGTGAGAAAACCATGCCTTGAGATTCCCCTGTCGTGCCTTCTCTACATCCGAAACTGAACAGAAACAAGTCTGCCCTGTCTTAAGTTGCTTCCTCCCCCCCTCCGCCTTTTGGTAATTTTTCATTGCAAAGAAAAAAGGAGCTGGTACAGAGGGTACTAGATGGGGTTGACTTCATCATTCACATTTGTGAAGTTTCTATCCCTACAGCTGCATAACCAAGAAACCCAACTATAATTGAAAAAAACCCTGAATCACTAAATATTGTTTTGGTTTCTCGGAAACTCAGTATGTTCTATGGCCTAATTTTATATATTTATAGGCAAAAGTCCTAAATCTTTCTTGTTTATTGTCTGTGCTATTTTCCTTTACTCTGATTAATTGAAAAAGTTATATGTTTTTATATTTAGTATTTTAGAAATACTGTAGAAATAGTGTGTACATTTAAACACAGATGAGTGCTGAGGTCAGTACCATTGTGTGACACTCTAAGATTCCGCTACCTCCCTTCCTTCTATAATGAAAGGAATTATCCGTTTCTAAAGGCAGCCGTTTTCACTTCAAATGAAAATGCCCTTAATTTCTAAAACGATAGGGAACATATTAATGAATTTGCTCCCTTACAAAAAGACAAGGATGCGAAGCTGTGCATTGGTGAGCTGTGAACTTATTTATGGCTCCGAACATCTGTTTACCTTGTGCTTCCTCAAGAGAAAGTAGGGTCCACATGCTGCACTCTATTTCCAGTTCATCTGTAGACTGAACGTTCTGCTTAAGAGAGAGAAGTCAAAATAAATGCCCATAGTAACTCTACCTACGTTTAATTGCTAAAAGAGAGGAATCACAAATGTGTGGCTCACAATGCAGGTTTTAATACCTTTTTTAGAGAGGTACCTGTACCTCTGACCAAAATCGATCTTTACTGACCCTCTGGGTCTTGCCCGTGGATGAAATCAACTGGGACTTTTGGAATGGTAGGTAATCAATTTAGTCTGATTAAATACAGTTCACATCTTAAATTATGCAAAATACAAGGACCCTTGAGTCAAAGTTGAGGTGGAACAGAGACCTCAAGGCATTCTGGCTGTTAAGCCATGGAGAGCTGGGGAGACTGGGCTATGGGGATATGATTCGTAGCTGAACTGCTTTGAATAATTCTCCCTGCTTGGAAGCAAATGATGATTCATGCTGCTAAACTGCAAAGAAGAAAAATAGTTTAATGATATAGATTACGGACATCAGTATTAAAAAAAAAACCTGAAATGTAAAGCCCCTTCAGTCGATAACAGGACAGTTTTGTAAACCACTTAAGGCTGTGATAAAATCCTACTTGACTGGCCCACGAGCAGATGTGACAAGTTGAATTTATTTCCTCTCTTACCAGGAAGCTTTGCAGGAAACTCTTAACATATGGTGCTTTTCGCTTCCATCTAGAGCTATAAATGTTATTGGAAAAGGACGTTCCCAAGAGCAGCAAGTTTCTGACGTCTCTGCCAAATGGAGTCCAAATGATCCTTCTGTGGTTCTGAATTCCCTGAGTTCTTAGGAGTTGGCAACCCAGGGCCTCTGATCTAAACACAACTCACTAATTTAATTATTTTATTATAGATTTGTGGAAGCTCTTTCAAACCAGTGACTTAGCATCTGCATTGTATCTAGCCATACAGGAAACACCAGTTAGAATGGTGTAAATATTTTGTTTCTTAAATGCTTTTATTTGAAAACTTGGACACCACTTCACACAGAAACCAGGCACCGCAAACTGAGCACAAAAGAATGTGAAATTGAGATAAGTCAAATTTGCAGAAACTTTTCTAATTTGGGGAGCTTTTCATGTTGTTTCTGTGTTGAATGTAGATACGGCATCTAACACTGCATGGTGAGGAGGGTGTTGGGTAATCATACAGAATAGAAATATTACTGGTAAAAGCTATTGAATATCTTATGTATAGTTCAGTAGACATCCCTGGTGGCTGAATATGTAGGGTCCATCCTTGTTTGATGCTTCTTTGAAGCATTTCCTCTTAATAAAGCAAAAAGATAAAATGGATGCTTTGACCATTCGAGATGAGCTGCTGCCTCAGGCAGTAGCTTTCTCTTCTGTACTCATATAGTACACTCCTGAGTAGTAATGTCTAGCACATGTCTATAAATCTAGAAACAACTTATCACAATTATATAAGCATATCACAAGTTTTGTATTATAGCAAAATCATTTCGAAATCTTAATTCAATAGCTATCAGAGAAAAACAAACTAGCATTTGAGTATTTGAACCCAAAGTAATTCTATTTATTTATTTACTTACGTACTTATTTATTTATCTATTCATTTTGTTTATAGTGTTCTGTCTGCATGTATGCCTGCAGGCCAGAAGAGGGCACCAGATTTCATTACAGATGGTTGTGAGCCACCATGTGGTTGCTGGGAATTGAACTCAGTACCTCTGGAAGAACAATCAGTGCTCTTAGCCTCTGAGCCATCTCCCCAGCCCCACCCAAAGTAATTCTTTTTTTTTTTTTTTTTGGTTTTTCGAGACAGGGTTTCTCTGTGGTTTTGGAGCCTGCCCTGGAACTAGCTCTTGTAGACCAGGCTGGTCTCGAACTCACAGAGATCCACCTGCCTCTGCCTCCCAAGTGCTGGGATTAAAGGCGTGCGCCACCACCGCCCGGCCCCAAAGTAATTCTTAACACTATAAAGAGAATAAACAAATCAGAATATACCAAAAGCTTTATATGTTTTTAGTTACATTAATTTTTTAAAGATAGGTTTTTGGCTTTTTATTTTTATTTAAAAAAAGAAAACAAACTATCTTTTTTCATTATACATATGAATCCAAGTTCCCACTCCTCCCCCCTCCCATTCCCTCCACTTACCCTCTACCCCACCCCCCATCCACTCCTCAGAGAGGATAAGGCCCATTGCTTTGGGGAAGGTCCAAGGCCCTCCCTACTATATCTAGGCTGAGCAAGGTATCCATCCAAAGAGAATGGGTTCCCAAAAAGCCAGTACAAGCAGTAGGGATAAATCCTGGTGCCACTGCCAGGATTTATCCATGTCCCTCAGACTGCCCCAGCCATGCAACTGTCAGCCACATTCAGAGGGACCAGTTTGGACCTATGCTTGTCCATTCCCTGTTTGGCTGGAGTTGGTGGGCTCTTATTAGCTCAGGTAAACTGTTTCAGTGGGTGTACCCACTGTGATCTTAACATCTTGAAATATGCATGCAAATGGATGGATCTAGAAAATAACATCGTGAGTGAGGTAACCAAGACCCAAAAAGATGAATATGGTATGTGCTCATTCATAAGTGGATACTAGCTATAAACAAAGGATATTGAGCCTATAGTTCATGAGTCTAGAGAAACCAAGTAACAAGGTGAACCCTAAGAAAAACATATATAGATCCACCTGGAAAGTTGAAATAGACAAGATCACTTGACAAAATTGGGAGCATGGGGATGGGGACAGAAGGGAGGGTGGAAGGGGAAGAAGAGAGAAGGGGATGGGGAGGATAACTTGAGAAAATGGGATAGTCGAGATGGAGGAAGGACAGAGATAAGAGAAAGGAAAGAGTTATCTTGACTTAGGAACCCATTATGGGGCTAGCAAGAAACCTGGCTCTAGAGAAATTCCCAGGAATCCACAAAGATGACACACAAGACCCTGAGCAATAGAGAGGATGCCTGAATTGGCCAATTGGCCTTGCCTTGTAGTCAGACTGAAAAATACCTTAAATCACCATAGAACCTCCATCCAGCAACTGATGGATGCCTCTTCCCCTTAGCATGTAAGAATTCATAACGTCCTACTGTCTGTTTAGAATGTTACCTTTTCTATTTCTAATCACTTGTTGTAAGAGAGTACTCTATGTTCTAAACATTGAGATTGGTTTTAGAGAGACAACTCCCCTATGACAATGCCAAATATCCATATGCTACAATGCAGAAAAATGCCTACACTAAAGCTGGAATGTTCATATAAACAGCAGGTTTCATTATTACTATGAAATTAACACATAACTATGCTATAGTTTATTTTCTCAAATATTACTCAGGGCTGTTTCTTTAAAGTCAAATGGGCATTTTCTTGACAGCTCTACCACGATACATACGATAACCTCCCTCATTTTATCTTATATTCTAATTATTGGTATTGGTTCTAAAACTAAGTATAGGTTCTCAACCAGAACATCCAGAAGAAAAGCGGCTTCCAATGTTTGGTGGTTTGATATTCATCATGCCACTATTAAATAATCAAAAATAATTTGATGGTTGACTAAAATTATCATGTGGCCAAAACCTAAATTTTAACTCATATAATTTTCTATTAAAAAGAGGGAGCAGACTATAAAATTGAATGTCGTTGCAATCAGCTTTTACAAACTAGGTATTTTCTAGACCAACAATCATTTTAGAGCTAAGAAGAGGTTTGGATGGAATCTAACAAGAAGCCACAATTTTGTAGATGAGGCAAATGAGTTGAGAATAGTTTTTTTTTTTTTTTAGTCCTCAAGGACTGATATCATATCAGTAGATCAGTTTAAATCATGGGAGTTTGGGCTGATTTGTACAGGAAAGTGCCCTAAATGGGACAAACTTGCAAGATCTACCATCCTTGCACCTTGACTCCTCAGGAGCCATTCACCCATCCTGTCACAATGGTTGAGTGAGGACAATCTCAATGAAATATTATTGAAATTTTATATAAAGAATACAAAGATTAACAGGCTCAGAAAATCAACACCCATTCCCACTTTGTTGTGGTAAGCAGTTACTTATTGTAATTCAAAAGGGGAACCTACCCATTCTAGGTGTTCACAGGCAATGCAGGAAAGCACAAAAACACAGACACATAAATTCATCATCATCATCATCGTCACAATAATAATAATAAGGCCGGGTGGTGGTGGCGCACGCCTTTAATCCTAGCACTCGGGAGGCAGAGGCAGGTGGATCTCTGTGAGTTCGAGGCCAGCCTGGTCTACAAGAGCTAGTTCCAGGACAGGAACCAAAAAGCTACGGAGAAACCCTGTCTCAAAAAATCCAAAATAATAATAATACAAAAGAAGAAATCAGAAGTTCATTAAAGAATGTAATTGCTATTCTTTATTGGATGTAATCAACTTTTCGTTACGTCAATAAAAGTTCCTAAACTTGCCAAAACATTGCACTACACATGAATGTTTCTCTTCCTTCTGTTTCCTTTAGCCTCCCACCACACTTCCTTCATGTTAGTCCCTCTAGTAGGCATGTCCAACCGCCTGACCTTACAGCAGGACATTTTCTTCTACAAAGTTCACACCGCTGAGCCATGCAATCAAGTCACCCTGCTTTAAAAATAAAATCTCGGGCTGGAGAGATGGCTCAGTGGTTAAGAGCATTGCCTGCTCTTCCAAAGGTCCTGAGTTCAATTCCCAGCAACCACATGGTGGGCTCACAACCATCTGGAATGAGGTCTGGTGCCCTCTTCTGTCCTGCAGGCATATACGCAGACAGAATATTGTATACATAATAAATAAATAAATAATAAATAAATAAATAAAATAAGATCTCATAATTTTAAAGTTAGTTTATACTTCTGTGTTGGGTCCCACCCCAATGTACACGCAGCAGGTACATGCAGGCTGGACATACCTAGTTACCCTTACGGTAATAAATGCTTTAGCTAATGAGATGAGGCAACAGCATCTTTTACAACATCGGTTGCTGGGACATGTCTCTCTAGGAATTAACTTATACTTATTTGACTCCTTCATTTCTACTGACGCATAAATTTATTTTTATGTTTTGGTTTTTCGAGACAGGGTTTCTCTGTGGTTTTGGAGCCTGTCCTGGAACTAGCTCTTGTAGACCAGGCTGGTCTCGAACTCACAGAGATCCACCTGCCTCTGCCTCCCGAGTGCTGGGATTAAAGGCGTGCGCCACCACCGCCAGGCGTGGTTTTTTTGTTGTTGTTGTTGTTTTTTTTTTTTGTTTTGTTTTGTTTTTTTGGGACAGGGTTTCTCTGTAGCTTTTGGTTCCCGTCCCAGAACTAGCTCTTGTAGACCAGGCTGGCCTCGAAATCCCAGAGATCTGCCTGCCTCTGCCTCCCGAGTGCTGGGATTAAAGGCATGCACCACCACGGCCTGGCTTGATGCATAAAATTTAAAAACTTAAACAAGAAGAAAAATTATCTTGAGCAGACAGTGCAGGAAAGATCTGGAAACACAAAGCCAGCTCTCGCTATTTCGGTTCCTAACAAAGGACACCCAGTGACTGGCCGCCTCATGCTTCTGCCTCTATGATGGGCTACACCTTGAAACAAGTCTTTTGCTCCACGCTTCATCACAGCAATGAGTAAAGAAACAAACACAGGTAAATTGCTAACCGGCTCCATTTGTGCTTGAAGCATCTTTAAAGCAGAAGCGGCATGTGGTTCTCTGTAAGGACTAAGGGAATTCTTTTTTTTTTTTTTTTTTTTTTTTTTGTTTTTTTTTTTTTTTTTTTTTTTTTTTTGGTCTGTTTGTTTTGTTGTGTCTTGTTTTTGAGATAGGGTTTTATTGTGTAGCCTTAGCTGTCCTAGAACTAGCACTTTAGACTAGGCTGGTCTCAAACTCACAAGGATCCACCTGCCTCTGTGTCCCAAGTGCTGGAATAAAAGCCATCCATCCACCACCACTGCCTGGCAGAAAGTATTAGTATATGAAACTTATTTATAAAAATAGTCTTATAATTCATTTAACTCATGCAAATTCTTAAAAAAAATGGCACAAAGAGAAATTGTGAGGCTTACCCCATTTTCAGTGCATTGAATTGCTTGTGCAAAATGTTGTTTAAAAAAAAATAAACAAATCACAATAGGCTTTGGATGAGGTCAACTGTACCCCCAAATCTTTAATTCTAGGATTATCACGTTGTGACTTTTCTCTTCCCGCCCAGTTTCAACACAAAATGCAACAGACTCTGCACACAAATGCCTGTCATTAGAAGTCTCGCATGTCTCCACTGCTAATGAAATCTGGTTCTCAGTCTCATTATTACTTCCCATCCCTTGATAGCACACCACTGTCGCAGATCGTCAGTCCCTCTTCGGGCTTCATTTGCTTGCCTAAGCAGTCTTGACATTAAGGTCAGTCATTTTATTAGATTGTCACACTCTCTTGCCCAAGAGCTGCCATTCTAATTCCCAAGAATGGGTAAGTACAGTCATCTGCCTTCTTGCCTCCCAGTCCCAGGCTGCCAAACACTGCAGGAGAAAGTCACACAGACATGTGGCCTGGTTCCACTCAGCGCTGGGCACTCCGCAGCCTGACAGAACTTGTTCTTGTGGGTGTTTTACAGTCTTTGGTCTCCTCAATGCCATGTGCAATATTCCTTCCCACTTAGGTTCTAATGGGGCCTTTTCTTCTAGGCCTGAAAGAAAGTCAAAGCCAGCTTGATTATCTTATTTCTGTCTGGTCCTCTCTGGTCTCACTGTCCCTGGCTAAGCCTTCCTTGAGTCTTCAGCCATTTTATCCTGTGACTTCACCTTATGTACCCTCCTTACTGGGTCACTCTGGGCACTCATTGGACCTTGTTTCATCCTTGACCTTACTTGGAAAGAATAACTACAGCAATTGCTTCTGCCTCCTTGCCTCCTACTCTGTCAATGTCTCCTGCTTTCTCTGATGACCTGTGTAGCTGGCTCCTCTCTGTTCTGTGTAAGGCGACACTGTAGTGTGTTAGTCCACTCTATGTCCCCATCAGAAGCAGCCCCCTCTGATGCTGGCTTCCCTTTAGGGGAAACCTTTCTTCTGCAAATTCAACATTCAGAATCCACAATGTACCTGCTTTCTGTATCTCTGTTCCTCCTGAGCAGCAGTTGACCCTTCCTGCCGCTTCCATTTGTACAACTTCTCCCACATTTGCGGTCTGTCCAAAATTTCTTTCCAAAAATGACTGAAACAGATAAATACAATTTTTTCCTAACTGCTTCTCTTTCATTTTTTCTTTTAACCTAACAATGTGTATGTGCTCTCGGATTTTAAAATCCTATAGTGTTTCCTAATTTATCTTTTATAATTTAGATTTTCTCACCCTTATTCCATCATAAAGAAGCCTGTGCTCTTTTCTTTTTTCTTTTATTTAAATAACATTTTAAAATTTTATTTTACATACCAAGAAATTTCCCTCCCCACTCTCCTCCTGTCCCCTTCCTTTTTTATCTACCTCCCTCCCCATCCACTCTTCCACCATCTCCATTCAGAAACAGACAGGGCTCCTATGGGCTTGCACAAAGCATGGCCATCAAGTCAAGACAGGTCCAAGCTCCTCCCCTGCCAAGGCAGGGAATCCATCAAGTTACCAGGGGAAGTCCTGCTCTGTTAGAAGCCTTACTAAGACACCAAGATACAGAATGGTCACACACACATGTAGAGGGCCTAGGTCAGTCCCATTCAGGCTCTCTGAATGTTGGTTCAGAATCCATGAGCTGTCTCTGTGGGTTCCCCCATCAAGACCCCCCTGGTTAGTACAATCCCTCCTCCCTTTCTTCCTCAAGACTCTCAGCAAAGCACTTTTCTGTGGATCTCTGCCTCTGCTTCAATCAGTTACTGGATAGAGTATCTCTGATGCCAATTAGGAAGTCACCAATCTGCTTACAGTAGATGGCCAGTTCAGGCACCCTCTCCACCATTGCTAGGAGGCTTAGTTGGAGTCATTTTGTGGGTTTCTGAGAGTTTCCCTGACACCATGTTTCTCCCAAAACCAAAAATGCCCCCCCATCAAGACATCTCTTTTGTTACTCCTGTGCTCTTCTTTCTAAAGCCTGAGATTACCAACCACTTGCCTGAATTTACAGGTGGAAGAAAGGGGATTGTGTGTGGGGTGGGGGGACCCAATTTCCTGCCAAAGATATACTGCCAATACCCATGATATCTGACTAAAGATGAAATTATAAATTATAAAAACACAACAATAAAAACAGTCTTACAGCCGGGCTGTGGTGGCACACGCCTTTAATCCCAGCACTCAGGAGGCAGAGGAAGGCGGATCTCTGGGAGTTCGAGGCCAGCCTGGTCTACAAGAGCTAGTTCCAGGACAGGCACCAAAGCTACAGAGAAACCTTGCCTCGAAAACCTCCCCCCCAAAAAAACAGTCTTACAGGCATTACACAGATGAAGAGGCAGAAGCATGTACAAATGAGCAATGTGTTTATTAGGAGGAAAAACTAGTTAAATAAATACTGTGCAGGAAGTTTTGGTCGAGTGCTAGCAAAATGGCCCAGTGGGCAAAGGCTCCTGTTACCAAGTCTGATGACATTAGTTTGATCTCTGAGTCCCCAATACTGGTATAACACCTGATTCTGTGTTACCCTCTCAGTACAGTTGGTGCGCCACTGTACAGTATACGAGCCAGGCCAGGGCCTGGAGATTGAAAGAACACATACGAGATAGACCTGAGCTTGCCTTTGGCTCTGGCACTATGAAACTATGAAGATGATGCTCCAGCACATGTAAGCACTCTTTAAGGAGGCTGTGCCTGCTCAGTCCTTAATAAGTCTGCCCGCAAATTGGAGCCCTTTAAGTAAGGTCTCAGCACTGGGGGGAGGAACCCTGGTATAGTTAACTAGAATAATCTCAAGAGCCAATTTGTAAATAGTGCCCTCCAGGGTCCATGAATAACAGCAATACTCCTTTTACTGTATAACCTAGCAGTGGTCTTTAAACCACAAACAACTACAAAATTAACTACGATTTTCATTTGTAAGTTTAGCTCAATTTGGATGGCCAAGGCATTTGCAACCTGCCCTGAGAAGGTATCCATTGTGCTTGCAGAAGGAACTGACTAATGAAAAATCCAGCAGCCATAGCCGCTCTGGCAGCCACAGCAATGGCTGCCAATATCACGGGATGGGTTGATAGGTAGAGGAATCCTTAGCACTGGGACCACCACAGCCAGCTCCTCAGGATCCCAGCAACTCTTCAGTTGACAAGCCAGTGTCTATTTGATCTCTTGGCTCTGTACTGTCTGCAGGGATTAGTGTATAAAAACAAGGTCCAATCTTTAGCAAAATTTTTCAGCCAAGTTATTTTTGTCTGGGTATATGGTATAATAACCTTATCAGGTAACATTCCAAAGGTTTGCAAACTAAGTTTATACCCTTTCTGAATAACATGTAGCACGGTGGATAGATAGGAGATAACACTTTTTACAGGTGACACATGTTCATATACACATAGGATGGGTCCTTGCTGCCAAAAAAACTCCAGTAGGACTATGTTGAGGGGGAAAATTATCAACAGCAGTGGTTGACTATAATGAATATGAGCAGAGGCAAGCTTTTTCTCAATTAAAGTAATACATTGCCTTGTCTGAGTTGTCAATTTACGAAAGGAGGTTGGATCTGGATTCCCCTGTAAAATGTCAAAAAGTTGTTTTAAGACTCCAGTAGGAATTCCCAGACTGGGCCGGACCCAACTGAGGTCTCCAAGCGATTTTTGAAAATCATTCTTAATAACAAAGATAGGAGTATTCCAGGCAGAAATGGATGGCACTATGCCTCCTGCTTCTAGCTGTTTTGAACTTCCTGTATAGACCAGGTTGGCCTTGAGCTCACAGATACCTGCCTGACCTCAGCCTGCCCCAAATGCTGGGATTACCCCAAATGCTGGGATTAAAGGCTTGTGCCACTACACCTGTTTTTTCCCCCCCTGGGCTGATTAACCCTCCATTTACCCACAGGGTAATTCCTTTTGACTGTCCTGACCTCTTGCATCAAAACAATTCTTTGATCTAGCTCCACCTGACTCTCCCTAAGTACAGAAACAATTACCTGACCCCCATGTGAGGGCCATCAAAGTCTCTGAATAACAAAATAAAGTCATTTAAATTACTATTTCTATGGGGCCTACAGCCTCTTAAAACTACTTGTTTCCATTTTCCAAGGCCAATTGCTTTATGACCAGCATAGCTGAGGGCCACAACCCCAAAAATGCAACTTCCCAGCTGTAACAGGTGGTCAACAAACTCAGAGTAAGATTCTGAAGGTCTTTGAAGGACCTTGGACAGTTGTTCTCCTGCTTTACTGAAGCTGGGCATAAACAGCAGGATCGTAAGCGATCTGTGCTGCTAAAACCAGCATACAGTCCTGCACCAGTTGACACGTTAAGATGATGCTGAGGGAAATCCGCAGTGGCATTACTCAGTGTGGTACTTTTGCAATTTTCCTGCATTTCACCTCTCCATAACAAATAATCTCCCCACGAAAGACAAACCCTGTAAAGCTGCATCCAGTCACTGGTATAAGGTTGAGTTCTGCAACGGATTCCATTAAAGCCACACTCAAGAGGGTATGAGTTCCATAGGCCGTAACTGCTTCTTTTAGTTGCTTAATGTTCTAAAAGGCCAGGGGTTATGCTGCCTGATCCGCTGTCCTTGTGGATCAATAATTTAATCTGTGCTGCAAAGCCCAGGCACCTTCCTGCACAAGACAGCCTGTGTGTGTGTGTGTGTGTGTGTGTGTGTGTGTGTGTGTAGGTCTGAAGACAACTTGTGGGACTCCTTTCTGTCTTTCCAGTTGTAGGGCCCTGCTCCTGGGTTTCATCTTGAGGACAGTTTCTGGTCAGCCAGCTAAAACATTCTGTACGGGTGCTATCCAAGTGCTGTGCTTCAGTACTTGAGGGCAGGTTTGAGGGTAAAATCAAGTGGACTTTGGTTAAGACCATTTTTTTAAAAAATATTTATTTATTTGTTATGTATACAATATTCTGTCTGCGTGTATGTCTGCAGGCCAGAAGAGGGCACCAGACCTTATTACAGATGGTTGTGAGCCACCATGTGGTTGCTGGTAACTGAACTCAGGACCTTTGGAAGAGCAGGCAATGCTCTTAACCACTGAGCCATCTCTCCAGCCCCTCAAGTGGACTTTGGTATTGACTCCCATTTAGCCACTTACTGGCTGTGAAGCCTGAGCACAGATCACTTCTCTGTGAATTACAGCTTCCCACTTACAGAATGGCCCTAGAAATTTGGTATGGATAAGGAATATATTTGATTAACACAACTTGCAAGACATTGTGCACACTTGACAAATGCTTGTTTCTACCCATAAAGAATACAGTATGGAGGCTGAATGCAGCTTCAACAACTCATTCAATGTCAACCTCCTAAATGTTCTACATTGCTGTCACCAAGGTCTTCCTATCTGTAGCAGAGACCTTACGGATCCCAAGGAAAGGTGACACGTTTGTGCAATCTGACTTTCCATTGATAATGACTCTGTGGAACGTAGTTATTTGTGAAGCTGGAAAATGACCATTAGCTATCTCAGAAATAAACTCATCTTCATTCAGCATCTTTCAATCTTAGAAAAACTGGCTTTTGCTTCAATTTCAGGTACTGTTGTCCAAGGGGAATCCTCTAAGAACTTAATTGTTTGTTTTTTATTATATTTAGTTTTTATTAATTCATACAAATATATATATATGTTAATGAGACAATGTTATGTTTCTAAGTACTAATCTTGATCTTACATGACCATCTGTCTGTTTGCCTTCACAGTGCCTGAATATCATTCCACACCCCTAGTAAAATTATTC
Organism: Alexandromys fortis; assembly: GCF_014885135.2. Taxonomy (NCBI): domain Eukaryota; kingdom Metazoa; phylum Chordata; class Mammalia; order Rodentia; family Cricetidae; genus Alexandromys; species Alexandromys fortis. The sequence continues at coordinate 5,157,122 of NW_026067995.1, forward strand.
TACTTGGATGTTGATTGCTTTGATTTCCACATGAGAGAACAATCATGTGGTACTCTGGTTTCTGTGTCTAGCTTATTTCATTTAATGTTATAGCCTAATTGCATTTATTTGACTGTAAATGACAAGATTTCATGTTTTTGTAGTTCAATAATATTCAATTGTGTATATATTTTCTCTATCCATTCATCTATTTATAAGCACCAATATCTTCGCTATTAAACATTTTCTCAATAAACAAAACCGTGCAGGCATTTCTTTTGTGGGTTGACTTCAGTTCTTTTGAATATACACTTGGGAATAGAATAGTTGGATAGTATGACACCTAATTTTTTGGTTTGGTTTGGTTTTAAGACCTTCCAGGCAGTGATTGTTCTTGGTTGTCAATGTGATTGTAGCAGGAATGACTTAGTAAGTCTTCCCTAGGACTTTACTGCTAGCAGTGTAAGAGGCTCTTTTCCCCTTCATCACTGGTGTAATAGTTCCTTCTCTGCTGCTGTGGTAAAATACTCTGAGCTAAGGCTCATGTTCTAAAGGCTGGCTCTCCAGTTCAACAGTGTTCTGTAGATAATGAGTGGATCATTCAATAAACATTTTGGTGGATTCAAAGCCTGATAAGAGGCAATGAAAAGTTTTGGAGATTGGGTCGAATTGTGTAGTTATAGGCATCAGGTTGCTGAGCTCATGCCCTTAGGGTATATTTTGTTTGGTCCCTCTCCCTCCTTCCCTCCCTTTCTTTCCTACTCTCCCTCTCCCTCCAGTTCCAGCTAATATGAGACGGGTAGACTAGCTCTTCCACCTGTACCCTGCCTTGATGTTCTGCCTCTACCCAGGCTCACAGTAACAGGACCTATTTACCATAGATGGAAACCTCCAAAACTCGGAGCCAAAATGAGACTCTCCTCTTTTTAACTTATTCCCAGTTATTTTTTTATAATGACAGATAATTTACCAATACATTTTATAGTTACATCTCTCATTTCTATTATACCACACAGCATATGCATTAATTAGAAAGTAAGTCAAAGGAAACAGGGGTTTAGATAGCTGAGCTAGCTTGGTTAATTCCTTTGTGAGGAAGCAGAAGAGTCAGGAGTGACCACTGGAGTAGATTACACATGTCATTCACCCTTCAGAACTGACACTTGTTTCCGCATGTGTCAGCAGTGTTTCTGACTCTTACAGGACATTCCTTCTCTGGCCTCTAAAAGCTTAGATTCTCCTCTCTGAAAGCAGTCTGTATCGAGTTACTGATGCATTCAGGATTCAATCACTTGACCATCCATTCTTAATTTAACACAGCTCTAAAGTTCACCCTGGCTCCCGAGATTCCCAAAGAATTGGCTCATCATCATTTTTCCTTCTTCCTTACCCTGCCATCTTCACTGTCATAGGTACCGTTCCTTGAGAATAAAACATCTGCAGGTAACACTCTATTTCAGAGCCTGTTTCCCGGGAAAGCTGTTCTACCACATGTGTGATCATCAAATAATGGGAAATAATTGGCAGGATGTTTTTACCAAATAACTTGAAAATTAGAAGCTTTCTACTGAAGATCAAAGTCCAGATTTTATCCACCAATGTTCTAAATTCCTTCTTACCCAAAGGATTGGGTATATCTTATTTCAGTCCATTTCTCTGTTTACAAAGGGAAAAAGAATGTAGAAATCTAGGCATTAAGGAAACAGGGACCCTACCTGGTCCATATATATCAAAGTCCTTATATATCAAGACCCAGGTCTAGGGAAACTGATCTTCTCAAGTTGCTAAGTTGCTTGGCTATGGTGTTTTTTTTTTTTTTTTTTTTTTTTTTT
>NW_026067995.1:5160204-5185795 GCF_014885135.2 Alexandromys fortis
TCATTCATTTATTTATTTATTTATTTATTTATTTATTTTGGTTTTTCGAGACAGGGTTTCTCTGTGGCTTTGGAGCCTGTCCTGGCACTAGCTCTGTAGACCAAGCTGGTCTCAAACTCACAGAGATCGGCCCGCCTCTGCCTCCCGAGTGCTGGGATTAAAGGCGTGCGCCACCATCGCCCAGCCCCACTGTCTTTCTTGTACATGTTCTCTTTCTCAATTAACCATTTAAGCCACTGTCCTTTTTGTCCTGGTCCAATTACTTGTTCTGAGTTACAGGAATCTGGAACCCCATCATGTACCCTGATCCATGCCTTCAACAGCTTCAGCCATGATTCAAGTGGACCCAGGCAGCACTCGAGTGCCCAAGGCCTTAGGCATCCTGCCTCAGTGACTATTGTGTCTCTACTTATCTTAAGTATGGAGCATACACATGGTGGGTCATTGCGTTCTTGGGGCTGCTCTGGAGCCTTATCCCTACAACTGCATAGCTACAGAGCCCTGTGGGTCTCTCTGTCTAAGCTAGGAGCCTGTGGCAAGCTTTGTAGCTAAGTATTTTTGCTGCTCTTGCTGAGGAGCCAAATTTAATTTCCACCATTCAAGCATCTGTAATTCCTGCTCCAAGGATATCTATTCCTCTGGCTTTCATGGGCCCCTTCATTCGTGTGCTCCAATATATATACAAATAATTTGAAATAAAATAAAATTTAAAATAAATAAAAATAAAATTGTTTTGAGAACCCCCATGACTCCATATTCTTTTCTCTGAGACAAGGTCTCACTATGTAGCCGTGGCTGGCCTGGAACTCACTTTGTAGCTCAGGATGGCATAAAACTCAGAATGATCCACTTGTTTCTGCCTGTCCATCACTGCGGTTAAAGGCTTGTATCATCATGCCTTGGTCTTTTGTCTTCTTTCTGTAACTGTATATTAACTATAAATGACAGATTTCATTATTGGCATTTGCATATATGTATATTATATACTTGAATCATATTCATTTACCCCCTCTATTACTGTCCCTTGTCCCCCTTCTATCTCTGCTGATCTGCTTTCTCTTCTTCACTAGTTCCCTTTTTACTCTCAGGCACTAGTTTCAGCAGTGTTTGCTTCCTGCACAGGATAGAACCAGTACCAGGTGCCTGCCCCTAGTACAAGGTACATACAGTCCACTCAAACCATGGCTACCTCACTGGCATATTTCGCCAGTGAAAAGGAAGACCATAATGCTTCCCTGGCCTAGGTACCCTGTATGAAGCACCTAGGATCACCACCTAAAAGAATGTTGTTCCAGAAATCTGGAGCTGTGGAGGCTGGAAGATTTCAGAGATGGTCACAAGGCCCTTTTCTGGTTGCCTTGACAGTTACCATCCCGTTGCTCAAGCTATTCATTTGCAGCACTGTTCTTCCTCGGCACATTTTCTTCGACTACAGATTTTCCAAATGTTTCTACGACATTTTCTTTTGCGCTGGAAATCAATCAAAAGCACCAAGCCAGCTATGTCTGTATCTTGTTTAGAAATGTCATCTGTCAGATAAACTAGTTCATCACTTTCAAGTTCAAGCTTCTGTAAAATCTGAGGTCATGGGCACAGTGCTTTCGGGTTCTTTGCAATTGTGTAAAAGGACAGACTTTTCTCCTATACACAATCAGATCATTTCCATCTGAGACTAGTTTCCTGGTCTGCTTGTCTCCAAATTCTTCTGTAACTTACAATGGATACAATTCTAGGCCTTTTCTAGTGTCCCGTCTCCAGACACTGTTCTAAGATGTTCAGAGATAGTTTGAGCAATGACCACATTTTTTGGTATTAATTTCCTCTATTTCTCAATTTTCTATTTCTACACAGAATACCTGAGGCCGGGCACATCTAAAAAGAGTTTATAGAGCCCACACTCCATGGATACAAATATATGAAAATGGCTTTTGGTGAGAGTCTCCTGGCAAGTAACACCAGAATGACCAGAGTTCTTGCAAGAGAAGAAATCATTGCCAGATGGGAAGATGATGAGGCTGAGGAATGGCCACCCTTGCCCTTTCAAAACCAGTCTCTCCCAATAACCAACTCAGAGGTACACTGGGAACTGTTACTCACTCCTGAGGATATGAGGCATGTTTTCTATTTGTTTGCTTCTTAATTGGCTTTAAAGAACTTAGAATTGAACTCACATGCGCTAGAGAAGTACTCTACCGCTGAGGTGCATCCACAAGCCTCTCCCTTAACTAGCCTGGGCCTTCCCATTAAGCACTACCTGTAGTTACTATCACAGTGGGGACCAATGAATCTTCCAATACATGATCTCTTAAGGAATGCACTCAGACCATCCACAGTGATATATAGTTCATAAGTTCTACAACTTCTATATGATAGTGTCAAAGAAAATTGGTAGCAATAAGTGGAGTATTATGGGTAAGTAGAATGTTCAGAAAGTTAATTGACTCATATTCTTCCTTCTAGTCATTCTTTATTTTGTAGAAATCAGTTGCCTTTTTATTTGTCAAGTACCCAATCATCTAAAAGCCTGAGTGCAGAGAGATGTCACCTATTTTCAAAGAAATAAAGTTTAGATGAAAACATTACCAAAGCATTTAGTTCCCTTTTACTGTTGTATGAGGGTTCCTGGGAGAATACAGTTCAACAGCAACAATGAAGGTATTTAAGAATAACAAGCCAGGGCCTGAGGAGACATCTTGTCCGGTAAAGTGCTTGCTGAATAGGCATGACTGTCTGACTTTGGATCTCTTTCAAGCACACAAAAGCTGTCTGTGGTGGCCTTTACATCTTTCTCTAACCCCAGAAATGTGGAGTGGAGACAGAACAATCCTTTGATTGGAAGGCCAGCAAACCAGGGCAAATTGATGCGCTTTAGGCTCAAGGAGAGACTTCACCTCAAATAATAATGTAAAAGATGATAGAAAAAGACTTCTGAAGACAACCTCTGATCTGCACATGTACACACACAAGCAAATATATACTTAACACACACACACTACACACAACATACACTCCAACTGAAAAAAAAAGAACAGTCCAGTAATATAGTCAAGAATGATAAAAACCAAGTAATTGTCAAGGCAATCAGTTCTTTATTTTTGGTTCCAAAAGCCAGGTGGTCCACATCTTTAATCCCAGCACTCAGCAGAGGCAGGCAGATCTCTGTGAGTTCAAGGCCAGCCTGGTCTACAAAGCAAGTTCCAGGACAGAGAAATCCTGACTCACAAAAACAAAATTCTTTATTTCCAGGCACCTTTACAGTGGAAAAAGAAAAAAAAAGGAATTGAAATAACATTTGATGGAAGTTAATATTTCCTGTGCTGGAAATGAAATCATACATTTCCAAAATATTTGTTTCTCTAAAATTATTATAGTAATAAATCCATGCATTCAAAACTAAAAATGTTTTCTAAGACAAGAAAAGATTTTGAGAAGGTGGAATATTTGACTTTTGTGTTTAATCCTTTGCAATCCCTTGTTTTGAAATATATACACTCAATCTTGCCTATTGCCAAGAGGCAGCTGCAAGTGTAGGAGTGTTTTAATATCTAACTGTCAATACTGTTTCTTTAATATTACGTTGCAATACTATATTAGTTTTTAAATTTTATTTTTAATGTAAAGTCCAAAACCTTATTGGGAATTCTTCATATTTTATGCTATTGAAAATTACTTGGCTTGATAACGTTTGAATATATCTTTTATTCAATGTATACATTTTTAAATATACCTTGGTGGATTGTAAAATATTGATATATTGACTAGTACCAATTTCCCAAATACTGACAGATTTTCTTACTTTAAAAACGGAAGAATTCAAGGATACCCCTACCTACCTCAACAGAGAAGTGATGGTTGGGAATCTGTCCTAATTCTAAATTTTCCACGAAAGCCCTGGTGGTATTGACTGCCAAGTACACTGTACTATTCCCATGAGTGACAGGTTTACCACATTCATTTCTGACAGAACATCTGCCAAATATCCAAGTGTGAACAACAAGATTTGTCTGCCAATCATTCTCTTAAACAAAAATGACATTCCAGGAAAAATGACATGGGTTCTGCCCACAACTCAGTCTCTTGACTTCATCTTCATGAGGCAGCCAACACGACAGTACACAGTAGGATGTGACATTTTGTCATACAACATTCTAAAAGAGAGCACAACAAAAAGGGGCTGATTTAATTAAAGTAATTTATACCACTGCATTGGTATTTTGGAGTGAAATAATCACTTCATTATTGTACCAATAACACTCTCTCTACCCATGAGAAATAAAAAGACCATTATTATGGCTTGGGACCCTGGCTTTTGTGCTGCTAGGGCATGAGGTCTTTCATTCTCCATCACTTTTTCTTTTTTTGTCACTAAAACAAGCACAGAAAAATTAGGAAATATAGCCTTGTTTTTTACGTAAAAAGTTATGACCTTGAAAACTGAAAATATCTCAGCTGTGCCTAGGAATGGGTAAATTACATTTTACGATCTATTGTACTAGACCATATTGGCCTGAGGGTAAAAAGCATTATCTTAGTAATGATGGGCATTGAGTTTCTTCCCTCAACAGTGCCAATGACAGGGTATAGACTAAAATTCTAACTATTTTTGTATTTTAAATTACAACTACAAAATGGATTAAATGTACAAATCCAAGAAAATGTGTTAATGGCCATAAAAATGCCTCTCCACTCCATCATAGACATTGTACAAAACATGACCATTGAATCTTATGAAATATATCTATTTCTTAAGTAACAGTGGCTAGGTAATTCACCCTGTCTGTTTCAGTTCGGCTTCTTCTCTGCCTCTAAGGCAAGTGAGTGCCCACGGCATTGCGGTCTTCTCTGCATCTCAAGGAAAAATAATTGTGCCAATTCTCTTCATGAGTTCTGTGTAAAAGCCCCCACCCCACCCCCAATATTTCCTGATATCATACTAATCCAAAACCGTGGGGTAAATTTGCTTCCTTTTCCTCATTAAGTCCACGTGGAACTCAGCATGCTCATTATAATAGCCAAGCATGTATTCAAACAGACGGTAAGTCACCCTTCAGCCTCCCTGCTTCCCCAGGCTAAACAATCGTAGATATTAACCTTTCCTCTCAGCCTTTATTTTCCCACTCTTTTATCATTTTTGTTGCTCTGTGCTGGTCTCCCTCTAGTTTTGCCACATTGCTCTTAAAGCATTCAGCATAATAAGGTCTTCAGCATAGCCAGCAGAGAAGAAATACGACGTGCTGGACCTGAAATGTCATACCCCTCTTAATATATAAGCATCGTAGGCCCTTAAATAACAACCTCGTTTTGCTGACTGGTCTTCAGTCCTTATTCTTCAGTAGCTCCGGAGTTCCTAATGTGGTTGCATTGATGTAGACAGCGGCTCTTTAATCTCTGCTGCTCGTACCTGGCTTCTGATGGTCACATCTTGCCCTTGCCCTGTTTGTGTTCCTCGGGTTTTCCCTGCCAATTTCCCTGATTTATCAAGCTCACACGGAACTATTCCTGGCTCCCGAGATGTAAGCAATACCAACCACTTAACGTCCTTCACACATGCTCCATTTCCATCATGTTAGAAATTCATTTAAAAACCCTTCTCGATGTGGGGCACATTATTTTGTAGTTGAAGAAGAGAAGTGCAGGAGCTAAAGTGGGCTTCCCACAGGAGCCTCCTTCCTCCCTTTCAGAGAGCACAGAGGTGCTTTTATGTCATCCAGAGCAGAAATCAGCACGTACGGCTCCTGTGCATTAGAAATGTTACCTCTGCCCAGTAGGATGGAGCAGCAGTGTAAAAGATACGGTTGGGGAGGGAAAGGAGGCATTAATTCTTTTACAACAAATCCCACGTGTGCAGCTAGGTTAAAGGTGCCAGTCTGGACTTCAGGCTCGTGGAGGGATCCAGGGTTTCTCCAGCCTGGTTTGCCCAGTACACGAGAATGTTGTCCACACTTGTCTTGTTCAAGCTGAGCTATCTACAACTTGTCAAGAGCCAGTGGGTCTCATTTTTTTCTTGTCGTTTGAGAATTTTACATGAGAGCACACTATATGTAAATCATATCTACTCTCCTCTCTCTTCTGATGCTCCACATATCCCCCTCAACACCGCCCTTAAGTGCATGTGTTTGGGGATGAGCAGTAAAGATTGGGGTTCCTGAAAAAAAGCAAATAAAACAAAATGAACCAAAACCATGGAGTCTTCGTTCTTCAGCAGCCAGTACTGTCCAAAGCTCTTTACCTGCGGGTTGGGTGCTGCGACGGTTTCCCCCATTCATGTCGGCGTGTTGACTGGTGCAGGCTATGCAGGTCTGGTGTAGACACAGTATTGTTGGCTGCTCATGGGAGCCACGTCTCAGTCTCAGTCCTGTCCAGAACAGAGCATCAAGCAACAGACAGCCTGGTCCTGGTGGTTTTACCGTCTTTGCCCTCCCTCTTCTGTGATGGTCCCTGAGCGTCAGGTGTAAGCCTTGTGTTCGGGATGTGCCTGCTGTGTCTGGGCAGCCCAATGTCTTTAGTCAAGTTTAGGAATGATGTGGGATTCTCCCTTTCACGGCATCTGCGGGAATATATATTATCTACAAAAGACTCTGGAACGGCCACTCTTGTTATTAGAGGATTATGGGGAGATACATTCTGTGGAAAACCGCTGAAGATCTGCACCACTGAAGTTTTGTACCACTGAAAATCCAGATTAATTTAATCAGAGTCATCTATCTTACTGACTGGACAAACTGAAGTGTATGAAAATACCTCTTTTCTCCATAGGTGCCTATCAGCCTTGCCCATGAGAAGAATTGTCTATAGATTATGTTTACACTCTCTTGTAAGAATGAGCAAGCCAAATGTCACCTGAGGATGACTGACCTTCCACAGCATCTTTGTACCATTGTAGTCCCACCAACCCCTCACAGTTCTCTCGAGCTGATTATTATAACTTGGATTTAACCAAAACTCAAGCTGATATAATTTTTAATAAAATGGCATTAGAGAGAGAGAGAGAAAGAGACAGACAGACACCATTAGGTGACAGGGCTCAAATGTGGAAGGTTTATTGGGAGATAGAAATGGAAAGGGTGGGCAGAGAACAAGGGGGGGCACAGAGACCTGCCCACCTTTTCAGAGGAGTGGTGGGAAAAAGAGGGGAGAAGCTTCTCTCTTAAAGGGGGGCATAGCACATGAGCACAGAGTCCAAGTAGTCAGGATCCTGACTACTGGCAAGCACTTCTGTGTATCCTGCCAGGTCCTTAGGGCAGGCCAGAGCAGGTGCCTGAATGCTATCAATATCCACTTAACACAATTACTTCTCACTGATGCAAATGCAAAAGGAACCAGATAATTAGTGCCTTGAGGATCTGCCTTTGTGACCCTTTTTGTCAGCACAGGGCTAAGGCACCTCAGGTCATACCTTACTGTAAGAGAGTCTTCTGTCATTTTTGCCTGAAAACCTTGAAGTGATATTCTATAAGACTTCTATAACAGTGACTTCTGTCATGCTGATCTCACAGAAGACAGAGGCCAACATGTAAGTGGCAATTTATGCCCAAATAACTACGAGCATTAGTGGACAATATTGGGATTTTATTACATACGTGTAAAAATTGTTTTAAAGTTTTAATATTTTTTGTCTCTCTACATTTTCAGAGTACCGAGGAATTAAGTCTCAGTTGGTTAATACCAACCCCCAAACTGCGAAGCATATTTAAGTAACCAGACTACCAGACTCCCTGGGCGGTAATGATGGTTCAGGGATTAAGATTTTGTGCTGTCTTGCAGAGGACCCAAGTTTAAATCCCAGATTAAGGGATTCAGAGACTCTTAAAGGCGATTATTGTTAAAAATCCAGCTCAATGATCCCAGACACATGAGCCTCCACGGGCACCTGCACTCGTACATGTGTGTGTCACATACCCACACACAGACACTTACATATAACTAAAAGAAAATGGCGATTGATGAATTTTTTAAAAATTAAAGAAAATGAAATCGGGATGTCACCATTTTTGCATTTGAGCATAGCAAGTACAAAGTTTCTGACTACATTTTCTTCCTTATCAAAGTTTACGTCACCAACAACAGTGCACCCCAGTCTCAGGGCATTTTTTTTTTTTTTTTTTTTTTTTTTTTTAGTTTTCGAGACAGGGTTTCTCTGTAGCTTTGGAGCCTGTCCTGGCATTAGCTCTTGCAGACCAGGCGGGCCTTGAACTCACAGAGATCCACCTGCCTCTGCCTCCCCGGCTTCAGGGCATATTTTTTAGGTACAAGTGGTCATCAAAACCCAACAAATTCTTCCTCCTGTTGTTGAAAGGCTCCATTGACTTGTTTTCCCACAGTACTGAGGACTGAGAGTAGACCATTGCCTATTAAGTGCTATACCACTGTACTACAGCCATAGATTAAAATGAAAACGAAACAAAACTCAGAGACAGGGTTTCACTTAGTTGCCCAAACCGGTGTTGAGTTTACACTGCTTCTCCCTCAGCATACAATTATCTTGGATGGTAAGTCACTGCCACCAGGCCCAGTTGTCATTTGGGCTTTAAACAGGCATGGTTGGTTTAATGTCATCAGTTTCCAGATACTTCAGATCCTTGAAGCTAGGTCCTGCGAATACGGTTGGTGTGCTGCGTCTCCCGCTAAAGAAGTAGGGCCTTCCTTACTTTAGGCCTAAAGGAGCAATTTGGTCTTTGCTTTTTCTTTTTCACTATGGAAAAATTAGAGTCCCTCTGCTAAGTTTTAAGCCTGGTAAGATTAGAAAATGCAAATTAGGAGTGAAAAGCTTACTGATCTGTTAGTGTTGCTCGAAAATGAGTAAGTATTATCAGTTAAAAGCAAACACTGTTCAGGTTGTTACCCCGTATCCTCTCCAGCTGCCAATGCCTAGATTCCGTCTGTAGAACGAATGAAAAGAGTGATGGAGTTTGATATAAGATTTTGAGAAGGTGATGGCTGGTTGTCATTACAGAAAATAAACATGTTATTGACACTGACAAAACCAGAATAACCATGTAATCTCATGGGAACCAACCAGGGACCAGGCTTTGGTCGACCCTTCAGAGCTGTCTCCTGGTGTGGATCACACTTTGATCCATGACTCTGTAATTACTGAGAACAGATTCTCCAATATCTGGAAATATCCCCTGCTTCACAAAGAAGTGAGGAAATATGATTTCTTCCTTATGCTAATTATAGAAATAGCTGACTTGTTTATTTATATTTTGACTTACATGTGTTCATTTTTATGTGTGTTTTATCTACTCTTGTCTTCCGTTCTTAACGGCTATGTCAGGGCTGCAGAGACTACTTGATGGATAGAGTGCTTGCAGTTGAAGGAGGAGCACAGGAGTTCAGAGCCCTGGAGCCCAAGGTAAAACAAAGTGGGCATAGTGGCCGTGGTTGCCTGCCTGTAATGACGCTCCCAGCTCTCCTGAGGCCTAGGGCCAGTAATCTAAATAGACTAGTGGAATATGTAAACTCTGGGCTCAGTTCAACACTGCATAAGCCAATAGTTTGGAGTGATACAGAAAGATATTCATGCCTACATACATGTGAATACGCACATATGTGTGCACATGCCACACACAAATACTTATGTCTTTCCAGCGTGGTAACTTACATGTACAGTATTGTATGGTGCAGTGACCATCTTGCATGCACGGCTATGGCATATTCCAGTGCTTTCCTTGTCTGTCCACCTGACTGGTGTTTCCTGATTACCCCCAAACTCACTGATTCTAAGAGGCAGGAGGAAAGTCTTCGGCACTACTCGGCTCATGCTTCTGTTTTACTCAAGAAAAACTTATCAAGGGAGACGAAAACCCCTAAGTGCAGCAGATATTTGATGCCAGTGCTAAGCTTATATTGTTGCCGTAGCAACCTGGTCATTAAGGATATTTCAGCTTTTTCTATTAACCTCTATTTTCAGAGGTTTATAACTTCTTGATAAAAATTACCTCCAGGCTAAAATCTGGCATATATGATCTTAGACATGCCAGGTGTCAGTGAATATATACATATATAGTATCCATTTTTTTCAAAAACCTGGTGAATTTCCAAATGAATTATCTCATTTCTCACAGGGTCCAGATCCATTACATTTTCTGTGAACTTGATTAGCTTTAGAACTTGCTTATGACCACACAACCGAAAGAATTTATAAAAATATCATGTTTGCTCGCCTTTTCTTCTTTCACCCTCTCTGAGAGGCATGGTCACACTGGTATTTCTAGAAAATTGTAAGATATGCTCATGGTCAGTTTTAACCTCAGGTAAGTAGACTGACTCAGTTACCCGGTTTACCTAGAGTTTATATCTTACTTTCCTCAGAGCATTGGGGAAAAAATTAAAAGTAAGTGGTGAGAAGGAGAGACTCAGGGCAATACAAGAGTCGGAAGCTAAGTTCTGACTCTACCCTTGTCACCTCCCAGGCTTACATGGGCTACTTTGTCCATGACCCCAGGAAGAGAGCAAAAATTTACCAAGTGCTACAAACCAATCCTGACTTCTCCCTGTCACTAAGAATTAGGCAAACCAATTTCAAAACTTTCTCTTTGGATTTTTGATAAGGTACATTTTCAATATCTTTCTCCCTAATATATAAAAAGAAATTCTAAACCCATAGAATCGCTGAAAAGTAATGGGAAAACCATCTGCTTAGCTCCTGTGTTCACCAAGCATTCATACTGGAGCAATTTGAGAGTAGTCAACATTACTCAACTTGAGACCTTAATATTTGCATGACTGTCCCCTGGACATAAGGATAGTCTCCTATGTAGACACACAGAGGTCACATTTAGGCTGTTTAAAATTGATAAAGACAGCACATTTGCTCCCAACTGCACAGATCTGAATAATGACACAGAAACTACATTAATTACAAAAGTGTTTAGCCTATTAGCTCAGGCTCCTTATTAACTAAGCGTTACATCTTAAATTAACTCATTTATACTATTTTATATTTTACCATGAGGCTTGTGGTTTGTTACTGCTTGTTTCTTGGGGAGCTACATGCGTCTTTTCCTGACTCCACCTTCTTCCCTCCTTTATTTCTGCTTGGATTTCCCACCTTGCTGTACTCTGCTTTGCCTGCCATAGGCCAAAGCAGCTTTTTTTTTATTAGCCAATGGTAATAAAACATATTCACAACATACAGAGGGAAATCTCACATCAGATACCATTATTTAAAATGATCCATAAGCAAGTGTTCTCAATTACTTCAGTAATATGCTATTTAGCTTCAGGTGCTCTTTAACCCAGTGAAAGATGATGCATTGCAGTAAGCCAGATTATCGTACCCTTCAGAACTGCCTCTTCCCCTCATATAACTTCACTTCTCCTAGTAGCCCTATTTTTAAAAAAATCCATATTTATTCCCATGATATACAATTCTGTAGGCCACATCGAGATACATAGCTATACTAACATCTTTTGTTTGTTTTTTGTTTTTCCTTTCAATGAGAGAAATTCCTGGAAATGAGATTGAAAGTCAAAAGGGTAAGTACTTTATTTCAGTTTGCTGGACCTGTTAAGGTTTCTGTTCAGTGTCCTGCCCTCTGCTAGTGTGTGTGAAGGACACTTTTTCACACACCTGCTATGAATAGGACTGTCCGTTGTACCGTGTCATCTCCATAATGCTCTGTTGTACAATTTGGACTAGAGTGTTGAAATATGAAGCGGCGGGGCTGCGTCCCCAACACCCCAGCCGCTTGGCTAGCTCACGCCAGAAATAACAACACACAAACTGTATTCATTTAAAGAACTGCTTGGCCCATGAACTCTAGCCCTTACAGGCTAATTCTCGCACCTGGACTAGCCCATTTCTAATGATGTTTGTAAGCACCCCAAGGTGCGCTTACCGGGAAGATTCTAGCCTCCATCCATCATTGCGTCCAGCTGCCTGGGAGAGCTGAGCATGGCGTCTCTCTGGGAGTAGAGCAGAGTCTGACTTCACTTCCTCTTCCGCCCAGAATTCTATTCTGTTTTACTCCTCCCATCTATGTTCCAAGCCATGAGGCCAAGCAGCTGGTTTATTATAACATAACCAATGAAATCAACAGATTGATATATGACACTCCCACATCACTAGAGATTTATTGGTAAAGCTAATTTTACCACCCATCTTTGTTTCCTTATTGATAAATTACCCCCCCCCCCCTTTTTTTTTGTTTTTTCGAGACAGGGTTTCTCTATGGTTTTGGAGCCTGTCCTGGAACTAGCTCTTGTAGACCAGGCTGGTCTTGAACTCACAGAGATCCCGAGTGCTGGGATTAAAGGCGTGCGCCACCACCACCCGGCGATAAATTACCCCTTAAGCTTACCTTTCTCAAAAAAGTTTTGTTCCTGCCTTGTGAATTTGTGGAAGCTTTGTGTATTTAATATATCTTTCTTTCTTTCTTTCTTTCTTTCTTTCTTTCTTTCTTTCTTTCTTTCTTTCTTTCTTTCTTTCTTGGTTTTTCGAGACAGGGTTTCTCTGTGGTTTTGGAGCCTGTCCTGGAACTAGCTCTTGTAGACCAGGCTGGTCTCAAACCCACAGAGCTCCACCTGCCTCTTCCTCCCGAGGCTTTGTGTATTTATAAATATAAATTTCCCCCTTTCTTCTATGTTAAAAATTCTAAGATTCATATTTTTGTCAGTAAATTTTCTTTATGGAGTCATCTGTCATTCAAAAATCTTTAATTTTGTGTGTACGTGTATGTGCTTGCATGCATATGTGCATGTGTATGTGTGTGTTTCCATGTGTGTGTGTGTATGCAGTTCAATAGTGTCTTTCTTTTTATCTCTCACCTCTTTGTTTCCTATATAGGAAGCAATGACACCTACCATTGTGATTTATATGTAATCTATATTATATAATAAACAATAGTTTGCAAAAATATTTTCAAGGCTGTGATGTAGCTTTAATTTATGATGTGTCACACAGAACCTAGTTTTATTATCTTTTGGCTGGCTATCAATTTAGCATTTTTAAACAGGACAACATATTAAGTTGTCTCTTTTTTTCACACTGAATAGCAGCACTGCTTTAATGGCATTAGAGTTCCTTGAATGTTAATATTGATTTTTCAGTCCTTTCTACTGATTTATTTATTCCTTGATTTGCCTACAACATGGTGTTTTGAATATATCTTCCATTTCAGAGATTTATTGATTGTCATTACAGTCCGTGTTCAATGACTTCCATTGGTTGGGTTACAGAGGGAGCTTGTTCTCCATTGGCAAGATGACTCAGTGGGTAAAGGCATCTGCTGCCATGCCTGAGGGCATGAGCTTGATCCCTGGAACTGACAGAGATGGTGTTCTTTGTAGCTGTTGCACATATAAAAGGGTATCTCCATTCTGACAGGTAAGTAATCACTGGTCTGTTCAAATGAAGATTGCTCTCGAGTGTCTCTGCAGAGACTGGTATTGCAGGGGCCTGGCACTTGCAGGAACGAAATCTGATGCCAGGTGGACCATTTTCTCCTTGTAGCAAGCTTAGACTTTCTATCCAGATGGACAATGTTTTTGTTATTTTTAGAATTCAAAAAGTCTACTTTTATATAATCAAACATGGATCTTTCATGACTGGACATACAATGAACCTTTTCAATCCCCAAGATTGGTTTCTCCCTCAACTTTGAAGATTTCTTTGGTCATTTATTTATTTATTTATTTGGTTTTTTGAGACAGGGTTTCTCTGTAACTTTGGTGCCTGTCCTGTCCTGGAACTAGCACTTTTTTTTTGTTTTTTTGAGACAAGGTTTCTCTGTGGTTTTGGAGCCTGTCCTGGAACTAGCTCTTGTAGACCAGGCTGGTCTCGAACTCACAGAGATCCGCCTGCCTCTGCCTCTCGAGTGCTGGGATAAAAGGAGTGCACCACCACCGCCCGGCTGGTCATTTATTTTTTGACTATTGTTATCTGACTACTGCAGCCTCGATTAATCTCCTGCTACTTTTCTCGGATCAGTCTTCCTGCCTCACATTTTTTTCTCTGCCAATGTGGAAAGCCCAGGACATTCAAGATGCCAGCAATAGGATATGTCTGTAGAGGGAAGCTTCAGGTACTGAGTAGACACAGCTTGAGAGAGTACATATGTGTTGTGGGTGGTAGAGTCTTAGGGATAGGCTTGCCCGAGTCTCCTGGAGCTCACACACCCCATGATATGGAATTCTGTGTGTCAAGAATCCCTTGATGGCTATGTTATTGCTTTACTCCCTCTTTCCCCATGAAATGGACATGCTTTCTGTGAGGCCTTAAAGCTTGAAATAAGTGATAGTTTTTCCTGTTCCACATGATCTCATACTTAAGATTACGGAAGAGTCTTTTGACTTTGGAGCAGTATTTGATGTGTAAGAAGATTTCAGAGATTGAACCAAAAAACTGAATGTTGCCTTATGAGGCTTTGAGGTGTTGAGGCTGTGAGGGGCCAGGGCACAGAATGATACAGACTGTATCTGAATGTGTTCCATAGATTCATGGTTATAATACTGTTTCCCAGTTGGTGGCATGGCTTGAGGGAGAAAGAAATCAGATGACATAGATCAGTCACTGTGGACAGGTTTTTGACATCTCTACCTTATCTCTTGGTTCATGTCCTTCTCTCCTTTTTGGTGCAGCAGGATGTCAACAGCTGTCACTTACGCTGCTTCTGCCATGGATGAGGCTGCTCTGCCATGCCTGAGTCCTCTGTGATGGACTGAAACTCTCTGCATCTATGAATCAAGATGAAACATCCCTCCCTTCAGTTGCTGTTGTCAAGCATTTTGTCACAGCAGCACATAGGTAACTCCTCTAGGTCCAGGCACTTGCTTAGGAATTCCCAAATTGAAAGCATTATAAGAGTTAACAAGGAGGGAATTGGGAGGGGGGAAGAAAGTGTAAATAATTGAATGGAAAAATAAAAATTAAATAAACAAAAAAAGAGTTAACACTTTTGTTATTACAATGGATTCTGAGACAAATAAATTCAGATTTATTTTTGGCTTTTTAAGATTTATTTTTAACTTTTAATTACAGGTGTATATTATTATGTGCATGTGGTGGGGTGTGTGTATGCATGCTTGCAGCTGCCCACAGAGGCCAGAAGAGGATATTGGATACCCCTGGAACCAGTGTTACAGGTGGCTGTGAACACCCTGATATCAATGTTCAGAAGTGAATTCAAGTCTTCTGCAAGAGCAGCTCTCAACCACTCAGCTATTTATGCTGCCCTTTAGTTCGTTTTCTTATGATAACATCCCCTTTTCATTCTAATGATGTTTACTTTAAATTTAAAATGCTTACTTTGATAATTGAAATCACTTTGATCTTGTTTTCTATTTTGTCTTGTGAATGTAAGGACTTTTGAGTCTTTTCTAACTCAGCCCTGTCCAATATACCTTCTCACACTTGTTTGTCAGTTGAGTTTTGAACTTTGCAACTTTAGCTTTCTCTTTTCTTATTGAGAATAAAAAAACTGTCTTGAAGTCTTAATCATAATCAAGAAACACTACTTTTGATCTCAATACAGTTAGATTATATTTTCAACCAAAATGTTCTCTTTATAATTTGATTTTTATTTCAATCAGTTTGAAGTAGATCTGGAAGGTTAATAGTTTACAAAGAACACAACAGGATAGCATAGTTTGAAGCCATCATATAACAAGGCACTCCTTTCTCTTGCCATTGGTGTTGTGTAGCAGTTTCCCCTGAGATTGAAACATTGCATTCTGCAGGGAGGCTCCTTAATCAGGTAGATAAACAACTCAAAATAGCTTCAGGAAGTCTCTGAAACCACCCAGATTCTCTGAGTCCCTCCACGCCAGAGAAAGTAATAAGAAGTGGTAGGTTTTCTCAAACTGAACAGAGCTAAGATGTAAAGAAGACTCTCGAAACACATCAGCTCTCAAGAAGAAGCACAAATCAGCAGAGCAGCCCGGAAAAGGTTTAGACAAACTGAGGCACCTGGAAAGAGTGCTTTGCAACCTGTTGAGCTGCCTGCAGGCTGTGCAGTGTGCTCCAGGTCCCCAGCTTCACGAGCTGTCACCCACACTTGTGTGGGTAACCCCTCACCCATACTCCTGTAAGTAACCCCGGTAAAAACAATGGGTTCACCAAGTTGGTTTTTGGTGTTATCTGTACTTTGGTCTGTTGTGGGTTCTGATGTGGGGTGAGTAGACATGCGTGTTATATCTCCCCGGGAAAGGTTTTATTTCATGCACTTACAAAAGGATGGGAATTTCTTAGAAACATAAATTTAGGGGCCTCGTGAGATGACTCAGTGGGAAAGGTTACTTGCTGCCTGTCCAGTTTGATGGGCGCTCCAGCAAGGGAGTGCACACACATAAATAAATGTAAAACAGATAGAAAGAAAGAGAAAGGCTGAAATGCTTTTCTTTAGGATGCTGCAGTATTCTCTCCATTTTATTTTATGCTTTCGAGTTCCACCAATATAAAATCATGGCTGGATTTCTTTTTTTTTTTTTATACAGATGTTGTTGGTTTGATTCCTAAAAGTTTATATAATTCTACTTGGAGTTTATACTTTCTCTAGGCCTTGTGTGCATGTGTGTGTGTTTGTTTGTGTGTGTGTGTGTATTTTCTTATTACTGGAGGTTTTATTGAGTTCTTAAGCACATTAGGACTAAAAATTAGGCCATTCAGATTCAACTCAACTGAAATTCCTGAATATGGTTTCAGTTTTTTGTTCGACTGAAGCATGATAAATACTCTGATTATAAGGAATCTCTTATAGATTTGAGAACCATGTTTATTTTTTATCTCTCCTGCTACTTTTTTTTTTTTTTGGATTTTCGAGACAGGGTTTCTCTGTAGCTTTTGGTTCCTGTCCTGGAACTAGCTCTCGTAGACCAGGCTGGCCTTGAACTCACAGAGATCCGCCTGCCTCTGCCTCCCGAGTGCTGGGATTAATGGCGTGCGTCACCACTGCCCGGCCTGCTACTTCTACTTAAGTGTTTACTGCTCATAATTGGAACTTTGAAAATCTTACTTTTATGCATTTATCCCCTTTACTCTTAATTTTTTTTACTTTTAATTTATTCTTGGAAACTTTTATAAAATTCTATTCACAGCACTTAGTTTTTGATCAAGAAGAGTGTGTGGGAAGCAAGTTTCCTTCTCATCACAGAGTGTTGTTTCTGATGGGTTCTCTTTGTTTGCTCATCGTGGGTTCTCTTCACACACTATGGTGAGAATGAAATACATTTTATTGCTTCACACTCAGAAAAAATGATGAAATTAGCAAGTGTCACTTATCAATTCCTTATCCAATTTAAGATCTGTAGATTTCATAACATTTAATGGTATCTGAAGATACTTACTCTGCTCACTCAGGTACAAATATAGTAACGACGCTAGTAGCTCTTAGATAAAGGTCTTAACTACATGTTTGAATTACTAAAGAGAGCCAGTATTGGTCAGAAAGGCCATTCTCCAGGAATTATTCTGAACATTTCAAACTGTATTTAATTGAACTGTTATAACCACCCTGAAGAGAAGCCCGTTTACAGATAATAAGAAGTGTTTTCCTGTCTGGCAGAGACCTATGAGTGTTATATTTGCAGTCTCAAAGTTTTTTTTTAAGTGTGTATCAAGTAAAAATGTTAGAACAAGCCGGGTGGTGGTGGCGCACGCCTTTAATCCCAGCACTTGGGAGGTAGAGGCAGGCGGATCTCTGTGAGTTCGAGACCAGGTTGGTCTACAGAGCTAGTTCCAGGACAGGCTCCAAAACCACAGAGAAACCCTGTCTCGCAAAACCAAAAAAAAAATGTTAGAACAAATAGCTAATTGCAGAAAGAGAGCAGAAGCTGGGCGATGGTGGCGCACACCTTTAATCCCAGCACTTGGGAGGCAGAGGCAGGCGAATCTCTGTGAGTTCGTGACCAGCCAGGTCTACAAGAGCTAGTTCCAGGACAGGCTCCAAAACCACAGAGAAACCTTGTCTCAAAAAACCAAAAGAAAAAGGAAAAAAAAAAAAAAAAGAGAGAGCAGAAAATCCCCAAATGTGTCATATCCAACATCTATCAAATAGGACGTAGCAAGCTGACTGAGAGAACAAATGGTGATGATACCATTGAGATAGACATTTGCCACATCCAACAGAAACTAGTGAGGGAATTCCACCTAAACAATCAGGATGGGCTTCCGGACTGAGGGATGGGCAGAGCACCTTGGTCCATTCATGGACGGGCTTCTTGTTCCCACAGCAGACCCTTTGGTGCGGTGAGGATAAATAACAGTGCCCTGTTTCAGAAACAGTTTACACTCTAAGGGAGGGCATTTGAAATGAACATGCTGGAGGAGGGGGAAAGGAGTCTTTCCTTACTCCCCAAGTCTGCGTTCAACAACAAAAAACAGTACACGGCAACACTATTGTAACTTATCTAGGGAGAACCCAAGTATCGGGCAGCAGGTGAATAGTTGGCTAAACCAGGATCCCACTTAAGTATAGAAGCCAAAACTTCTGGGTTCTTCAGTTGAACCTATAGGAAACATAGCCAATTTTAAACAGCCTTCTCAAATTTGACTAAAATACAAAGGAAATGAAAGGTTTTCATATCTAAGTCACTTGCTGCAGTCACATCTGGGGTCTGTTTCATGTTTTAGTGTATGAAATTTGGGGCTCTAAGTGCCACTCGGAATTGTTCTATATGCCAGATCCTTAGCTTGCTAAAAGAAATCATATTCAGATGTGTCCAACCTTTTGAAATTGCACAGTGCTATCTATCCTCTACAGATTAATGTCCAAGAACCACACAATTGACTCTCACACCCCTTTCCCAATTACTTAAACAATCATGACCTTTTTTATTGTAGGTTAGCAGTTTCATGAGGGACTACGTTCGCGTTGTTTCAAGCCATCATGGATGCTACAACCTGCAGCTTTAGAAGTTCTAAAGAAGAATTAAAAACTATGCTCCAAGTTTGTAGACGGTATCTTCTAGAGAATAAGCTATGCATTAGTGGACAAATCTTGTACAATCATTTGCAGCTACCCTTGCTTGCACAGGCAAGGTGCTGCTAGTCAGCGGGCCCTTCAATGTGTTCATTTCCTGCATTTGAGTTTGAGTTTGGCCCATTTGATGCTAATTATCTTGATCAAGTTGTTTAATTGCTAATGGTCTCAGCATCGTCATTTATAAAATGAAGATAACATTTTCCACAGAGGGTTATACTAACAAACAACACTATTGTGGCTGAACCTTAATTCATTACTTGCTGATACCTTTTTAAGGCAGACCCCGTGCATTTGCTATGAATTGTCTGCACATTTACAGAGTGACTTTACTTCGAAAGGGTAACAGCTTCCTGGCAGTGGTAGAATCATATGCTTAAGGAGTCTTTCTTCCTCAGCTGGAAGAAAAAGGAGTTTTCTAGGGTTTAAGTGTTCCATACATTCCTGTGTTGGAAACTTCATCCCCAGCATAGCTGTGCTGAGACCTGGACAGAGGCAGAGAAGGTTGATTTGATCAAAAGAGCTCTGCCCTCAAGAATACTCTTGCAGGGGGTGGATTTACCATAAAACGAAGAAGCGCCCTCACTGCCTGACTCACCTTTTACCTCTCCTGACCTTTTGCCCTGGCAGTGAGGTGATACAATACGAAGACTCTCCTGAGATGCCAGCATCATGCTTTTGAAATTTCCAGTGTGCAAAACTATGAACTGAATGGATATCTGCTGTTTATAAATCACCCAATCTGTAGTTTCCTGGTACAGCTGTGAACACACTAAGAGTACTAGCAATGGTGAAACTAAGGTTTGCCTCTGGTAGTATTTACTGTCGCATATGTAAATAATCCTCAGGTTTGCTTTGTTTTTATGGATTTATGAAAAGTGACCTTATTGTGAACTTAGATAGTTCTATATTTAGTTGCATCCTAAGAGTGTGTCATCAGAAATTGATGTATTAGATCTATAAAAAAAATACTCACTCTGTGACCCTGGTATAACCTAGAAGATTGATATGAACAGCCATTAAGTAAAAGAATATTTTAATATTTTTTCACACAGTCTTTTCCTCTATTTACATGATATGAAATATTTCCATAAAAAATTTCACAACCACCCTTTTATTATATTTTCAAAGACTATACCCTCTGCTTCCTATCCCTCTTCCTTAAAGGTAAATTGAAAAAAGAAGTCTCAATATTGAAACGGCATGCAATTAACTTTTCAAAGGAATGGTTAACATCTGTCTGTAGGTGTGTGAGCTGCGTGGATTTGGTGAGTGTGAGGCTGACAGGGGTGAGGAGTCACTCTTGTTCTCCCAGTTCTCCATGGATAAACCCAAGCAGTGGCTGTAGTGTGAAGGGGCTGCTTCTCCCAGTCTGCTGCTGGAATCTTAATCCTGAAGCAATGGGGAGACAGTTGGAGCCTTTGGGGGAGGTTGTAGGTCATGGGGTGGAGACCTTGTAAATGCTATTAGGGGCCTCATAAAATACTCACGTGATAGGGCCATTTATAAACTAGAACTGAGGTCCTCAGGACACAGCAAATATGCAGGCATTTGCACTTGAATGACCCAGCCTTCAGAGGTTTGAGAAATGCGTGTACACACACACGCACACACAGAGTTAATGATATTTTTTTAAAGCATTCCTAATGGTCTGAGAGAAAGAGAATCAGCACCACAGAGTGAGAATGCTGCTTTAACCAGAACCCCAAAGCCTAAGAGTGGTTTTGAGACTGGGTTAGTATGTAGACGTAGGACAAGGTTTTATGCTATTGTGAACAGCATACCTCTCCATGGACAGACCACTGAGGGAAGCTCTAACATGGGCCCAGACTCACATAGATGGAGAAAGGCACAAGGAATCACCTTAGAGACTGTCCAAATGCTGGTGATAAGACTGTGGGCAGAAACATGGACAGTAGAAGCCCTGCAGGTGAGGAACACATTACTGGGAACTGGAAAAGGTTCTGTTACACAGGGTCAATGATGACCACATTTTTCCTGTGTTCCTGTGTTTTCTCTGAGTATCAGCCTTCAGAGTGATAAAGGATTGGATATTTCATGAAGATGTTTCTAAACCGGTCCAGGTTTCTTCTGAACGTCTATAGTAAAATGCAGAAAGATAAACACTCAAAGACGGAGTTCTTAATTAGAATACAACAGGGGTTCTTAGCTTAATAGTACAAAAATGAGAAAAGTGTGGTCAGTCAGCTGTCTAGTGCTGAGATTTTTAGTAAGTGTGGGCTAGTGGCTTTTCAGAAACATACAGCAAAATGACCTTACACACTTCTCAGGGATGCTCACCATTGTCACACACATCTTACCTCAAGCAGCCAGGACTTGACAATGGTTTCAAAGGAAGGAACCTGAGCACTTACTGCCCTGCCCTCCTCAATCTCCTCATTGCTCACCTTACTGTTATGGAGTTTCTGCATTGCTTTAGGCATAACTTCAAGGAGCTCTGGGGGGTGGTGGTGGAGGTTTCTTCTAGCTCCTGGGGGGTCAATGCAGCTGCCTCCCGCTAGAAGCTTTCAGTAGATCCCCTGGTGAGCCACAAAACCCACCCAGGAGGCCACCTTGGGATTGACTTAGCTTTCAGATGAACAAAAATGAACTTCTACTCTAAGAAGGCTGTAGGTACAAGACCAAGGAATAAAGTTTCTACTGAGGTGGGACTACGACCTGAAACTGCCTTGGGATTCAGGGCTGCCCAGTGACACTAAGGCAGTGGTCCACCAAGCTTCAAAGGCAAGGCCTCTGCTCTAGTGAATTCAGGCAGCAGAGAATTGAGTCAATAAAGGTGAGTCTGCCTTGGACTTGCTCAGAGTCTGCTCAGAGTCCGTTACCGCTTCCTTCATTTGTGCTTCTCCTGTGCTGGGATATCGATTGTGTCCATCTTGGTTTGATTACACCAGTTCCCAGTTGGTGTAATCCCAATTTATCCAAGAACAGATGGCGACTGATTTAAACGGTTCAAATCGAACTTTACCTTTTTTTTTTTTGATTTTTCGAGACAGGGTTTCTCCGTAGCTTTTTTTTTTTTTTTTTTTTTTTGGTTACTGTCCTGGAACTAGCTCTTGTAGACCAGGCTGGTCTCCAACTCACAGAGATCCGCCTGCCTCTGCCTCCCGAGTGCGGGGATTAAAGGCGTGCGCCACCACCGCTAGGCTAGATCGAACTTTAACTTTTAAGTTGGGTTGATGCTGATATTATATAAAGATTTGGAGATTGTTTTTTTATTGGAATAAATCTATTTTTGCAAAATGAGAGTGACATAAATTTGAGAGACTTGGGACAAAAGTAGTGTATGGTCTGAATATTTGTTGTCTACATGAAAATGTGTGATTTTGTATATATTATTCACATATAATTCATACCCCACTTGCCTCAAAAATGAGTATTCCAACAAAGAAAACCTCACAGTAGTATAGACCTGATTGTCATTGATAGCATAGTAATAAACTACGCGAATGAATGACCCGTGGCATTTCCTTCCTAGTCAGGGTGACTGAGGCCTCAAGCACTACTGAAGGTTATCCCAACCCAGATGACCCAAGGCACGGGATTATGTACATTGACCATTAAGGAAGTCACAGAGTGTGGTAGGGTCTTTTGTGAGGTGACAAGGTTTTTGGGGAAAAGTCTAAATAATTAATATTTGTACATTTAGAAAACAGGCCTTTAACTACTTAAGTTATCCAAGAACATGGCAAAAAGCTGGCCGTGTGCAACCTACGAGTAGGGAACCCTCACCAGAAACAGATGATACTGCTCATTGATTACGGACTTCTCGACCTCCATAACTGATAGATAAATTTCAGTTCTATTCAACCAAAAAAACTGATGGTATATTTTTTAAAAGATTTTTATTTATTATGTATACAGGGTTCTTCCTGTATGTATCCTACAGTACAGAAAAGGACACCAGATCTTATTACAGATGGTTGTGAGCCACCATGTGGTTGCTGGGAATTGAACTCAGGACCTCTGGAAGAGCAGCCAGTGCTCTTTACCTCTGAGCCATCTCTCTAGCCCCCCTGATGGTATATTTTTGCAGAAATTCAAATATAGTGTGATACCATGTGGTACTTAGAGGATATGCACAATACCATAATGTTTTAATAGTTGTCTATTTTAATGTATAATTGATATATATGTATGTATATATATGCAAGAGTGTATGTTTCTATGTATAGGTACAGGTTTGCTATGGTTTGCATATAACCAAACCAAATTAATAGTCTTCTGTACCTGATAATAGATTTCTTCACCAAAGCATTAAGACAGATCATGCCAAATTAAAAAGACCAGATTTATGCTGAGCAAAGTTCCCCAGTGACTCCTTCAGCCCCCAAAGGTTGTGCCCAATTTTGGTACCCTTTAGGCAGGGTCTTGGGATGTTGGCAACTTCAAACTTTGCGGGAGGAGCCAAAAACATCAAGAATGTGGAACTGAGCTTTTGACGTTTTCCTTTGGAAGAAGGTCTCTTTCTCTGAGAGAGCGGGGTTTGGGCAGAGAAAGCTGTACAAGAGAGAGAGAGCTGAACATTAAGGACTTCTCCGGAGTTGGTTCTTTCCTTCCACCTTGTTCAGAAGCAGGGTGTCTCTTGTGCTTTCTGACTGATGCTCTGTATACACCAGGTTAACACATTTTGGAGCTTCTGGGTCTTTCTCTTTACCTGCTTTTCCTCACTAGGGGCACTGGGATTGCATCGCTTCATATCTGTCTTTCTATGTGGGTTCTGAGGATCAAACTCTCTGACCTATCTTCCCAGCCCATGTCTAACATGTTTAAACCATGATTTCCTGGATATTAAGCATTCATATTCATTTTTCTTAAGGAACATAACTAAAAGAGACAGTCAACAATACTAGACAAATACTACCATTAGCATGAAAATTTGCATACTGGTACAGTGATTGACTGGATTTTTGAGACTGTACCCTTTACATAGGGATGAATGCCTGTCACAGTACAATAAAGACCAAAAAGCACATTGGCAGGTGTGAGTCACATCTAGACTCTTGTTCTTTACACCTTGGTAATCCAAAGAAATGCCTGCATCTAAGATCCTGCTTCAGCTGTTCTGCTGGAACTGGAGATGATGGGAGGCACAGCGATGGGAGTAGAAACCTTGTGTGTTTTCAGAGTCTGTCAGCTTCTATCCTTCCAGAGGATGAGCTGGAGCACACTCAATAGCCCCTCTGGCATAAGGACCCTCTTCAGTAACGTGATCATAGCAAAATATGCAAGATCGTTTGGTGTCAGTATTGTCAGTGTGTGAGCAGAGACTGTGACCATCGTTCGTGCTAAAGACAACTGAAGGACTTGCCTCAAATTTATTTGTAAAAGCAGTATAAGGTCCTGAACATCTGCAAATACTGTGTAGGTGTTCACACCAGTCCATCTGTCTTCACATTGGCAGACTGAGACCTTTTTTATGGGGCCTTCACAGGGGCCTGGGTACCTTTGGGAGCCTGAGCTGCAGGTGAGGCCTCTGCCTTGGCTTGAACCTTGTGCTTTGCTTTTTGGAGCCTATGACGACCCTTGGCCATGTAGCTTCTAATCCGCTTCCCAAGCTTGGGGTGAGCAATTGAAGCCAAACGGGTGAGTTTGCTGAGTTTGCGGCTGGGACCCTTTGGCACCTTGGGGTTCACCACCTGGGGCTTCACCAGGGCATTGATGGCCTCTGAACGTGTACTCATGGCCTTTGCATTATTTGCCTGCATCTTCAGGCCTATCTTGTTGTGCTACTTGGCAAAGCACATGTTCCTCAGGAACTTGGGGTCAACCCCCTTGAGAGATTCGTATCTTTGTGACCGGGGTTTCTTGATGCAGTTTCTGTGCCATTTCCAGGACTGGTTGTGTGTGCTGTGGTTCTTGGACTTGGCCATGGCTGGATGGTAATTGGCGGCTCCTGATGCTGTGTTCTTATAATTTGGACTGTGGTACATGATCTATAAATTGTCTGAATTATGATCACCGTAGGATAGGGTGGGAGAAACTCCTGAGCAGCTAAATTTTTTATGGGAACTGAATAATTGAAACCTCTCTCCAGGACTATTCCCTTGGGTAGTGACTGTGTTTATGACTGTGGGCTTATCAGACCCAGAGTAAAACATTTAGAAGTTCCAATTCTTCAGAGACAAACATTTTGGTTACTCTTTTATGTATAATTCATATCCCACCTGGCTCAAAACATGTGTTAAAACAAAGAAAAAGTTACAATAATCTTTACTTGATTGGTACTGAAGGCACAGGAATACACTATGTTAATGACTGGTGTATAGTATTTCCTTTCCCTTCAAGTTGACTGATGACTCAAAGACCATTCCATGTTCTTCCTTCTGAGGCTCCTCCGGGCACAGGAAAGGTAGAACAAAAACACTTAGAGATAAAAAAACACCAACAAAGCCATTCAGGATCTGATGCATCCAGTTCGATTTCTTATAGATACACTTAATGATTCCAAGTATTCAGTGTTTTTTTTGTTTTTTTGTTTTTTTTTTTTTTTTTGTTTTTCAAGACAGGGTTTCTCTGTGGCTTTGGAGCCTGTCCTGGAACTAGTTCTGTAGACTAGGCTGGTCTCAAACTCACAGAGATCCACCTGCCTCTGCATCCGGAGTGCTGGGATTAAAGGCGTGAGCCACCAAAAAAAAAAAAAAAAAAAAAAA
>NW_026067995.1:5185865-5220064 GCF_014885135.2 Alexandromys fortis
AAAAAAAAAAAAAAAAAAAAAAAAAGCAAAACAAAACCCTAAGTATTCAGTGCCTTCCTATTTCAAACCATTTATAGATAGGCACGTTAGCAATACAAAGGGTTAAGGGAAGATGTTTCTTTTTTTTCTGGACAAGGTGGGTATGTGTAAGAATGGTACGAGTATTTCTGCAAGACATCAGAAGTAGCCGCTATTAGAGCTGTTGTCTGATTTCTCACTGTAGAATAACCTGCTTAGGAAAATAAAATGAGAAACAGATGCTCCCATTTTAAAAGCCATTGGCTTAGATTCTTAATTCTCATCACTCTGTATAGAAATCCATTTCTCTCTTTGCTATCCTTTTCAAAAAATCTTTGTCTAATAATGCTGAGTGAATTAGGCCTCCATAGGCTTGGCTTTCCCCATTCAGCCAGTTGCCTTGCTTTGTTGTTGTTATTGTTGTTTATTGGGTTTGTGTGTGTTGCGTGTGTGTGTGTGTGTGTGTGTGTGTGTGGTTACCCCCCCCTCCTTAAAATAGCGGCTCAAAGTCTTTGATTTGAAATGTTAATTAAGATGGGCCTGGCCTCCGGTTACAGTTTGAATCTGTTTTTACATACAAAAGGAATATGCTAAGTAGGCTAGTTTGCATCCAAGGGCCAAGGGAAAAGCTTTCATAGTCACCAAAGTCCCCAAAGATCCCAGGTCCTCAGGTCAACTCTCCTGCTCCCAAGGTAAGACAGGTGCTGAAATGAGTTCTCCACACAGAAGCACATGGGGTTAATGTCTAGCCCCCCTCTTTTCTTTCCTAATCTCATGGTGTTAAGTTTGTAAACAACTACCATAGATAGGAAATGATTTAATTAGACCATTCATAAAGTCCATATACTCACTTTTTACTGATTCAAGCAGTTAGACACTGAGTATTTTTGAAGCTTGGATGATGGTCTCAAGAGGATTTTTCAGTGGGGTGTTTACTTTTAGTCTTTTGGTAACTTTTAAACATAGAGATGGTATTAGTCACACTGAAGTACTGTTGCCGATGTTCTGTGCACTTTGTGTGGTGTGGGTACAAATGGGAGGTGGCTGGAAATAGTGTGTATGAGGTTGTGAATGTGCTCACTACAGAGCCCTACTGGCAAGCAAGATTTATAAAGGCAAAAATCTACATTTGAAAGCAAGGGCATCCTAGATGTTAGCTTTAAATCATGTAAGACGCGGCACAAAGAAATTAATATTGTTGTGGAGAAGTATTCTAAATTAGCCTCCAGAGACAGAAATTGCAAGTAAATGCAAAAGTTATACCTTTAAATACTGCCGTGGAACCTTTGAGATTTTGAAACAAGATTTTGTAGAAATAACAGTGGAAAGTATTCGCAGACTCTTTTGATTATAATGTTGGAGATGAGGACTGGTAGGTTTCATTATTCTCATACTTGAGATGTTTAAAGCTTTCCCTTTTATTAACGTGAACATATTGCATCTGGAGTGGATAGTCACTCAACCATACTCAAAGGTATTGAGTAAGGAATGTCTTTTTCTGGGAGTCTCAGCTAAATGGTTCTTTTCCTCATGGTGCTGTGGTCTTCCTTTCAAACTGGAGTTCATTGTGTTGCACTTGAGTCTGCCACAGCCACATGGCCGCGACACCTTAGTACCATTCAGTCTTTCAATATGTTGTTAAGGATACACACTGCAGCCTCTCCCTGCTTTGGAACTGACTAGTTGGGCTGTTCATGCAGTCAGGAAGGAGAAAACTTTTTTTTTATATAAGATTTATTATATAAGTTTGTTATATAAGATTGCTGAGACATAGGGAGTGAACTTATCCTGTGCTGTACTGTTTGTGAGTGACAGATTCTAATGCAAATGTGTCTGATTCCCAATCAAAAGGGAACAATAAATCCTCAGCAAAATACAAAGGTTTTGGAGGGGCTTTGAAATAATGGATCATTATATCCCTATTTGTTGTGTTGCAAGCCCACTGCAGAATAAATCAGAAGCATCCCAAAAGAATGGGAGATTTTATAAAGACAAATCTTAGAAATCCACCAAAGCACTTATCTGATGACAAACATTCAGTATGTATCTGTGTGATTTGATACATGTTATAAAGGCTGTACATTCATGGTTTCAATAAGAACACACAAAATATGGCTGGGTGTGGTAGTACATACCTTTAATCCCAGTACTCTGGAAGTCAAAGCCAGTTGATCTCTGAGATCAAGCCAGCCTGGTCTACATAGTAAGCGCCAAATCAGCCAAAGAAGCATGGTGATACCCTGTCTCAAAAAAAAAAAAAAAAAAACTACACAAAATATATTATTAATTAGGAGAAAACTTTTGAGTGGGTTGAAAAATTATATGGGGCAACTGTATGAATAAAGTAAATGATGTAAAAAACCAGCAGTGGGAAACCTGTACTTTATTAAGGGCTACTCCTAAGAATTATCTGAAAATAAATGAATAAATGGATGAAAAGTGTGGATAGGGGTCCCCAAAGAGGGATGGAGGAGAAAAGGCTGTTTATAATATTGGCAGTATGAACGTGTCATAGCAGTTCATTTAGAACATGGCTTAGAAAGAGTCAAGTAGTTCAAATTGAAAATGCTAGCTCATGACCAGAGAAAAGATGCCCATTTTCAGAGTGATTAAGTTTTCTTTTTTAAAGAACAAATTAGAGCAATTTTAGGTATCAAATGCTTGAGGTTCCTGAAGACATGACAAACTAATTCTGACTGTGGTTTAGCATTCTTTTCTTTGAATGTCTTTTTCAAAAACATTTCTTTCTTGTTGCAATATCTGATAAATAGCTAGCATAATTTTTTTTTTTTTGCTCTTTTGAGACAGGGTTTCTCTGTGGTTTTGGAGCCTGTCCTGGAAATAGCTCTTGTAGACCAGGCTGGGCTCAAACTCACAGAGATCCGACTGCCTCTGCCTCTCAAATGCTGGGATTAAAGGCGTGCACCACCACCACCCGGCTAGCATAATTTTTTTTATTATTTTTTTGTTATTTTTTATTTTTTTGAGGCAGGGTTTCTCTGTAGCTTTGGAGCCTGTCCTGGCACTAGCTCTTGTAGACCAGGCTGGCCTCGAACTCACAGAGATCTGCCTGCCTCTGCCTCCCGAGTGCTGTGATAAAAGGTGTCCACCACCACTGCCCGGCTAGCATGATTTTTTGATTTACTTTCTGGCTACTGCTGATAAGGGAGTGTAATGCTTGAGACAGAAAATAAAACTGTAGTGTTTGACTCTTCACTACCAAAGGGCTTTTATTTTTCCTTCTCTTTTTTTTTTCTTTTTTTAAGTGAGTCTCTACAAATGAAGTATAATTTAAAGAATAGTAATAAATAATACATAATTTTTATAGGCATGGTCCAAAATTCATTCTTTATTGCATTCCTTTCTAAATATATGGTCTCTATTTTACAAAATTTTAGTGGTGAACCCAGTAATT
Organism: Alexandromys fortis; assembly: GCF_014885135.2. NCBI lineage: Eukaryota > Metazoa > Chordata > Mammalia > Rodentia > Cricetidae > Alexandromys > Alexandromys fortis. The sequence goes on from NW_026067995.1 coordinate 5,189,299, forward strand.
TTTGACTAAGAGGACCATAAAACCAGTTAAGACAATTGTCATTAAAATGTCCATCATTACCATCATCTCTTTCCTTTGGAAGGTTTGAAAATCCTCGTTTTGAACAAGGCAATATTTCCAGAATGCCTGAGCTGAATTCTCCTCTTGTGGTTTTCTCTAACTCCTTAGGTTAGGACTTCCCCGGTCATTGATAATGATGACACAGCCAGGCCATTCCTAGTCACATGAAAATATTTAAATAAAGTTTTTTGGAGCTCAAATGAGATGCAGCATATTTACATTTTTATCTGATGAAGCCTGTTCCTGCTATCTTTGTTCTTAATTTGGTCTCAAAAGAATTAGCACTAAGAGGAAAAATAGTCTGTAAATATGTATGAAATCAAATATAGAGGCTAAGCTAAAAGGTACTGACTGCCAACAGAGCTTAGCTGCAGGAGGCAAAATTTTCACCATAGTTTCCTTCTTGGCTGAAAACACAGTGCCTTCCTTCTAGATTATTTAATCCCCAAAACGCACATCAAAGGCTCCCATCAGGTGGCACATGTTTTATAGGCAGTTGAATGTCAAAGATTTAGCTTAAAGATTTTTGAAAAATGTAAAAACATAATAGAGCCCAGATAATAACACAGCAGCAAGAGCTCCCGCTCTGTCCCTTCCAGCAAAGTAGCAGGCATCACGGGCTGTGGCTAATCTCTGTGGCAAGGGGAACAGCACATTCTGCAGCCTGGGAGTGTGTGACATCTGTCCAAGTGCAAGAAAAGAGATGCTTAAGCTGGGTTCCAGACCAATATTTGCTTGCTAGCTCTCTCAATTCCACTCCACACCTGTGGCTTGGGAAAACTCAGGCCCGGTAAATTCCGCTCTGCTCTCATGACCAATTAGGTAGTGGAGTAACTTATGCAAAAATATGTAAGAGGTATTTTCTGTCCTTCTGTGCAGAGTAGATGCAGCCTCCAGCGCTAGCTCTCCTCTGTTCGGCCTCATTTTTCAATCCCTGGCAAGAACAAATTACTTGTAATGATTACATCAACTCCTTTAAATGATTATATCATTGTGAATTTAGTTTAAAAACCCTTTAACACATTTATTTTGTACTTCAGATTCTGGCTTTTGTGTTAGTGAGATAGTGAGGCATATGGGAAGAGACAAAAGCTCCCAGATTAGTTGGAGCAGTCAGACACGAGGGACTTGAGGGCTGCAAAGGTCACAGGCTAGGTGTAATAGAAACTGCCTGAAAGACTCCTGAAAGGGGGCTCTAGATTGGATTCATTTGTATGAAGTTGTTTAGGTGAATGAAAGCTACGTTCTTGTCTTTTTTATTGGAAGATGTTACAAGAGCTTAACCCATAGTCAACATACCTATTCATATCACCATCATGATCCAATCTTTCCAGTCCTTACATTGGAATTTCTAGGTGTTTGTGTTTGAAAGAACTCTGGTTTGTTCTTTGCCCGCTGAATTATCCTGCTTAGATTTCTTTTTCATATAGGAAAAAGGAAAATTAGAATCGCTGAAGAATGCCAGCTGCCAAGTACCTCCCCTCTTAATTAAGCAACACCAAATCCCTCACTGTAATCTGCCCAGCAACAAGGCACTCCCAGGCTCCTCTGGGGAGAGATCATTATAGGGTATTAATTCAGGACTCCCAGTGATCTGGGACACTGTATCACCACACAACGGTGGTATTAAATGCATTATTTAAATGTATAAGCATTTGGGGATGCGTTTTGGCATCAGCACGCTACATTAAATAAAATTTTGCTTAATGAATAGAGTTGTGTGGGAGAAACGGGGCATGGTGCCCCACGCGCAATTTTCAGCATGTTCCAAGTTTTGGACAGCCATCATTTTCCTGCTTAGCTTTGCTCTTTTGTCTGCCTCATTGCATTGTGAGCCTTATCTGGAAAGGAGAAGGGCATGTATCGGTTCTGAGGACTTGATGTTTGGAGTGCTGTAAAACTACAGAGAGAATGTGTCTCCCAGATGTTGCCTTCCTTCCCCGTGGAAAGGTTGTCACATGAAAGATAGAGAAAGAATGGTCAGGAGGCGCTGTTGGCTACAGGCACTAAGATTCTCACAGGGGTGGCTATTTGCATCTCTGCCCAGCTGGAAAATGTTGTCTGTTGTGGTAACACAGCTTCCTCACTTGTAAGAAATGCTTGTCTCTGTTGGAGGGCTCAGAAAGATATTCTTTGCACCAAATCCCCTTACAGAGCTGCCAAAGCCTCTGGGGCCTCCCCTGCCCAGTTCTGGTCGTCCTGAACTCTGATCGGTTCTGTGTGATTGGGACCCGTATTAATGGCTGTGACCGTGACTTTTCTCTTTGGGGATTTGGCCTTTTTTCATTTGGTTGGAGTCTCAGACTGAGCTTTGTCACAGAGAATTATCCTGTGGCAGTGGGTTGAGGAGATAAGTCTTTGTTGCGACATAAAACACATACAGGCCAAAGTGTGAAGAATTGAAATGACAAGGTGCCGCGGTGTTGTTTCTTACTTTCGGTCAAATGTTCATACATAGGAAGGAAGGTATGCCCTGGCTCCTTTGCACGCTGAAGCGAACCTGCTTCTAGTGTCCCCAGAGTGAAGGGATACATGCTAAAACCAGGTGTCAGCGACAAACAATATTAGAGTGCACTGGTCTTTAAGGTGGACGGGACCCGTTGACCTGTTTGAATTTGCTGTGATAGGAAAGAGAGATGCTGGTGTATAGGACAGGGCTAAGGGCTCCAGGGAATTTTGTTAAAGCTGTTGCTTTAATGATTTGTGCGCCTGTCCCATAAGCTGGAAACAGTTCAGCGTCTTCGGGTCCTCTGCGAACAAGGCAGGTGGCGTTTGTGCCTTACTGCTAATAACTGATCAGATGTTTTGTTTTTCTGTGACACAGACAATATTCTGATTTCATTCAAATCAGACATTGATGTGTTTAGGCTTTGGGTTTAATAATTTTGTGATACACATGAAATGAAGTCTGTTAAACATGAACGGTGTTTATACCTCCCCGTCCCCGGAAACACCAATTGTTGAAAGTAGTCAGAATTCAGAGAGAATCCCTTGGTGCTGGTGTCAGCTTGGCACTGAGGGTTTTAGAAAGAGGAACTCCTTAGTAATGTACTCTGCCTTTCAGATACACTGGAGAGATGTGTGGTCAAATGATTTTTACTTTCTTTAATATAATTTGGATGCTATTTTTTTGTGATTCGAGCCTTTTAACAACTAAGTGTATCAATATCTTTAAGTACTGTGGATGGCACACTTTCTTTGTTTTAGTATCTGGCGACAAAAGTTTTTAACAAATAAGGCTAATTTGTAGAGACCAATTCTGTAAAATGTGGAATTTTTTAAATATAGAAATGTAAGTGAAAACAGAGTATAGCTATGTTTAAGTAAACCTTGAAATTGAAAGGCATAAATTTATGTACATTCAAACTGTTTCTTTTCTAATAGTACAAATAACCAGCCTGCCTGTGCCACCAAAAAATAAGTAAATACATATTTACTTATTTAGTAAAAACTAAAAAAAAACTATTTAGCAAAAAGTTATATAACTATAGCCACAGAAATAAGTATTGTTGAGGAATAAATATAATTCTAAACCACCCCATGAAAATAAAATCTTCTAAAAATGATAGTTTTTTTTTGCAGCCCCCCCCCCCCCAATGTATTCTTACTCCAGTGATTCTCAGCAAAAGAGTCTCACAGTTAAAGTCATTCTTTTCCTTTTGGGAAACTGATTATGTGAGCTTGGGAAGGTGAATTACATTAGGGAGGACACAAGATTCAAGGAAACGGAGGAAATCACTTCTAAGTGTTCCCCTCTTCTGCATTGAAAGATCAACCTGCAGCTTCTAGACGCTTTTCTAGTTTTTGTGTTCTTTCCCATATTCTTTCACTTCATTTGTTTTTTTTTTTTTAATTTTCTTCCACAGCCTCAAGCAGGATTTTGGAATCTTGTCAATTTTATTCCTAGTCTGAGGATTCCCCCATATTTTAAAAACATAGGTAGCTTCTTACTTACACAACTAATAATAATAAAAAAATCCCACTTATTTTGTTACCAGATAATTTCCAATTGGTCCAAATTCGAAAGTTTCATACCAATTAAATTTCATGTCAGGAACAAAGAAATCTGTCTGTGGCTTTAGTAAATCCCATTAATTTGGTTTTATGATATGGTATCTGTTTTACAAAATGCTAAACCATTAACAAAGTTACTTTTCTGGCCTTTAAGTTGTGTATTTTAACTACAACTGAAAACAAATCCCATCAGATGCCCTTACATTCTCCAAATATGGCCTTTAGTTTTCTGTTTTAAAATGTACTGATAACTTAGCTATGTATTTAGCATTTTATTTTTATTTATCCATAGTTCTTCTAACATCAAAAATGAATAGAAACAAATCAGAATAAAACGCTCTTGTTCTTGATCAAACAATCCTTTAAAAATGGAGGATTCATTGCAGAGTGTTCGAAAGGAACACATGTTTTGTATTACCTGCAATCCCAGACTCGGTATCTTCCCCGTTTTACTTCATTTATGAAACAAATACTTTATTATTATCAGGTGAATTAAGCCAAGTGTAAAGGTTCTCACCACGCCAGGTTCTGTAAGGAGCGAGGGGCTGTCCAGTCCGAGCTCTGCTCTTGCCCCAGTTCATTTGTGTTCATGTCAGTGGGAAAACATGTTTGTAACTATCCGGAATAGATCAGAGACCCTCTTCAACAGAGGCTTGTGTGAGCTTAGGGAGTCAGAGGGCATGGATCCTGCGCCAGCATTTTAACAGTGAGAGTGGGAAAGAGATTTTTTAAATATAATTTATTACTCAAATACAACCTTTCCAGAGAAAATCCAGTGCACTGTTAGCTGGAAGCCATGCTCACAATGCAGCTTACTTCACTTCTGACTGTATGGACCATACTAAAGAATGGGTAGTCTCTAGTGGACGCCCCTGGGGCACTTCATTCCTGACTCTGCAAGCTTGACTTGGCTGCTGCTTGCAATGTGGCAGTGTGTCCCAGCTCTTCATTTACCAGCCCCTGAAGAGGGTTAGACTTTCATAGCCATGAGGTTATGTCAGAAAAGACAATCTGAAGAAGTCCACCCTGACGGAAACTGAGAGGATTAAAGCCCTTCTCTTTCTTACTTTTTTTTGTTGCTGAGTTTCTGTGGATCTGTTAGGGAAATCACAAGTCTTTGTTTCATAAACCAAAAGCCATTTAAACTGTGTGTCTGTGTGTGTGTGCATGCGCGGGCGTGCAAGTGTCTCCTTTGTGTTTCTGGTTTGTAGAGTCCTATGGCACTTACCTAGATTTTTTTTTATAATTACCCCAAATCAGATTTAAAGAGATAATTGCTTATGGGGACTATCATTTTTGTTATTTTGAGAATTTTTGTGATTCTAATGTTTTCTTGCTTTATATTGAAATTAAGCAAAGAAAACAAACATTATATTGTACATATTTTCAATTGGCTATATCGTCCTCCTGGTTCCATAGATAGGTGAATTGAGGGTGGGTTTTTCATTCCTTAGACACTGTAAATTACTGTAAATTACTCTTTAGTTTTTTGTCTGTTCAGTTATTTTATAAAGTCACATAGACTTACCCCTAGGAACATCACTGCAGAGGGTTAGTCTTGCGTAACTGCAGACCGCTGCTGGAGAGCCGACTAGAAGCTGACACCATTGTCCAGAAGGTTCACAGCCTTACTCGGCCTGACAGTTCCTAAGACTGAGTCAGAAAGAAACACCCTTTCTTAAAAAACAATGATGAATGAAATACCATCTTTTGGATGGATTTTAGAATTATTGTCTCATCTTTCATGCATGATGAACGCATGCTCAAATAAGAATATGTACTATAAACATTACAGCTCATGCAAAATATGTTTGAAATATGGCCAGGTCTTTTGAATGACACTAAATGTTCTTGGCTTCAAAAAGTATCATGAATGAAAGACAGAAATATCTAGATATTCTCCTTCACCCTGAAAGCAGAGAACATCTTGTCTCCTCTCTGACTCATTTACTTTAACCGGGAATGGATTCACTTCCCTGTATAATGTGTCTGACTGCCGACCATTGTATAGCACTACAAGGGAAGTGCAGGGACCGCATGGGGAAGTTAGGAGAGGTAGGTTTGCAGGAAAGATGATGCTATTGGTGTGAAAAGGAGAGCTGAGAGCAGACAGTTCAGTTTAAGCTTTAAAGCACTTTCTTCAGATGAAATACACACACACATACACACACACGCACACACACATTTTCAAAAGCAACTAGCAACTGCTAACTAATCAGTTTGGTTCTTAAAAAGTGAAAGAGAGAAAAAAAGGACAAACAAGGAAATTGTAACTAGAAAGAGTACCAAGCCTCTGTGAGACTTCAAAGGGTACAGCTGGCGAGAGAATTCACAGGCCCCTGAGACCGAGGGATGAAAACCACAAACGTGCCCCTCTAATGTCTTTTCTTCTGACCTCGTGCCAAGGTTAAGACGGAAGAGTTTTCTTATGACTTTGAAACAGAGTTAAGGTGAAAGAATTTGATGCAAACAGATAGAGGCCTGGACCCTTCCTTTCCTGCAGGGTAGAGCTCCTGCGAGGAGGCCCTTACATCTTCCCAGCGTCCTCCCACCTGTGTGGGCTGTTACTGCAGGACAGGTGTCTTTAATTTCTATCATCATGTATTCTGACCACCGGCAGGCCGTGGTGCTGGGGCCTGGGTCATACAGATGTTTAGGTGGAGGTGTTTCTTTGTCAGAGTGGTCCTGGCCTCTGTCATTACCCAAGATAAGTGCTAGAAAAATAGTAGCAGAGACTTCTGGAACTGAGAGATGCATGTACCTGCTAACTTCCTATAAAGGGTGTTTGGTGATGCTCTGTGAGGTTGCTGTGCCATGCATAATACACAAACTCACGCTTTAGTTCATTCAAGACGCTGTCAGCAAGAGCAGCGTGGAGTTTAAGAGCAGTGCATTCAAACTCTTAAGCTGTATTCAGTTTTTTCCATTCTGTGGTATCTTAGTTCTCTTCTGAAACAGTAAAACAACAATTTTTTTTCAATCTCAATGGAAGCATATTTTAATGATCCCCATTTTTGAAGTGTATATATTATTTCAGATCCCTTAAAAAGTACGTCCTGTAAGAATAACAGTATAAACAGTGGTCCTAAACTTAGGCTTTGAACACAGACTTGCTTTTCTGTGTGGACTTTTGTCTTGCTTTCAGTCCCTCCCACAGATATGGCTTGCTGGAGCACCGCTGTTTGTTCCTATGGAAGCTGCCTATTTGTATTATTTTCTTTTTCAGTAAATGCTTTACATATTCTATTTATAATTAAATCAGTCTTGTTTTTTGTTTTTTTATTTTTTGTTTTTTCCTAGTTTTTGTCAAGACAGGGTTTCTCTGCAGCTTTGGAGCCCGTCCTGAAACTCTCTCTGTAGACCAGGCTGGCCTCGAACTCATAGAGATTCACCTATCTCTCCCTCCCAAGCACTGGGATTAAAGGCGTGCACCACCAAGCATTTTTCTTTTCTTTTTCTTTTTTGATCATTCTTTATAACAACATCTACAAATTATTAGACTCAAAAGTAGCATGCGTTTCTTAATCTGATTTTAAGAGAGGCACCAAGAATGGGTACGTGTAGACAAGCGGTGGGGATTTACATTCCCAAGACTGTCGTGGCTCTGATTTCAACCACTAAATATTAAGTAACTAAAATGAGATCCTTCACAGAAAGTGAGAAGATTTGGCAATGGAGACAGAAAAGGAAATCCATCTTAAGAGAGAAAAAACAAGCTTACTTTGAAAACGCTTCTTCCACAGGACTAAACCGAGCGCCCTCCACTGAGGAAGTACAAAGCTTGTGCCCAAGCCAGGCTGCTCTGCCTGGGCGTCCTTCCTCACAGACTCAGAATGATCTCTTTCAACCTAATCACGATACTTTCAGGGTTTTAGGTTTTTCAGGGAAATCAGAAAACTGCCTCCATATATTCTCTGAGGATTTGACTTTTCTCACAAAGGTTTAAGCCATAGAGGAAAAAAAAAAGGTCTCCAACATTTCCTATGTAGAAGGACGTGTAACACGAAAGAAAGGCACTGAAAAAGGCAGATGATTAGGAGATGATTAGGCAGTGAAACCAAAAAAGGCTGACCTGAAAGGGAAAGAAATGATAAAAATATGAAAGAAAAAAATCTGATTCACACCCAGTTGCTTTTTGAGAGTGAAATCCGCTGAGAGCAACCCACGGCCTGGCCTGAATGTTTAACCCTGCCTTACAAAAGGCTTTGTTTAGACTAAAAGCTGTTTGACCCGCAGAGCAAAATCTGCACATGGCCCAGCCGGGCTGTGATGACCCTGGAGACTTAATTGCATCCTTGGGTCAGTGGTAGGGATCCTTCAGGTCAGGCTCCTGGAGTCTGGATGCAGGGCTCTCATAATGAATTAGCCTCCAGCGCGTGGGTTACCAGACACCCGATAATGCCTTTTCTCACTCTTGTAACTTCTTAGTGTTCTAGAACAAAGCAGGTACCAGGTGTGGTACTGCCAGGTAGAATAGGAAAGGAGAGAAAATTGTGGGTGGTGTGTAGAAGATTTGTTCATGACTACTTTGTTAAATTTCTGCCAATAATTAAAAAGAAAAATTCTGGTGTAAATCAATGGGCATACTTTGGAAAATTACCATTTTACTTAATTAGATTTTTTCTTTCTTTTCTATCTTTTCTTTCTTTTTTTTTTTACTTTTTTTTTTTCCTGCCAGGAAGGACTGGATTCAGAATTGCTCATCTGCAATTTAGAGCAGACATCTTGCCTCTTCAATTTAGATTTTGTGTTCTTCGGGGTGAGAGCATGAAATTGCGCAGTCATAAAAATGATTTGTTTAGCAGAAGTTCATTTTGTATTGTTGGTGGTTTTATTTCACTAAATATAGAATAGATTTGAAGTCCAAGAAACGCTATTTATATAAAAATAATTACAAAGTTTGAAGCGAAAAACGCGAAGACAAAGCATGCTGACAGCTATTCTGGCAGGAGAATGCACGGCAGTTGATTTTGCTGTGGGCCTTTGACGCCGCTGCCGCCGCTGCCCTTCTCGCTTCAGCTCCGCCAGTTGCTGCAGTTCTGTACACTGAAGGCAACGGAAGCGTGTCAAGGTCTTGTCATCTCTGGTCAGAAAAGTAGTTCGTCAGGAGAGTTCCATGAAAAAAGCATCAGTAACTCATCAGAATATCTGTTGTTTGTTTTTGACAAAAGCGGCAAGTGTGTGTCAAAAATCTAGGCTTTCCTTTGCTTTCCCCAAGTAGCCTGGAGGCCGGCCCGAACAGCCACAGACTCCAAAAACCTTGTGTGCAAAATAACTGTATTTATTCCTGTAGACTCTTGGTATGTGTGACATCCAACAGCATAAGCCAGCATGATTTTGCCCGTGTGTTAGCATGTGTGGGGCAGAATGAACAGCGGCTGTTAGCGGGCCGCCCATGATGAGTTGGGAATGGAAGCTTTAGTGGAACCCGTGGAAATACGACATAGAATAATCCAGCAAGAGACAGCCCTTGCTCACTCCAGAGCCCTGTAAATGGTTGGATCTTTACATTTTTTTTCTGAGCTTAAAAAAAATGCATTCTCATTCTCAAAAACAAATACATTAGTTGCTTAAGGGTTATATGGAATTTGAATGCAAATAGGAGGTTGGAAGGACACCCCAGAGACTGACACTGGAGTCCATTTCTTGAGAACACATCATGGCAAACTTGGTTTTTGTTCCTGGTTTCCTTAGTAACTGGAACAACATGTTGTTGGGGACATAAAATAATATCCTGTTCAGCCACTGAGCGTCTTGAACTGAAATGTAATTGATTGTGCATGAGATTCAGGATCATTGTGTCCTCTGCCCTTCAGAGAGGTATTGCAGCTGAAACAAATGTGGTTGGGAATTGTTTTTTTATTTTTACTTTTCAAATCAACCATTTTGCTTCTAATCATCTCATTGCAAAAGCGCTAAAATTCCTAGCAGTGTGGAATGTTCTGTCTTCAAGAGCAGCAGATTATTAAATCGAACTGTGCAGCTGGTGCACAATTCCACAGCACACGGGGACAGCGCTATTTATCCTGCACGGGGAAAGGGTACCATATGAAATTGGCTATGTCTGTGGCATAGTCATGATGCTTGTTCTCCCAAGCATACATGGCATTTAGTACACATCCACGTAGCCATTGTAACGTGTGCAAACAGAAGCGTGCTCCGTGCCCTGTGTATTCTTGAGTTGGGAAATCGGGACAAAGACTCCGAAAATTCGGTTTTAATTCTATTTCTGCAGCTGGTCGACTATACTGCTGTGGGCAAATTATTCGATCTCTAGTGTCTCAATATCCTTATCTATAAAATGGGAATAATAACACCCGCCTCACAAGGGTATTATATGGATAATTACTTGATGTGTGCAAAGAGCTTTGAAGATGGAATATGCTAAATCTTATGATTGTTTTAAACTACATATGCAGCAGTATGTCACAGGCATAAAATTAGAGAGTGGTTTAATGAGCTTAGAAAATTGGAGGCCTCTGGTTTCGGATAAGACTGTCTGGAGACCAAGCAAAGCTTTGTCTACTTTACTGTTCCTGCAAATAGCTTCTCCTAGAATCGAATGGGAAGAGCTGGATTGCTCAGCAATTGATTTTGATGCTATTCTTTCTAGAAATACTGGGTTCCCAGGGAGGAGATAATGTTATGTTACAGGCTTCTCTTGCTCTAGTGAACTTCATGCCCTCACCCCCAGCCCCCATCCCTACCGCCAATTCATTGGAAAATTGATCTATTTCAAACAGGTCTGGGAGGAATTGGGTGAGTCTGGATGGAGATTTTTCCAGATGAAATTATTGTCTCCAAGAATGTCTTGTTAACATCTTTACCAGCAGAGGGTCTCTCTCTTCACACCATCAAGGGAGCCCTTTTATGGGAAGCAAGATTGTCAGAAAAACACCCCAGCAATTAGGCATGCTTTATTAATTTGTTCTCTTAAACAGCAAATATTGAAGATATGCTATGAGCTAGCTACTATTTTAAGCCCTTAGAGTAATTTTTTCTCAACCTGTGGGTCCTGCCCCTTCACATAACAAATATGCATATCAGATATTTACATTAAATTCATAACAGTAGCAAACTCACAGTTATGGCGTAGCAATGGAATAATTTATGGCTGGGGGTTAGCACCACATGAGAAGCCTTATTAAAACTTTGCAGCATTTGGAAAGTTGAGAACCACTGCTCTAAAGCATACAGCTAAATATTAAAATGTGGGGCCAGCCCCCAACCTTTTCCCCAATGGACCAGGGAAGGGCGCCTTGTGCAGTGGCTCCAGAAGAATGTGCTGCACGTGAGTTTCATGGATAAAGAACTCCAGTTAGTTCAGAAGTATTGGAAATAGCAAATGAATTGAGGAGCCAATGCACTGAGCTGGGCCTCATGTACAGGAAGCATTTCAGAGACAGGCAAAAGGAAAAGGAAGGCAGAAAGGACACAGCATACAATCCCTGGGAGAGAAGGAAACAGAAGGTAGATCTCAAGCAGTCTAACCTGTCTAGGACATTCAGTATGTGGTGGAGCGTGCCAGGAGATGACCATAGAACACAACTCTATGCGGGTTCATTTCCCCTGCATAAAAATAATACACTATTAATAATCCAGTGTCAGTTCTCCACTCCTCCCTGTCCCAAATATTGCATTATTTGTTAAATATGTGTTAAACAACAAATAAGGGACAAAGCTAATGGCCATGAGCTTGTCCAACAGGCAGCAGAGGGCTATGGGGAGTGTCTCCCTCAAACCTACAGAACAGGGATGCTGTTGGGAAATTGCTGCATGTCCCAGAGCGGGCTGAAGTGCTGTAAACCAGGGCAGCACAAGAATGGAAGATAATGGTTACAAGGTTTAGACAAGATGCCAGGAGAGAGGCCGTGGTACAAGAGTGCACTTTGAAGGAACCGAGTAGCCAGAGAACTGAAGATTTAGAGGGATGGATAGTGGAGACAAGCGGCTCATAGCAGAGTCTGGGATAGCCTTAGGACATTCAGGAGAGCCTTCTAGAGCTCTGGTAACAAGAGATTAAGTTAGATAAAAAAAAATCTCTATGGAGGCTTGCTTTTCTTGTGTGTGTGATATGTGGTGAGATGTGGATGCATGTGTGTGTGTGTGTGTGTGTGTGTGTGTGGGGGGGGGGGGTGTGTTTGTCTGTGGTGGCCAGAGTACTGTTTTTGGAGATGATCTCACTGGCCCAGTAGCTCACAGACTGACTAGATTGGCCAGTGAACTTGAGGGATATACCTGCCTTGCCCGTACTAGGATTGCAGGATCATAATGCTGCGCTCAGCCTTTTGTGGGTTCTGATGATTCCAAATCAGGTCCTTATGGCTGTGTGGCAAGTAATTTAATGACTCAGCCATCTCCTTTGCCCCATGATATACCTCTCTATGTTGTCCATGGAGATTTAAGACTTAAACCCTGGGATCATTGATGGAGGAAGCATAAAAAGGAAAGATAAAAGACCTCAAAGAGACTCACATTTAAGAGGTGGGATGAGAGACAGACATTGGAAGTCTAATTTTCAATAAAAAGAGAAACAGCAAGATATATACGTTCCTGAGACATGCAAAGAATATAGCTGAAATTCCAAGTGGCACAAGACTCAGAGAACCACTGAATAATTATTTAACTTCACTGTTGATTTTTAAGGAGTTCGTTGGGTCTATTAATAACAGAGTGTGACGTTAAGAGATTAGGGCATGAATAAATGAGTTCTCGAAGAAGCGAAGGAGATTACTGTAAACTTTTACAGATTGGCAGTGGCAAGAGCAGAGAAACAGGAGTATAATCTGAGAAAGTATCCAGAAGAGAAAACTGCAAGCTTATCAGTGTGAGGGTGTCTGCTTGAGACAGTCCACCACTCAAATCCATTTCCGGCAATGTCTAACTGTGTAGGATCCTGTGATAGTAGCCTCAAATTCACGGTTTCCATTTCCGATGGACAAAAACTCTTTCTTAGTGCCTTGGTGTCTTTGTTCAGCTTATATGCTGCTCAAAAGAATGCCCAGTTCTGACTCCACAGCTAATGATTACATTCTCATCAAATGCTAAGGTAACTCGAGTCTAGATACCAAAACCTCTAAGAATTAAATCTACCCTTATGCACTGAAAAATGATGAGATATTCTTTTTTTTTTTTTTTTTTTTTTTTGTTTTTTGAGACAGGGTTTCTCTGTGGTTTTGAAGCCTGTCCTGGAACTAGCACTTGTAGACCAGGCTGGTCTCGAACTCACAGAGATCCACCTGCCTCTGCCTTCCAAGTGCTGGGATTAAAGGCGTGCACCACCACCGCCCGGCATGATGAGATATTCTTATACTGTTTTCTAGATAGGGAGTATGTATTTAAAATACACATTTTCATCAAACATCCATTTTTGGTATATTTTTATGCTTTCAGTGATGGGCCTCCTTGTGTATACTATGGTTTTTGCTTATCAAAGGATAGGTGTAAATTTTACATCAGAAGGTGGAGACTGTGTCTATGTCTGGAACAAAGGATAAATATAAACTAGTCACTTCCCTGTAACATTCCCCGCTGGCTGTTTGTCTATTATTTGGCAATTTTCATGCTACCCTGAATGATGGACATCTCAGGGCTGCAGTACAAAAACAGTCATCGTCCTACAGCTGCTGCTGTGAATGAAGCTAAGGCTTTGTCAATTTCAGGTCTTCAGGTGTGTTCAAACTCTTGAAAACGAGGCACACCAGGACCTAGCTTCCATATATAACAAACCCTTCCCAGGTTTTGTGTATACATTAGTACCACTTAAATAATCAAACCATTTCCCTGTATCAGAAAACACACTGGGAGTCTAAGTTGGAAGTCCAAAGTATTATCATCCAACCAATAGCCGTAAGAACTAGAGGTGGTGATGATTATGACATCATTGAATAATGAGCCAAACAAATGACCTTAGCCTCCTACCACCCTAAGAGGAGGGATGGCACCTGTTCAGATGAGTACATTCCATGATGTATTAGAGCCTTCTCTGGTTAGGACTTCTTTTTTGTTAAGATTTATTTATTTATTATGTATACAACATTCTGCCTCGATGTATGCCCACACGCCAGAGGAGGGCGCTAGATCTCAGTACAGATGGTTGTGAGCCACCATGTAGTTGCTGGGAATTGAACTCAGGACCTCTGGAAGAGCAGTCAGTGCTCTTAACCTCTGAGCCATCTCTCCAGCCCTGGTTAGGACTTCTTTAAGCTGATGTCTGGGTACACAGGTGTGCTTCCTTTTCACCAGCCTCCTAATACATCAAAGCTTATTTTCTTTTTACCTTAGAGTCAATATAGCAATTGAGTTTACATTTTACACACCTTCCTTATGTATCTAAAATTTAAACAATGCCTAGTAAAATTCTTTAGAAATAGTGAAATAAAAACTTAGGTTTTATGCATTTACAGTAAATAGCCTAGTGAAAATAGTCCCTGTTAGACCTCCCCAAAGCACAAAAGACACAGTTGTATTGCAATAGTTAGAAACTGAAATAATATTTTATTTTATGACAGGATATTACTATATAGCTCTGCCTATTATGGAACTTATACAGATCAAGATGGCCTCAAAGTACATCTGACTATCTCCCAAGTGTTGGTGTTAAGGCATGTGCAACTACACTTGGCTATAATAGTCTCTTAAAAACTCTTCCCCTCCAAAAACTTCTTTCTCTGTGTGTGTGTGTTTATAGTTGCAAATAACATTGTTAAACAGTTTGATAGATGTAAATTCATTTTTGTACTAAATTCCATACATTTGTATTAAATATATACCCAACTGCTAGTATCTTGATATAGAAGAGGGATGCAAAATGCAGCCAGTGTCCTTCAAATAAAAAACAACAGAGGAACAGAAGTCAGATCCATGCGAGCTAAGCCCTTTGCCCCAGCCCTTACTTGGTGTGTGCTTATGCCAAATGACTGTTCTATCTCCTTGTGTTTTCTGGAAAGTTGACTCACTGTAGTAGATTGGAAAGTCTGTTGCACATTTTCACTGACTCGGTGCACTCAATGCCCTTAGCATGTTGCATGTCACACAGGGACAACACTCTCGGAGACTCACTGAGTAACTAAATGTCTCTGTTCCCTCCACAATTCCTTATGTTCTCGTGGCTCAGAGTATCTTTGCTATGAATAGCCTGGAACTTTCACCCCATTTCCTATTGTAGCAGAGGCTTGTCACCTTGATAATGATGATGCCTGTCTTAGAACACTAAATGTCACTAACTTCTACCATGGGCATTTAAGCAAGGTGAATGGTTGGGAGGAGAATAAGGAATCAGAATATTTTGTCTCCTATTCCCAGTCTCATTACTGACTTGCTAGGGAAGGATGAATACATCACAAATAAATAAATAAACAAAACACTTAACATTTCTTCAGTTCAGTTTCAGCACAATGAGAGCCAAAGCCTTAGCTTTTTAAGAACTTTGAAATCATCGACTCAAAGAATGGCAAAGCTCATTAAGTTCCCAGTGTCTCAGCCTTTCTTATTGTGCTCTGAATGTTTGCTTTTCATTTGGGAAATGAAATATTTCCTTAACACTGATATGTGGTAACTGTAGAAATTAGCGAAACCTGCCAGTTTCTCAGATAAAATCAGAGGACAAACGAGTCAGGCAGTTAATTATGTGAAAGAATAGATTAGAAGAAAGGACAGCTTCGGGAGTCTCCAGATTGTTGTCCCAAGTCCATTGTGACAACTTTGAAAGGTAAAAGAGAGAGTGCAGGTTATAGAGATAAAAGGACCACGTTCCTGCTTCCTAGCCCAGCTCTTCCAGCCTCTGCCAAGAGCTAGTTCCAGGACAGGGGTTTGCATCCTTTTTACTTGCAAGACCTACAAGCTCTTCCTGCAGGGTCAGACTTCTCTGCTTTGTAATCTTTAGGCCATTGCCGTTCCTTGATATGCCTTTAATTATGAAATAAAACCTACTTTACTTAAAAAGTCATGTTCATAATTTTTTCTATATCATGTACAAACATATCCTTGAAAGTACAGGCACACATCCCTTCGCATATGTACAAAGATGCTATAAATACACGTGGAATTTTGTTGTTTGCATGAGTGACAGGGAGTAAAACAAATTAAACTGTTGTAAGTCAATTGCTATTATTATTCTCTTAATAATTTTTAAATAGTGAGTCTAGCAAGTCACTAAAACACTGAAATGCTGAAGCATTACCATCTTTTTGCTTCTGTGCATAAGGCAGACAAAGAAGAGTTATGGTTTGTTGGCCAAATGAGATCTGTTACACTTCTTATCAATCTTATTCAATGTGTTTTGTCAAAAGTCACTATTATGTTGGTGCAAAGCATAAGGTGCAGCAAGCAATGAGTTTTTATAAACTTGCATCATGTGACGAGCTTTCTGTTGTGTTTTAATAGATCACACTTTTATTTGAATTTGGGGTTGCATTTTAGTGTGCATGTGAATAGGCCCTTTCCTTAAGATTTTGTGGACTCCACGCTTATTTCTTATATATGAATGGACAAAGCAGATATGGATAACAATGTGTGTGTGTATGTGTGTGTGTGTTCAGCTTTTGCTGTAGCAGGGTTTGTCATAGAACAATTCTCCAAGCAAAACTGTAAACACACCAACAAGCCACAGACCTGGTAACACACATCCAGGTATTGTCCTTGTGTTGATATTCTTTGAAGGAAATCTTAGAGTACTCACGAATTTAAATATGTTCGTATAAGCCATGTAAATATCCAGATTAACAATCTGCTATACTCACAATTCAGGACATGAGCTTTAGTATTTTCCTAATTACATAGAGTTGTGTGGGAGGCTGTGACTGCTAAAGAAGATTAAGCCATTTGTATTTGTTCATCGCTGCCTTATAGCATTAATGCAGAAACTCAGTCCCGCTGCATTGAAGGCTGAGGAATTTGATTAGCCGAGCCGTGGAGCCGGCCAATCTTGGCTTGAGACGGCAGACTCCATTAATTGTCTAGCAGTAGTATATTAGCTGTATCATCTTCCCACAGCCTCTCTATTGATAGGGCCATTTGAAATCTGATGAAAATTACTGTTTAATAATAAAGAGTTGGAAAAAGCCCACTTGGCAGATGCATTTCTCGCCTCCCTTTCAATTCTGAATGAGGAAGAAAAAAAAACAAACCTCGCTAAACTTACAATGTTGATTCCCACCCCCTTTTGGAACAAAACATTTTGAAAATGGGTTTTACAAATATGTGAGCCAGGCAGTGGTGGTGCATGCCTCTAATCTTAGCACTAGGGAGGCAGAGGCAGGCAGATCTCTGTGAGTTGGAGGCCAGCCTGGTCTACAAAGCAGACCATAAGACAGCTAGGGCTACACAGAGAAATCCTGTCTCAGAAAAATAAAATCAAATACAGAAACAAAAAAAACCTAAATATGTCAGCAAAGGAGGGAATTAAATTTCATTTCTTGTTATTCATTTGCTTTGTTTTGCTTCTCAGTTCTCATGATCACAGTTAGCCTTATATTTCTTACACCAGTTTATGATTGAATATGGGGGTGCTCATGGTGATGGGAGTTTCCACTTAGCTGTGGCTCTGTAGCTCACCATTCTGTACAATTCACACAGGGGGCATAGCCATCCCACATTACACAATCAGGAATCTGGCTAGGATTTAGCTACATGTAGTAGCTTTTATTTATTATGTGTGGTGTGTTTGTTCACCAAGGCTCGAAATCCGTGTGGGTCAGAGTTAAACTTGAAGTCTGTTGCTTCCTTAGAAGTCTCAGGAAATAAATTCAGGTCATCAGGCTTGATAGCAAGTACCTTTTTCTGACGAGTCTCTGACCCCTATATTACATAAATGTAAGCATGCCATTTTCAGTATGGTTTTCTTTTCGTGTGTGTGTGTGTGTGTGTATGTGTGTATGCACACGCACATGTGCACTTGTAAAAAACAGATGTCGTTGTTTGAAATTGTCTTATATTCTTCTTCCACCTTATTCCCTTGAGACAGTCTTCCAAACAAACCCAGAGTTCATTAATACAGTTTGTCCCCATAAGCAGCTTGCTCCTGGTGCCTCCCTCACCCTCCTCTGTCTGAATGAGGAATTACAGGAAGGCTGATGGGCTCACTTGGCATTGATGCTGCTGCTTTTGACACAAACTTGGGCCTCTTGCTTTCCTACAACACTTCAACCATGGAACCCCTCAGATGTAGAGAGTCAAAGATTTATTTATTTTTACTCTGTGTGTCTGAACATTATCCTTGGATGAATGTATGAGCAGCACATGGAAGTTGGGTGCACATGGAACTCAGATGTAGTCAGATCTTTGGATCTGTGGATGGTTGTGAGCCCTCATATGAATGCCAGGAACTGAACCCAGATCCCGTGTAAGAACAGCAAATGAGCCATCTTCCCAGCCCTCAGACTCATGTATGATTAGTCCAGTATATCCCCCCCCAAAGGAAGCCTTTCGTTGATTAAGAAAAAAATTATTTTACACACATAGCACTCTAAAGCAGAATGTATTGGGTGGGGTTACTTGGGCAAGCTGGGTACCAAATCAACCAGGCCTTATTTGCCAGGTTTGAAGAAACAGATATTTATTGATGTTAGATGTTCATATCCTCCCACTCAAGAGCGCTTCCCAGAGAGTTTTTTTAAGAGACTTACAGTGTTCTGTTACCGGGTGGTAACAGTTCTGTGCACAGAAGGAGTCCCTTAAATGGTTCTCCACTTTTCCCTGAGGCAAAGTCTGCAGTGAGCTTGTGTGTAGACTGTGAGCATCCCAAGCACTGTCACTCAGCTCTGGGAGCCTTATGCTGTATTTTGCAGGCCTGGATTTCAGGTGGAGCAGGTTTGCAATGAGTTGAGTTAGATCTTTACCGTGGGCCTCTGAGACTGTATTGTTTCAGGGAGAGACTCTGTTCTGGGGCCATGCCTAATACATGCTTAGAGAACACTGCTAAAGGATTGGTATGCTCTCTCCTCGGCACCTGAACTTCTGAGAAGCCCTTGTAGAAACACGGAAATGAAGGGTTGGAGAAACAGAAAGCAGGCTGGTGAAGGGAGAACAAACAGAATAAATGCTGCCTCAGTAATAAAAAAACAGGGAGATTCTCCCAGTAGCTGAGAACTGAGTGAGAGTTGGTTTCTAGCTCCACACCTCCTGCAGTGAACAGTCTACACCTTGAAAAGGCAGTATGATAACCGAGGTTTAGAGTCACATTTTGAATCTCTGCCTTGAGTTTTGTAGACAGGAATGCTTACACAGATCAGTTCTTTTTTTTCCTTCTTTCTTTTGGATTTTTTGAGGCAGGATTTCTCAGTGTAACAGCTCTAGCTGTCCTGGAACTAGCTCTTGTAGACCAGGCTGGCCTTGAACTCACAGATATTTGCTTTGTTCTGCCTCCCAAGTGCTGGGATTAAAAGTGTGCATGACCACCTCCCGGCTACAGATGATTTCTATTAAGTCCCATTTTCCTTATTTCTGATTGTGCTTGCAGGCAAGTGGTACATACACAGAAATGATCAGAATTAGGAAATAACCCCATATTCCTTGAGAAGCCCCATCAGCGTCTCTCTCTCTCCTTCCACCCTAGGCATACCTTTAATACATGTATATTGATATGGCTGCTTATCCCCTGCAGAGCCTAGCTATTCCCAAAAGTGGATATTAAGACAATAGGGGGAAAATGATGCAGATACTTTTTAAAAATTTGGAATAGAAATTGACTCTTTTCCATCCTTAATCTATGAAGGATGCCAGTTGTCTAGGTGTATATTTTGCCACTAATCATTAAAGGGTCCATAGTTTAATATATATTATATATGTAATATATATAATATACATCGGCATAGGTTTTTTTTTTTGTGGAACAGTCTCACTGGATGTCCCAGGCCAGCATCCAAACAGAAATCTTTCTGCTTCATCTTTCTATGTAGCTATGAATCAGGTACTCTGCTACCTAATTTTGTATGTCATTGTATGTCCTTTTGACAGTGAGTACTGACTGCTCAAATGTAGGATAACCTTCGACTCAGCTACACCTTGGTATGTTTATTACATTTGTTATCTAGTGACTGCATATTAAACTAGGTCAGGAAAGAGAAGGGATCATCCTTAGTATTTCCCAGATAACAGTCATTTTAAAAGAAATGTCTGGGACCCAAATAAACATTAAACAAAAATAAAGCTGGAGCCCAGAAGTTGTTCATTCTTCAGCTGACAACTGTGTTTTAAAAAAAGGAAAATTGTATTTTTAGGTTATCCTTTGATCAAATAAAGTTATCATCTGTAATAGAAAACTCTTTCACATTGTCAGTTTATAGGTTATTTTCAAATTGGCTGTCAGTCACGCATCCAGCTCAGAGGAGCAGGGAGATTATCCTTTTCAATATCTTTCTTAAGACTTTATTATGTTATTGTCCATTGATGAAATGGGTGACTGGTGTGAGGGAGATTAGTCTCAACATGTGCACACGTGTGTCAGATTTCAAACAGATCAGAGTTTGTAACCAAACATTTCTTCCAGATTTTGAAAATGTTAAATAATTGTATGTTTGCTTTGTTAAGGGTTTCACAATTAAACAATGTCTATCCATGGGATTCTTCAAAATTGAAGGTGATAAGATGTTATAGTATGAGAGTTACAATTTTCCATTAGACATAGGAGATATTGAATTGAAAGTACATTGAATTCTTTAAATTTAAGGAATGTAGTTTCCATTATTGCTTGATTCATCACTAACAAATAATATGTACAAAACCAAAATCCATAGGTAGTTAAATTTTCCACAGTAATTAATTCTTATACAAGATTATAGAGAATTAAGTAAAAGGATTTTTTGATCTGTCGTAAGATTTTTACAATAAACATATGCACGGAAAATATTTGACAAATAAAATGTTAATTATGAAACTTGGTTGTAATAGCTGCAAGTTAATTATTGTGCCATGAAATGGATATCAGCAGGAGAAGGGAAATTGATGTCAGGTGAACCTGGAATCTCCCTGGGATGCACTTGATCCCAAATGAAGTGCCTGGAAAAGCAAAGAGACTATTGTGATGTGGGTATCCATCCCCTGACAAAGCCCAATTAATTCCAAAAGTTGATATTAAGTCAGTGGGGGGAAAAGTCCACACTGATTCTTTTACAAGAGTTTGATTAGATTAGCCTGTTTCCCATCTTTAACGTAGGAAGAACGCGGTTTGTCTAGGAGAATATTTTGCCACTCTTCATTAAAGGGTCCACTGAGCCTTGCATCCACCACCTTCTGCCTCCTGCAATTGTTTCAGATCCCATGATACTGAGTGTAATTTGTTCTTTTTTTATTGTCTTCTCTTTATATGAAAGGAGAAGCATGTGGCTTTTAGATTCTTTTGTTTCATTACATGGAAAATTAGGGATCCTTCCACTAGCCTGGTTTTGACATTTCATTCATTCTGGGTTGAGCATTGAGAGGAAGAAAGCACTGACAATACCTGGCAAAGCCACATCTCTTGATTTCTCTTTCTTCTTTCAGCATTAGATGTAGAGGGGCTGGGAATCTCCGCTGATGGAAGCTGAAGATGTTTTAGCTGTTTATTAAGCCTGTTCTATCTATAAAATCTGTATTGGTTTACTGTCAGCTTTTGTTCCTAAACTTAGAATTTTAGGAGACAAATGGGAAAAGCAAACACATCTATATTTCACACAATTTCCAACAGTTGCCTTAGTATTTAGAATTAAGGATCTATAAATTGAAGAGAAGGCTCAGAGGTTGGGGAGCTCTACTGCTCTTGCAAGGCTAGAGTTCTATTCCTAGCACCTGGGATGGGCAACTTACAACTCTAGCTTCGGAGACTCGGTGCCTTTGGCCTCCAGAGACTCCTCCACTAACATGTAAAGTCTCTGCTCTCCATATGCAGAATTCAAAATAAATAAGCAAGGAAATCTTTAAGAGAAAGAATTGAGGGTTCCAAATGGACACCAGGAGGATGTTCTACCTCCCTCCTGGTTTGACTTGGCAGGTCCAGCATACACACTGTCCAGGTACGCACATTAGCCTCCTTAGTCTTTGACGGTGCTGTATGAGGAGTGTTAAATGCAGCCCTAGTAGTAACCAGAATTAAAGAAAACACGTATCTAACATACCACCTTTGCCATAAAAAGAGAAACAGTCAAAGGCATGTTTATCATGATTCCAATTCCGTAAAGCTATCTCCTGGGATACCATCAATGCATTTAGCCCAATCAGAAATTAGCCCTCAATGAACTAAGCTTGCTTTTCATTTTCACACCCATCCTCTTTATAGATGGTGATGTAGATGGAGTACTAAGAAATAATACTAGGATACTATTTCACTTATTTCAGTGTATGAAGCTGTTATTACCTAGAAAATGAGTTGACTGAGGGCTATTTTGAAAATATTAATTTTATGTATATGTATGTATTTCTGAATGTGTATTTGTGCACCATGTACAGGAGCCCACAGAGACCAGAAAAGGCATTGGGTTGCCTGGAACTGGTGTTACAGCAGATTTTAATGCACACATGTGTACCGGGGACTAAATGTGGGTCCTCTGCAAGAGCAGCAAGTGCTCTTCCGGCCTGAGCACTCTCTCCAGCCCTAGCTGACCGAATCTTACAGGATGTTCCCTCCTTCCCAGCTGTCCTTGCCGACATCTCAACTCCAATTACAACAATCAGCAATTGTACCCCACATTATTTTATACTGTTTTGTTTTGAATGTTGTTAGATTTTCATAGATGGTCATAACAGCTATTTCAATGTGGGTGCTTAGCAAAATATTGCTATGCCTAGATGTTACAGTAGATAGTGTTTTCTCATAAATGAAGTTGGTGTTGAGAGTCTGAAATTATTTCACAATGGCCCAAGTCTCTTCTAAGGAACAGAGTATATGCTCATACGTATAGCTCTATGTAGCTGAGTCATCTCCGGTTTTCACTCATGACCTTGTACTTACTACCTAAAAGATTCCATGACAATCTGTCATCCTTTTCCGCACAAGCTCCTGTCCTCAGAAAAAACAGATCCATTATTATAGCTGCTGGGATTAGGTGAGTTAGCACCATCTTCCTCCATTACCATAGTGTATCAGTTTTCTACATAGCTGTGTCTGCTTTTCAAAAGAAACATTTTGGGGGGCGGGGAACACAACTGTTATCTAGTGTATTAACATGTATGTTCATGTTACAGGGATTTAGTCCATACATTTCAAAATTTAACTGTGGGGAAAGCAATGCATCGTAATATGAAATAAATCTACTGAAATGACTATGGCTTATTCCAACATATAATAGAGCTTCACTTGCCCTATTTGGTGGGATGAAGTGAGTTCCATATGGAACATTGCCAGATTATAAAGGAATATTTATGGTCCCATTTTTGATAGCTACATTTTCATTAAAAATGCCTCTTAAATGTATGGAATGTTTTCATATCATAGCAAAATATGGCCAACAGGAGTTAACATTTTCTTAATGACTTTAGGGTCTTTATCATAAAAATCAGTTGTTCTGTTCTCTGTTACCCTTAGAACTTCTGACCTCTGTGCTCTTCTAGAAAATACCACAGAGAGGTGAGGTTGCACTATGATTTTCATATTAGTATTGCTGTTTTTCTTTGTCAGCATACATTTTTCACTTGGCTAACATCACAGTTTTAGGAAGACTAGAGACACTGTGAATGAGTTAGAATCAGAGACCACCCTGGGAGTCCCATTCCCAGACATCTTTGAGTTACTGCTTCATCATCAGCTTTTGAATCATTTTCGTCAGAGTTCTCTGCTTTTGTGCTATTCAAGGACATAGCGTAGGGACGGGGAGCAGTGTTCATGTACTGTCCTCAAGAATTGGCTAAAAAAGGCTTTCAGGGAAGGGACAAAAGTGGCCTCTGTGGCATGGATCTGCAAGCTTGTTTGGCAGTTGCAGAAAAGGGATCAATGCCTTGGAAGCTCTGGGGAATTCCTCCCATTACCGCGGTCAGCCCTGATGCAATGTAGTCCCAGGGGCCAAGGCTCTGTAACTTTTCCTGGTACCGGGTATTTGGGTCTGACTGGGCAGCAGTTAGAAGGTAAAGGGCAGGGAAAAAGAGAAGGTGGTAAAGGGCAGACTGATAAGCTTTCCTCAGGTGAGAGGGAGCCTGTGCTGTCACTGCCTATACAAGCCACCAAGTGTCCTGGAAAACGGTTACAACAGACACACTTCCTACATTTTAGTTAAGGGGGAGGAACATCAAGGTCACTTTCTGCATTTGAACAAATGAAAAAAAAATAAGTACCTCTATAAAATATGGATAAAGCGTCAATCAAAGCTGCTTTTTCTTTTCCTGTGTATGCTATGGTAATACCAGCTATATGGCTCAGTTGCCTTTTATTTTTAAACACAACTAGAACTAGTACATTGGCAGCTCTTCTCCCCTTCTTTTTCTTCTCCTTCAACCCCAAACTTTAACAAACACAGAGCCTTCAAACTCTTTTCATTGCCAGGCTTGGAAATCCTGCCAGGTTAAAAAAAATGTTATTGAAAACCTTTCTCCCCTTATAGGCTCATTTTGACAGGAAATCTTTGAGAGGCAGCGGCAGTGAGGTGCCCAGAGATTTCAGCCTCTCTTCTTTTGCTTTAGGAGATGCTGAGCACAAGGCTTCCTATTAGGCAAATAGAAAGAGCAGCAAATCCACCCCCCCAACAATCATCTTCCCCCGGCGCCTCGGCTGACAGCCTTCCATGCCCTGGACCACCAGACAGAGCTGGCACTGAGGAGCCTAGCATAAAGATGCATGTGAAAGTTTCTGGCAGTGCCTCACAAAAATATTATTTTGTCTCTATTTACAGATTATCTGGCACAATAAATTTTGCATGAGCTAATCAGAATAAAATCTATGATCCCCGGAAGGCGTTCCTTTGCAGGGTCTCTGCTTCTGTTCTGCACAGTTTTGACACGGTCTTCCTGTCTGGGTCTGTCCCTCTGTCACTGTGTATGATTGGTTGAATTTCATGAGCCATTAGCAGCGACTTTGTAATCTCCGATAAGAGGAGGCTGTTGTCTTCAGAGGTTTCTATTTTTTTCATGGGCAGAAGTCAAGTTTAAATTTCAGACAAACGTATCAAAATACAGACCACCAGCCTATGGGAATTTTGCAAAAATATAAGCAGATACACTTTAGAAAATAATTAGGCTGTGCAAAACTCATAGTGCAACTTCAGAAGAATCTCATGATTTTAGGCATACTTATTTATGTTAGTTTGTATTTTCTTTCAAAAAATGCCTAAAATTAGAAGTTCAAGTTTGTGAATAATTTTAACAAAAATGTGATAGAATGCAGGATATATTATATGTGAAATGAATCATACTGTAGCTTCATATATAGATTAAACAGCCTGTGTCCCAGCAAGCAAAAGCAAGGCAAAGGTGGATACAGTATCTATAACAGCCCAAAGTAGCAGAATTACTTACATCTGTGAAGAGAAAACAATTCCAAATAGGCTGCTTGTCAACACCCCTTTCTTTTCTTTACAGTGTATTAAAATTAATTTGTGCCATCTAGGTTTCTATGTTTGCCATTAGTACTGGGCCAAAGTAATGAGAACAATAGATGCTCAGAGATTAAGTACAGGATCTGAGGGTAAGGTATGCAGGGGCACCCTGGTGCTTCTCAGTCCTGCCTGGGCTGAGTAGGTCCTGCCAGCAAGCAAGGGCATCTGGGTGCTTCTCAGTTCTTCTGGGGCTGAGCAGGGCCTGCCAGCAAGCAGCTGTATGATTATAGTCTTCCAAGTTGAAGGCCCAGAAATTCTTTAGCAAATTTTGATGTGGAGATATCCAGATCCCTCTTGATGATCCTGCCCTGTATCTAAGGTCACTGTCTTAACATAAATGTTTTCACTATCGTGACTGATCCTGTGACATTAACTAAATAATTTCTGTGATGCAGCAGCCTATGTACATCAACCCTAATTAGTTAGTTGCTATAAATAGGTGGAAGATAAATGAATATTTTGGTTACCTATTCAGCATTCCTTTTCCCATCACCTCTTTTGATGTTTTGTTGTTTTGGTGTGTGTGTGTGTGTGTGTGTGTGTGTGTGTGTGTGTGTGTGAGTGTTCAGGTCCCCAGCTGGTCTTGTGAGGAAGGGGGACCCCTCATTGGCCCAGTCTACAGAGGCCAGCTTTCAGATTGTTATAAGCCAATCAAAGCACACTGCACGTCTCTTAGTTTAGGAAAGGGTCTGTGTGAGGGGAGATTTTGGGGGAACTTCTTAAAGTGTTCCAAGGAATGAGTTGCTCTTAGTAACCCAATTCTAGTTACTAATTTTGTTTGGCAACCACGCCACTCAGCTGGTGAGATGACTTTTGATGTATTGTTGTTTAAGTATTTTAATAGTTAGGTTCATGCTTGAATTTTGCATTTTACAGGATTTTGTATAACAAACCACCAGAGAATTTTCAAGTTTACATGTAGAATGTTCCCACAGAAAGGCTCAGTGTTCAGGGTCACAGGTGATTATCATGTATTATATGTATGTATTTAAATGTCAAACTGCGCCCTTATGGGCAATTACTATGTGTCAGTTAAAATTCAAAACATTTTAAAAATTATGCCTGGAGAGTCTAAAAGACATCAAATCATCAATTGTAATAAAGGTTACGAAATGTCCTAACGTAGAATGTACTACCAATAAAACTTCAGGAAGTGAGTGCAGTCTGAGTATAGATTCTTTTCATTTTCTCTTGGGTTTAGTATGTGGTAGCATGATGTCAGTAAAGGATGTTTAAAAGACGATGTCCCATCATAAGAGACAGAACATGTAGATAGTCAGGAAATTATTTGAATTTTCAGTATTTTGAAGGAAGACGGGTAACAGGAAATAGGAACTGATCAAGCAAAGCACTATGGGAGCCTGCCCCATGTATTCCCTGTGGGTGTTAAGTCCGACTTCAGGGAACATGGTTCCCTAGTGTCCTTTCCCCTGTAGAGAGGGTTGCCTCCCCGACAGTCAGCAGGAGGTCAGGTTGGGATTGAGGTAGAGCAGATCTTCACACTGCAGCACCCGCTGCACCAGCTGATAAACCTCGCCAAAGTGGAGAGCGGTTTACATCTGCCTCAGCACACAGACTTAAAAACTTACAAGCCTTGTGTGTGTCAGGGGTACACACCTCTACAGACATGTGGAGGTCAAAGAACAATTTGCAGAAGTCTGCCTCTCTTTCCACTACAGGGGTTTTGAGGATTGAACTCAGGCCTCAAGGGTCAGATAACTGTTTATTGAATTGAGAAACTCATTTTTCATTTGAAGAAAGCTTATAAGGAGAGAGATGTAAATAAAAACAAGGAAAAAATGGGAAAAAATTTGCCCAACAGAAATAGAATTTTCTCCTGTGAAAATTCTCTCAAAAAGGAAATTTTAAAAATGTCTAGAATAACCTGAAAATATCAAGTCATTAAAAATATACATGAGATAATATGGAGACACAAAATATAAGGGACTGAGAAATCAAAATGGTGTCTGTTAATTAAAAAAAACAATAAACCAGCTGAAGTATAGTTTAAAAATTAATGCAAGGGTGTTAAAAGAGTTAAAAAGAGGGGCCAGGCATTCCCAGCACTTGCGACGCAAAGGCGGGCAGATCTCTGTGAGTTTGAGGGCAGCCTGGTCTACAAGGGCTAATTCCAGGATAGGCTCCAAGGCTACAAAAAAATTCTTTCTCAAAAACCAAAAAGAAAAAAAAAGTTTAAAAAAATGGTGAGAAAGAATAGATAGAATTATTCTACCTGACAAGTCCTGTTCCCAATATTAAGAATGCCAAAATTGAATGAAAAATTAGTCTCTATATAAATACTTAATGAAAGTATCCCAAAATGGAAATAACACATAGTTTCAGAGAATGTTGACCAAGCGCCAGTGGAACTTTGTAATAAATAGTGTCATGATTTTTTTTTTAAACTGTTGCAAGATCCCTGGTGGCAGTAGGCAGCAGAAATGCTATGGGTCCCCAAATGGTGATAGCAGGCCCTGTGGCAATCCATGCCCACTCCCTTCCCCATCTGCTGAGGCAGGCTGATCTTCAGCTTCAGGCCTGTGCCTGTTTTCCCCGCCCTTCCTCAGTTCGCGCCCTTCCTCAGTTCGCGCCCTTCCTCAGTTCGCGCCCTTCCTCAGTCCCCGCCCTTCCTCAGTTCGCGCCCTTTCCCAGTCCCCGCCCCTTTCCCAGTCCCCGCGCCTTTTTCCCAGTTCCCGCCCCTTTTCCCCAGTTCGAGCTCTTTTCTGTCAGCCTTCCAGAGGCAGTTTCGCTTCTGTGAGGGGCAGGTTCGCTTCTGCCTCTCTCCTTATTTCTGCTTCCCCCTTTCTCTTTCTCTGTCCTCTTCTCCTTCTTTCTCTCTCCTTCTCTCTCTCCCTCCTCTCCCCAATTCTATTCTGTACTTCAATGTGACTTCTACCTCACACTGCTGTCTAGCTGGGACTAGCCTGCCCTCCACGTGGCTCCCTGCCTGGAACTGGCAGCCGGAGCTCGTGGGGCCGGCGGGCGAAGCTCGTGGGGCCGGCGGGCGAAGCTCGTGGGGCCGCCACAAGACCCGCTACCACCATTTGGGGACCTACAGTGTTTCTGCTGCCCACTGACGCCTGGGATCCTGCAGCATTTTTTTTTTAAAAAGATCAGAAAAATTGGTAAGTACAAATTAAATATTTTTTTATATCATGAAATTTTAGACTACTACAAATGTGGAAACCTCAACAATTTCAGAAAGAAAGACGAGGAAGAGAAAGATGTCAGGAGGAAGGGAAGAAAAAGAAAATTCCTTATTTAAAACAAAAGGCCAAACAATTATTGATATCTGTTATGAGCTGGGGGACTTCAGCTCCAGGTTCTTTTTGAGTAATATCTATGAGGACTCTGCCCTTCTCCCCAGAAAGCAATGAGTGACCAGACCAAGCAAAAGAATTGTTTTTATGATGGTTCTTTACTAGCAACTTCAATATTCAATGCATCAATGGCGTTTACAATCGTAGTAGGCATGGGGGATTGATGATGGGCAATACACAGGCAATTCAATATCACAATTATTAATCCTACTAAACCTAATAAAAACCAATTCATAACTTTAATCTAATCTATCACTTATCCATAAAACACTTCTTAACCTTAATACAACTTCTCCATTACCTATCTATAAAACACTTCTTAACTTCAACTAACCCATTAACATTTCCTAATCTTATCAATTATCCATAAGATATCTCTTAACATTTCACACACTAAACATGTATTAACACGCCTATGCTTTTATCTTAACATCTCATACACGCATGAAATAGCATCATATGACCTGGTTTTCTTCAGCTTAAAAAGGGCTTTTGAATTTCTTCAGGCTGGATACCTGACCACACTGGGGGTCGGATAGCAAGGCTCTACTCTTGACCCCCGTAGTCTGCGCTCGGGAGATAAGGTTCCGATGTCCTGTTCCAGGCCGGTAGTGGGTGGGTGCTGGGTCAATCCTTGACCTCCTAGTCTGTGGTCTATCTCAGAATGCAGGACCTTGAACTCGGCTTTTCGGGTGACCGAGTCTTAGGAGACAAGGCTTTTAGCTCTCTACTCTTGAAGACGAAGCTTTGCTTTTGGGATGGCAAAGCATTCTGAAAGGCAGAGTATCTAGTCTGTTCTCGGGAGACAGACCTTCAATGTCCACTATCAGGAAATGCGGTTTTGCATTCGGAATGCAAGGCATTAAATGTCTGTTTTCAGGAGATGAAGCTCTGTACTCTGGAAATGTTTAGGCAAGGCATTTAGTCTGCTTTTTGGGAGGCAGGCTTGGAGGATCTCTGTTTCCACAGAGGCCTGATGCCAGAGCCATTGTGAGAAGTGAGATAACTGTCCTGCTTCAGCCATCCTTTATGCCAGTTCGAATTGCCCCTCGTTTGATCCTTCTGATAACCAGATGTCCTGGGTTATCAGTATCGACTGGCCACAGAAGGGTGGGGTTCCTTCTTGTGTGGCAAGATTACTTCATTACCATGCTTGCTGGCTGCTGCCTCCCCATCTGGAAGGGTGAGATTGGGTGTGGCAGCCTTCAAGAGGGCAAATGTTCTCTTAATAATTTCACCTTAGTAATTTTCCACACCACACACAAGAAGAAATGTTTTTATATTATACCAAGTTGCATTCATTCTTATCCTATAAATTTCCTGCTCTATCTACACTACAGATTCCCCTTTATTTATTCATTCAGAGGAATCTGTTTCCATGCTCATTACAATATCCTACAGTATCTATATGAGTTAATACAATTTAATGGAAATATGCCTTTGAATTTAGAGGTAAAATAACCTTGGATCTAAAAAGGGTACATTGAAGCAAAGCAGTATTTCATAAATTCAACCAGAATAAGGACTTTACGCACTGTTATGACTGCACTGGTTTAGAAGGTTCTGCAGTATTCTTTTTTTTCTTCCCATTTATTTATTAAAGATTTCTGTCTCTTCCCCGCCACCGCCTCCCATTTCCCTCCTCCTCCCCCAATCAAGTCCCCCTCCCTCGTCAGCCCAAAGAGCTATCAGGGTTCCCTGCCCTGTGGGAAGTCCAAGGACCACCCACCTCCATCCAGGTCTAGTAAGGTGAGCATCCAAACTGCCTAGGCTCCCACAAAGCCAGTACGTGCAGTAGGATCAAAAACCCATTGCCATTGTTCTTGAGTTCTCAGTAGTCCTCATTGTCCACTATGTTCAGCGAGTCCGGTTTTATCC
>NW_026067995.1:5221302-5245442 GCF_014885135.2 Alexandromys fortis
TATTGAGGTCTTTAATCCACTTGGACTTGAGTTTTGTGCATGGTGATAGATATGGATCTATTTTCATTCTTCTACAGGTTGACATCAGTTTTGCCAGCACAATTTGTTGAAGATGCTCTCTTTTTTCCATTGTATACTTTTAGCTCCTTTATCAAAAATCAGGTGTTCATATGTTGTGGGTTAATGTCAGGTTCTTCTATTCGATTCCATTGGTCGACTTCTCTGCTTTTATGCCAATACCAAGCTGTTTTTAATACTGTAGCTCTGTAATAGAGTTTGAAGTCAGGGATGGTAATGCCTTGCAGTATTCTTAAAGGGTAAATAAAGAACAAAGATCTGAATCAGAAACTTACAGAGGTTGTCATGGGACCATAAATATCTAGTAGTTGAGTGTAGCCAGAATGAGGTGACTTCCAACATGAAGATGTCCTTGTGGGAAGGAGTGACAGCCAGAGCTGCCCGCTTTCTGGTCCTATAACACAATGTCTGTGCTAATGAACTTAAAATGAGCAGACTTGTATCATGGCTCACAGCTTTTTGTAATTTACAGTCCAAGATAGTCTTTTCCTTTTGCCTTTGATGAGGACTAAACCTTATCAGTCAAGGAATAAAGAAGAAAGCAAGGTATCATAATCCCACTGGGTACTTTTCCCATCCCATCTAAGAACCATCCATGGGGCAAATATAAGGTTCAGTAAAATCCTTATTATTGGAAGTCAGATATTCTCCCTTGCTGATTCCATAGGGGAAATGATAACGGTATAGATTTAGGGCATTGTGAAACTAAAGTTTAGACACAAATGATTTAACTTCTTGTTTTAATAGGAATGTAGTTGGTAATGTTTCTAATTAAATAAATAGTCATTAGTAGGTTATGTAAAAGTCATCCAATGACTAGATGATCTTCATTTCAAAACAAAAACACAATGGCTGTAAAAAGTTGCCTGTGGCAGAACCAGTAGCAGGAGGCAGCTTGGTTTCTTCCTATTTAAGTCTTAGCCTGCATTGAGCAGGCACACAACAGCACGCACCTGTGTGTAGGTGGAGACTGCTTTGGTTTCTAGCTTCCCAGACCACCATACATGCTCAATGACAATGTGACACAATGTCCCAAAAATGTCAGGTTCTATCACAGCTGAGTTAGTAGGAACTCAGTGAAAAGTGCCATCAAGGGAGTTTAGCTCTACCTCCCTGCGACCCTAATCATAATGGCCTGGATTAGAAGTCCAAGCTATGTGTGTGTGTGTGTGTGTGTGGGGAGGCATTGTGGAGAGGTAGGACTTTGAATGGACTGTCCTTTGTTGGACAGGATGATCACCCATTTCTGAAAATGAAATGGGAGGCAGAGGCAGAGACTGCAGTTTTGATGGCTACACAACTGTGTGCTACGAGGACATTCAAGGAAGGCTAAATGGCATCAGAGCATAGTGAAGGTCAAGGCCATTGCTGAAAGTGGGAGGCGAGGATACCATTTCTTTAAGTGCACAGCCTAATTTTCCTGCTTGGAGTCTTGACCATGATAAAATACAAAGTTTTCCAAGCTGTCAAGCAATCCAGCAAACAAAACACTAGACAGGCAGAGACTCCACCAGCCCCTTCTTACTTCCCGTCATCTTGGAGTCCAGTATTATTTCCTCACAGATTGCTCCAGATGTTCTGAGTATCTCCAACATGGCCAGTACTCATCATTTCAAGTTAGCATAGGGGCTGCAAAGGCTGCTCAGTGGTTAAGAGCCCTCGCTACTCTTCCAAAGTTTGGTTCCTAGAACCCAGGTCAGTAGCTTACATGCTTCTGTTCCAGGGAATATGATATTCTCTTCTAGCCCATCCATGTACCTGAAAACAAATGGCACACACCCACATTGACACATACATAGGCAAATTAAACAAATTAAAAACATATCTTTAAATGTAACCTAGATCATATTGCAAGTGAAAATAGTAGTATAAGAAAATAAGGAAGCATTTAACTATAATCTTCTATTACAGAAATACAAACGGAATGGTCTTTTATTAAAAAAAAAAAACAAATTTGACATGTTTAAAACACTGCTGTTGACTACCTTATCATTGCCCTTAAAGGTATCTCAAACTCCTGGGCCTTACTCCTCCTTGTCATCTGCCAGCCTCTGCTCTCTTCCTTATGGGATTCTTGTGTGTGCACTTTCCTCTGACAAGCTCATGCTTGCCCTTCTATACAAACTGTCTCTTGGAATCCCAGGTGTTCTCTGTCACCTGAACTTGCACAGCTAATTCGTGGTACCTGTCTCGGTAAACTTGCTGTCACTCTAGGTCCTGCAATACTTCCACGCTGTAAAAGGCCAACACGTTCTCTCATGTGTTCATCACCAAATCCCTAGGTATCTGTATCTCTGCCTCCCATTTACTAGGTGTACAAAATAAATGTTTACTGAACAATCAGCATGAAATTTCAGTTTAAAGGTGAAACTTATTTTTATTATTATTAGATAATACAAAGCGGTTAGGTTTTTACAAACCAGCTTCTACTGTAATACTTGTGTCTGATCGTTTACTGCTATCGTCCTCTGTCTACTAGCCAACTGAGGACTTAGGTCTGAGGATTTTCCAAAAGCTCTTGCGAGCAGAATTTTAGGTTCATATCTGTTGAGTATAGTCTAAAGAATGATGAAGGGAGGTGTGATTTGCTTTTGAATGAGTAAGTTTATTTAGCATGCAGCAAGCAAAAATAAGGAACAGAAGACAGGGCAGCTAGATAGAGGCAGGAGAGAAAGAACAGAATGATTAATCCTGCTGGAGAAGTAAACTGTGCTGCTTTCTGACCTATACAAAGTCATGGGCAGGTCAGAGCCATGTCTCCTGGATGAACTTTGTGCTTCCATTCCCACTTCCAGAATCTTGATGCCATAGGATAATCAGTACTAACCTCTTCGGGGCATGGCTTCTCTTTCCGTTTTCAAAAGCATGGTGCTTTGTTTCTTGGGATGATTTGCCATTTTTCTCTGCCTCTGTCACTGGCTCAGGGGGCCAGCCTGACACAGGCCAGGGGTATCTGGAGGATACTTGACATAAACAAGGTTGTCTGAGATAAGGATGGGCTTCCTCACTCCCAGAGTCTGCTTAAACAGCACATGACAATTAACCAATACAACATACGCTGCACACCTTAGGAGAACCAAGACATTCAGGCAAAAGCAAAAAGCAGAGCTCACTGAGACAGAGAGCTCCTCTGACAACAGAGGACAGAAGACCAGTCTCTTACAAGTGCGACTGCAGCAGGCTCATGCACCTCATTCTCAGTTTTGCATCTCTTTTCTGTGTTGTCACTGGTTAGTTTCTGAGACTCCTGCAGCTTCTATCTCCTTTTTTTTTTCAGACAGGATCTCACATATCCACACTAACTTCGGATGTCATATGCAGTTAAAAATAACTTGCCTTTTGCCATGCCTTAGAAATAATGTTTGAAAGTAAGTCCAGAGCATTGGCGTCACCCCAGGTTTTTTTTTTTTTTTTTAAACAACAAACCCTTCACTGATGCATCTGGAGAAGTGTTTGACTCCTAAACCAACAAATAGTCATACTTGGTCATATGAATACCAACATCACAAACTAATGTATTTCAGTTTCATATGCAAAGTGATTAAGTTGTACATGAATGGAAAGCATGAAAAATTAGCTTAAATTAAATTTAAAAAAATTATGACTGATTTTGAATTTTGAAATTTCTAAATTCTAAATGTTAATTTTAAATATTTGATTGAATTTAATGATGTGTTGCTACTACAACTTAGGCAGATATCAAACATACTTTCCTGCAAGTAGTAAATGTTAATCAATACATGTTTCCTTTGCAGAGATTTTTAAACAAATGAATTGATAATCATTACTGTAGGGCTGGAGAGATGGCTCAGTGGTTAAGAGCATTGCGTGCTCTTCCAAAAGACCTGAGTTCGATTCTTAGCGACCACATGGTGGCTCACAACCATCTGGTAATGTCCTCTTCTAGCCTGCAGGCATATATGCAAACAGAATATTGTATCCATAATAAATAAATATTTTTTAAAAAAGAAAATCATTATTGTATCTAAACACAATTCAGACTATTTTAAACATTAAATATACATCAAAATTTCATGTATTTCTAAATATCAAACAGCAAATATTTAGCTATTTTACTTAACTTTTTCAAAATATGTTAATATGCAATATATGTTGGAGGGACGGGGCTGCTCATTTTTCCCGGCTGCCCAGCTAGCTTACACCTGAAATAAACACAGAAACTGTACTAATGAAAACACTGCTTGGTCCATTAGCTCTAACTTTTTATTGGCTAACTCTTACATCATAATTTACCCCATTTCTATTAATCTGTGCATCACCACGAGGTCGTGGCCTATCAGCAAAGTTTCAGCACATCTATCTCTGCCTGCAGTGGGTCCATTATGTCCCTCTGACTCTACCCTTTTTTCTCTCAGCATTCAGTTCTGTCTCTCCTACCTACCTAAGTTCTGCCCTATCAACAGGCCAAGGCATTTTCTTTATTCATTAATGTTAATCACAGCACACAGAGGGGACTCCTACATCAAATATATATATTTCAATGATAGGTAGCCAGAATAGAGGTTGCTGTAAGAACAGAGAGGTGTCTATGCTGAGAACATATTTATTATCTACACATGAAAGCCAAATTTTCTTTGCTTAGGACACAAGCCACAAAGTTTGTGTGAAAGTCCTTTACATAATTGCACTTATGTGACTTCTGTTCACTCTGTGTCACAGGACAGGAGAAAGCTGTAACCTGAGAAAGAAAACAAAAAGTGTTGCTTTGAAATATTTCTGCTAAGTACAGTGTTCATCAAAAATGTTTATTCCCAGGAGAAAGCCACTTGTCCCTGTAGGGCCGATGGATTTCTTTGATGGTTGTAAAACCTTTAGCACTTTAAAACTATTAAACTGAAAGAAAATCTATGCACCAAGTTGACCAAGTCACCTAACTCCTGAAGCCCTCATTCTTTACAAAGTAAACTATAAAAATGAAGTAAGAGTCATGAAAATCAGTTCCCAATCATAGTATGTGCACAGACCAAGTCAACAATATTAAAACACCTGCTTTATGCATGCTACTTGTTTGTATACTTGGAATTCATTATTGGCTCGCCTGCTGATGAATCCCATGAGGATACAAAGCAAAATAGAAAGAGAAAGATCAAGGTCAAATTTAAAATTTCAACTGCTGTAATTCTGGAAGGTTGCTTCAGGGTGAAAGCAGGGCTAAGGAAACTTCAGTGCTTTAATTTGGCACAGTTAGCCTTCCTTGATTGGTTCCTCTATTCTAAGTGTTAAGGCAGTTATAAAATGAACTGGAAGGTAGCATGTTTTGGAGTCAGAAAACGTTTTCAGCAGTTGTTGGAGAAGTAGGATCCATGAATTCACACAGATCAGCATAACCAATCCAAGTGTGCTTTCTCTCAGTGACCAGCAAGGTTGGTTTCCTTGCTGGAGCCCCTTCTTGAAATATGGACTGCCAACAATGTACAGAGCATGAATGTCATTTTGTGTCACTATTTTTTTGTTAATAGTCAGCCTTGAAATATTTTTGACTTAGTGATAATCACCATGGTCTAAGTGGTCTCCAAATTTACTAGGTTGGAACTGAAATGTGCTATAACTTGGTTAAGGCAAACTCTACCCAAGTTAGTAAACCAAAGAATAAATGGCCTCAGTGAATGCCTTGCTGGCTTTTGGCTTCCTTTGACACTCAAGACAACAAACATTTCTGGGATACTCTGGAGGATGCATTAATAAGATGCCATCCCCAAAGTCAGGGACTGGCCTTCACCAGGCACCAGCTGTTTCATATATTGGTAAGAGAGTGCCCAGCTCCAGACCATTTTTTAATTAGTCATGTAGTCAGCAGTCTTTTGCTCTACTTGCCAAGATGGAGAAAAGAAAAGTACCATGACAAGGGATACCATTCTCCAAAAACATGGTCCAAATGGTACTTACAGGTGAATTCATGTGGCACAAAAAAGAAAAACAAGTATTCCATGGTCCCCACCAGATGCAAATTTTATTAAAGTTGAACCAGCTTCTTGCCTGTACAAGTTCTATGCCAAACAGTTTCAAGAAGGGATGATAAAATTCTAGGCTCCAATTTACAAAATGTCTGTGTTATAGAAAAATGCCCAAAGAGCATAACCAACAACCTGCAGTCAAAATGCATTTAACCATCTTGCTTTCCTGTACTCTTTCTAAGCAGCTAGTTCAAATGTTGCTGTGGCTTAGCCAGTAGCAATCCTGTTTTCTGTTGCCACATTTAAACACTGGAAGCAAACACATCAAAATGCTGGTATCTTTTTATCCCTTACAGATGTCCTTGTTCCCTGGTAAAGAAACCATTGGATTGTTGCCATTTTAATTAGGCTTAGCTACAAAAAAGTCTTAATCTGCCATTGAGATGTATATTTGCCTGTTTTATTAAAGCTTAGTGGATGGGGAAAGGTAACTTTCCATTGCAGAAATTATGTAATAGTACCGATAAACCTTTTCCAAGGGAATTTTACAATTTAGAGCAAATTTGAAACATAATTGATGAGTTTGAAACTCTTGCCAAAATAAAGAACAATTTTATGGTATTTTTAATAATCATATTTTTTTCTGTCATTATTGAAGTGATTATTTCTTGGAACAGTTTTAGTTGGTATAATGTTTTACGACAGAAGAACCTCCCGGTTGTCTACCAAGTACTTTTGTCAGGATAAATACCACTAGGTGTTAAGGGGCTTCAAATTGGGATGCTACTAGCCTGCTATCCTAAAGTACTTCTGACTTTTATTCTGAGTAGATGATTGTATAAACTTTGAAAATTATAAATTGCTTTTCTTGGGATTTTTAAGACTTACTTTTGTATATCTTTGGTCCAAATTATTCTGGGTTTTTTAAACTATTTTGCTATTAATATTTATTTTAACATAATACATTTCTAAGGATAAAAGATGATGAAAGTGGAGGAGTATCATAAACAAGGCTCCAAAGCTAGGCTTGGTTCCACACACCTTTAATCCCAGCACTTGGGAGGCAGAGGCAGAGGCAGGTAGTTCTCAAGTCTGAGACTAGCCTGATTACACAGCTGATTCCAGTCTCAAACCAAGCAAACAAGGATGCATTAGGTAGAAGCCCACTGCTTAGTTTGAAGGTCTGTTAAATGTGTATATTTAGTGTATGTTTAGAATGATGTGCCCAGAGATTAGTCCAACCCTTGCTATCTTAGAAATGGCATGCAGGGGCTGAAGAAATTGCTCAGTGGCTAAAAGTGTTGATTGTCCTTGCTGAAGATCCACGCTGGGTTCTCAGTACCCATGTTGGGCAACTTTAGGCCTTGAACTCTAGTCCAGGGAATCTGATGCCCTTTTCTCGCCTTCTTTGGCCTTTGTTCATGCATTTGCATGAATGTTTGCATGCATGAATTTTAAAAAATGGAGTGCAGGAGTAAAAAGAGACAAAGACAATGACAGATAAGCCCTGTCTGCTCGTTATGGCCTGTGTGACCTTGGAAAAGCCTCAAACACTGTCTCAATCTCCTCACAAACAAAAAGAGAATATGACTAACTACTTGAAAACTTTAGAGACTAAACAAGCTGATATTCAGGAAGTGCCACAAATAATGCCCCACATGTAGTTCCCATAAAACAGACTGGCTTTGTCGCCACAGATGTAAAAATTCATTTCAGATTGTCTCATTTCACCATTAGATATTTTGGTTCCATTTGGTGTTTTACCTGCTATGGTTGCCTCAGGCTGTGGTCACCAAATACTTCCAGGTGAACAAGTAAGAGTGGGTCAGTGTGCTGGAGACATCTGGCTGTGAAAGGCTTTAAACTGGGAGTCATGGGATATGGGGTGCTTGATACCAAAGTCCCCACATCTTCAAAAACGTTGACACAAGAGGACCACATTCAACTTTCCAATCAAATCACAC
This sequence comes from Alexandromys fortis, assembly GCF_014885135.2. Lineage (NCBI taxonomy): Eukaryota > Metazoa > Chordata > Mammalia > Rodentia > Cricetidae > Alexandromys > Alexandromys fortis. The sequence goes on from NW_026067995.1 coordinate 5,229,260, forward strand.
ATCCATGGCTAACCTTTTTTTCCAAAATATTATTGGATGGAACCATCAAGGGGCCAGTGATGGCTCTCATGAACATAATTTTTCCAACTAATGCATCTTTGACAAATACCTGAATTTGGGGGAAAACGCTATTCACATAGTGCCCCTCGAACCCCACTCGTAATTAGGAAAATATGCTTTAGGACACTTATATGTTTGAACAATATTTTTATTCTGAAAATTGCAAAATGAGACATTTACTTGAGACTTCAGTTTGTCATTGAAAGGAAACATGGCAGGGGCCCTTGAAGTATTCAGTGCAAGATTCCTGGGTGCAGAGCCAGTTCTCTTTGTTGTTGTCTTTACCCATACTTTCTGGTGCCTTCATGCCCAAGTATCATGCAGTGTACTCCATCAAGCTACCAAAGCCTGAAGATGAGGCAGGGCTGAAAGGCACAAGAAAACTAAAGGGATATGGGTAGGGAGAGGACCACTAATTCCAGAGTCTGGTTAAAATCTCTTACCAGGTCAGAGAAGAGAATGCAAGCAAAATCCACAAAACTTTCTGGGAATATTACCTCCCTGGAGACAATATTCCTTTTATATAGATATCTCAAATGAGAATGGTAAAGTAGTATTGAGCCTTGCTTAGGGCTCTATCATCTATGTATGACCTTTGAGGTAACACTCCTTCCCCCTTCCCAGCTAACAATCTGCATGTTTTAATGAATCTTTCAGGTTAGATGCTACACCTTTTCTCTAGTCCATATACGTAGTGAGTACTACTGGGGACATGTGGTCTTTGGCTTTATCAGTCTATATTCCCATTCAGGAAACCTGAGAAATCATCCCATGATATTCTAGACTGTGGAGATCACACCTCTCATCATCTCTTCTTACAGAGTTCTCTTCAGGCTTCCACTGAGCAGAGTCTTCCCAACCCAGACAGGGGGCACCCTGTTCCCTCTCCACCCAAAGCTTCAGAGGAATCTGGAGGAAAATTGTGACTCTGGCTGAACCTTCCAGGCTGACATTGGTCCTCTGTGCAGAGAGAAGTAAGTCAAAGCCATCTGTGGAAAAGCAGATAGAGTATTCGGGATATGGGTAAATCAGGTAAACTCTTGGCTACAGTGGTTCCGCAGTTGGGTGTGGGTCCCCAGTTGGGTGTAAGAGCATTATTTTAAAAGTGGACTTTTTGAAAATACAGTCTGATGCTAATGACAGACAAAGAAGGGAGGAAAATAAAAGGCAAGAGAATTTTGAGGAAAATAAGTTTTTAAAGTTGTATGCTTACTTTTTTTAAAATCCAAATTGTACTAATTCTAAAACAAATAGAACCATGTGGTCAGAAATTGATAATAGAAGCTAGAAGTGTATATATATTTATATTAATCACATAGAAATGATGCAACTTCTTATGAAAAATAATTAAACTGAGATTTTTTTTCTTACGGATCAAAACAACAACTCACACCAGATTCTGTCAATTACACATTCAACCTGTTTATCTTTCCCTTCTTGGTTCTTTCCTCAAAACAAGTAATATAAAGCCTAGAGAGTAAGAATGCAGTCAAAATTGGGCTTTTTGTAGAAAGAGCAGCCAGCAAGAGAAGTCAGTCTTTTCCTGTGGCTGGAACTTGGTCTCTTGGTGGGGCAGATAGCACATAGAGAGGGTGGTAATGTCATTTGGGAAAGTCTGCTTCACAGGAGCAACATGCTCTATGTAGCAGATTCCTAGTAGGATACACTGTTTCTGGCAATGTAAAGCATCCGCCTATATCCCTGCCTCTATGGAATTAGATTCTGGGGAGTATTAATGAAATCAAAACAGAGATCGCCATACTGAACTCAGTCCTGTATGTGACAGTATCACACTAATTTAATTACAACACAGCATATACCTTAAACATTTACTCCCCTAATGTGATACCTTCTTAGAAAAGAAAGGGAGTTAGCAAAGAGTGCTGAGGCACACAGGGTAAAATTCCAGCCATGTGACGTCCTTTTATTCCATGCCTATGACAGTCCTTGTGATAGCTCTTGGAAAGACCATCTTTTTATGATTAGAGCAGAGGGTGCAGTGTCTTGCTGACTAAATTGCCCTCTCTGATGTCTGATGTACCCACCCACCATGTCAGACTCTCTAGTGCTAATATGTAGGTTCCTTTCAACCAGTAGGTTACACATCAAACTTCAGGTTTGAAGTTCTGGAAGATTCTCAAGGATGACAGGTTAAAATCTCACCAGGTCCAACACCAGCTTTCATTCTTCTAGAAGGGATAAATCAGCTGGCACGTACTTCACTGTATTGGGGTGTTTCAGATGGGAACTTATAAACTTAGACGCCTTTGCTTTGTAATGACATTAAAGGTCTCATGGAGTACTTGATCTAAGGGCTGGAGACCGTTCTTAAACCTTGAGCCGTTTTTGCTTATCTTGAAGTCCAGATGGTGGGATGTTTGGACACTAATAGGATAGTAAGGTTTTGATCACCCACATTGAGTTATGAAAAATAAATTATTTTGAAGCACTCGTGGAATTAACATTGTCTACAGCTATAGATTACCTGTATGCCTGTCCCAATTTCTTCTCTTGTAATAGAAAAGAACTTTAGGTGCTTGTCAGTTTCATAACATGGCATAGTTGACCTGGTGTCTGTTTTTTTTTTTGTATGTATTTTTATTTTGCCTGTGTGTGTGTTTGTGTGTGTGTGTGTTTGTGTGTGTGCCTGTAGGGGCCAGTGGACAACCTCAGCTTATACTGAGTAAGTTATCCAGCCTCAGCCCCCTGTGTTTTAATAAGTCCTAATCTCCTAGTATAAGATGAAATTTTAGCATCATGATGTGCCACATAGTGAAGCCTCTGGTGATATCTTTGCACTAAAGACCCCAAAGACTTTTTGAAGACTTTAATAAAGTTACTCTCATTGCCCTGGGCCTGAAGGAGTCTGCCTGGATCATCCCCTGCCCTGCACTATATTATAAACATTCATCTTTGGATTTCAATCTCTGTTTTCTGTGCTTTTCTTTTTTGTGTTATTGCTTTGAACTGCTGCTTGCTCCATTGTTTTTGATGGGTTGATCTATCTTTCTGGCAAGAGAATAAACAAGGATGCAAGCAGAGGCACCATAGGAGAAGGTGTGAGGATGGATAAAGGAGACAGACTCTCAACATCAGCATTTAGATGTCAATGTGGATGATGTGAGATTAGAGTTCACTGCAGAAATCACCAAGAGCAGCTTAAACTACTTTGTATTTCACATTTGGGCTTCTTTTTATTTGTTCAAGAGCAAGCTTTATTCAAGGGTTTATTTTCATTTAATTGCAAAGCAAGATCCTGTGGGATCATTATACCAAACATTTTCACATCCCACTCGTAAATCCTGATGTGGAAGCTGTCCTTTTGGAAATGGCCAAAGAATTATGGGAAAGTAATGAAATGAAACTTTTTAAAAAAATTCAAATATTTAAACTTATCGGTAAAAACTCATTGCTTATATAAAAGCTTGCACACCCAGTCCCTAAAATATCAGGATATTTCTATTGTAAAGTCTCTTCCAGACCTCCAATGTTGGTGTGTTTTCTGCTCTTTCCATTTCCTTCATTGTACTCACAGACCAAAGGAACATCACCCTAGTTAGTTTAATAAGCTCCTTGCAGCCTGAGAATTTAATTTTTGTTTTCTTGGAAGTTAACAGCTCTGTAATAGAACAAATCCAGAAAGTTCCTGTGAATGGAGACGCCACATCTTTATGCACCTGAATGAATCTCCATTTCTGTATTTAGTATGACCTGTGTTTTCTGCCAAAACTCTTAATGTCATCTCATTTGTCATTCTGCTCCCTTGGGCCCTTTGTGTATCTTTTCCCCTGGAATTCATTCACTGATAAAACATAATTTTATTTCCCTCATTTTAGGCTGCATACTTTTTGAAAAATAGTATAGTTAAGAACCCTAAATCCTTGTTTGATTTTTAATTTAGGCTTCTAAAATATGGTATAATGTAAAGTTTCAGAGTTCTATAATAGCTGACAGACGGTTGGCGTATGTGTATGCCTTCTTTGGTGACAGACCTTTGCTGTCTCATGAGCCTGGATCAGTACTAAACAGCACAGAGCAAAGGTTTGTTGAATAAACAGAATCACCTATCAACTCCTATAAAGTTCTGTATATGCAGTGAACTGCATGAAAATTTTACATATCAAAACCTAAATGTTAACAATTAAATAGAGGCATTACAACAAGGCAGACAAAGGATCCTAATAAATTCTCTCCTAAAATGACTAACTTATGTGTCCTGTGGGTCCACTCACTTTCTAATTTCACTGTGTAAATATGGTCCCTTACATACATTCTCTTCACACATACAGGTTGAGTGCCACCATATAAAATTTTACAGTGCACTAACAATTCATGCATTTGTGTTTCTAAAAGTCATTATATAGCATGGCTATATCCATATTTTCCAGGGAGAAACACTAGATTAAGACAACATTGTCATTAAACTAAAATGGAATAATTAGCAGGAAATAATGATTATAAGTGAATAGTCAAGTTCTAATCCCCCCCAGTATAAATCATTGCTTGTAGGAAGAACTATGGGGATCACCAAATATGACCCATTCCTACATTTATCTTCAGTAAGACAGTGTTTCCTACCTCGTGGGAATGGAGAAACAAGCATACATTAACATCATAAATTTTAAATATAGTGAAAATAATATAGTTCCAAGAATCATAGCAATAGTATCTCAATATACACATTTGTTCAACTCATCCAAATCATTATTAGGCATTTCTAAAATATTGATATGGGTAAGTCCTAAATCTAATGAAAAGTTTATTTACATATTACACAGGCAAAATTCCATTTTACAAGCTTTAAGGTCCTGTAAAACCTATTTCCCACCAATCCATCTATCCAACATTTCTGTCATTCTAAAATCTAGGAATATAGAAACAAACTGTGTTTAGCCTTATCTAGAAGACTGTTAACTTAGTATCATTTATCTCACTAAAGTATTTCCCCACTCTTTCTACCTTAAACTACTATCATTAAAATTCATCTCAAATGTGACTCCTTTAACTGGTTTCCACCCAAAATACCCCACTCTTTTGCACATGTCAAGACACTGGTCACACCAGAGGTTGCCTACTGCTGCCTGAACAGAACACTAAACTTAAGAGAGGGAAGCTTTAGGGATATGATGTGCAGCTGACTAATTGAGAGCACTTAGCTATGTGCCAAGAAGAGGCAGTGAATTTTGACTATAGACATAGGAGCCAAGAAGGTAAATGACAAGCAGTAGAGGGACACCTGATTAGAAGCAACACCATGGGCAGAATGATTGACAAGCAACTAAAGACGGTGGTGATGGCAGATTTGGATGAAGTCTTGAGATGTTACACTAAAAAGATACCACAGGCAGAGAATCTTAGTTTCCTACCATATGGTCCTTGAAATTATGCTTCTGTTGATCGGGTGCCACTTCCAGTTGTGGAAAACTCGCACGCCTTGCTTTAGGGCTTTCCTAGACCATATTTCCTTCTTTGTGTCAGTGCATATAAAGAGTAATGCAGCCATGACACAGAGGTGCTGGAGAACTCATGCGCCACTCCAGGACTGCCATTCAAGACCCTTGCCTGGGGGGTACTGAGGACATGACTGAAAGTCCCTGATTGCTCAAGCTTGAAGTGAGAAAATTCAGTTCCACATACCACAGAGTCTCAGTGTTGCTCAGAGAGGGGGAGCTTGGAACCCTTAATATTCCATTTTTAACTGAGCCCTCTGCCTTCTCCACCTATCTTCTCCACCTATCTTCTCCACCTATCCACCACTGTGCTTTCTGACTTCACTATGCCAAATAAGCTACTTGCATTTGTACCTACTTTCAAAGGACACAATGAAAACTAGAAATGCTGACAGGCATTCAGGAAATCAGATTCTTAAAATGTGATTCAAATATTGGATTGTTTTGCTTGCCGTATGGAAAAAAAGTCTGATTGTCACTGATGAATGGACTAGTGAGACTATCAGACTTGTGATTATCCAGAATTAACAAGACTTTGACTTGTGCTAAAATAAGTTTTGGAGCTATAGTGAAACAGATCTTATCAAAGTTATAGAGAAATCAGCTTTCTGTAATTACCATCAAGGCTGTGAAGAAAGACAATGACAAACTCTCATTAATGGGGTATTAGCCTAAGCAAGTCATTGGAAGCAGAAAAAGCAGAATTGGTTCTCTGGAGTTAGTAGTTTTCTGAATGACACAGCCAGGAACTGATTTCAAAAATAGAACACAAATACTAGGTAGATTAAATTTGAATTCACAATCCTCCTTAAGTTCCTGAGACACTTGATTCATCCAATTGGAAATCTTGAAGCCTTATAAGCATGTCTTGGCATGCACATCCTATCAACTCTAGGGTAACAGGTTCTTCTCTCTTAGAGGCCATTATTCAGCTGCTCTTGACATGGTTGCTTTGGAAGAAGATGCTCAGGTTCACTCCAGATCCACCACATGCCTGACCTTTAGTTCAATTGCAAAAGACAAAGACTAGCTTTTCCCCACTGGAAGAGAGCAACCCATGCTATAGAAACAGAACTTTCGCATTAAAAGGGCGAATAAGCTCAATGGTACTGGGATAATATGTGTGACAATGATATTCAGGGTTCTGGGCTAATGGGTGGATTGTAAAGCTGGAGAAGAGAGATATATTGATATGGAGGCAAGTTTCTGTTACCCTGAATTTAATGTCCTGGCAAGGACCACTGGAGCCAGCGCTAATGTACTGCTTGGATAGTTCCTTGAAGTTTGGATAAAAAAATGATGGCTTACAATAAAAGGTGGATATGCCTGGGATGTTTTGGCAAAGTGTCATGGAAAGAATGTTAAAAGGTTCTAACAGAACTGCTGCATCATTGTGTGGCTTGAGTCCTAGCAGCCTGACTAGGGGCCTTGAGGTAAAGAAAAAGAGACAGACATGTTGGGGTGGTGACGATGAGAATGGCCTGCATTGGTTCATGCATTTGAATACTTGGTCCCCAGTTGGTAGACCCTTTGGGGGTGGGTTATAAAGTGTGGACTTTTTAGAAGAGGTGCATTTAGGGATTTTGCTTTTGAGCCACCAACCAGCTCCCAAATCATGACACAGAGACTTATGAGTTTTGGATGCTCGGTATTAGCTTAGGTCTTTTCTGGTTAGTTTTTATCCTTTAGCTGGCTTCTCTTTGTCTACCCTTTGCCTTGAGGTTTATTTAATTTTCTTTTAATCTTCTCTCACTTTCTTGCTGTCTCTATGTCTGGTTGGTGACTGCCTGACTTCAGGCTCCAGGTGTCTCCCTTGTCTTCTCCTCCTTTTTCTCTTTCTCATGTGCCTACATTTTTCCCACGTATTCTCTCTGTCTGGCAGCCCCATCTATCCTTTCTCTTGCCAAATTATTGACTGTTCAGCTCTTTGTTAGACCAGTCAGGTGCCTTAAGCAGGTGAAGCAAATGCAACACAACCTTTTCATCATTAAACAAATGCAGCATGAACAAGTGTAACACATCCTTACTTCATTAAATAAATGAAGCATAACACAAGTAACACACCTTTACAGTTCAAGTAATATCCCATAGCATAAACAAATGGAAAACATCTTTACCTAGTTAAAATAATATTCTATGACAGAGGCATGTCATGAGGTGTGGGCTTTGAGGTTTCAAAAGCCCACAATATTCCTAGTTAGTTCTTTCTCTGCCTGTGCTTGTTGATCTAATGTGAGCTCTTGACTTCTGTTGCAGCATCGTGTCCACCTGCCTGCTGCTGTGCTGCTCTATCATAATAGTTATGGAATTTTACCCTCTGCAACTGTGAGTCCCCAAATGAAATGCTTTTTTGTCTCTAAGTTACCTTGGCCATAGTATATATTCGTGACAGTAAAAATGTAACTGAGACCAGCATGAACACAGACAAGTTGGGATTGTGCGGCCTGAGCTCTCTGATGGAGAAGCTGCAACACTCTAGAAGTCCCATTTCTTAATACATGTGATTGAAGAGAGGGTTATTGCACATGGTTGAACAAGGAGGCAAGTTAGCTAATCTCAGTTGTAAGTCTCTGTAGATGAGAGTCGTCAGGCTGTATCCATCCATGGAGCAGAAAGCTATATTGGACATTTTCTTCACATGCTATCAACATCCCCACATATGGACCAGTGAAGTGCTTTGCCGTTTACCTGTCTTTTCATTTCCCATGTGCCTAAGGCATTGGGCTTATTGACAATGGTCATGTCTATGCCCATCGGAAACAACAATTCATTTTCACTCAGGATATCACTCATTTCCCTACAAAAGCTTCACATGTATTTAGTGTATCAAATCAAAGAACTCATTGTCTAGTTATGCTCCCTGGATCATCTCAATGTATGCTCTTTTCACAATAAGAAACAGGAAATATCCACTCTATCTTCCATCATAAACATTCCCCATCACCCTCTTCCTTCATAATGCAAGCTATTTTTTAGACATAAAACCCATATGCACAGTGGAAATGAAAGTAGATTAGTTTTACCCATTCTTCTATCACAGGCTCAAGAGATTTGCTCATATTTCACCTTTGAATGAAAGATAAATTTATTTACATTTTATCCAAACAATTTTATGTTGTTCTTGACTACACTAAATTCCAATATTTATTTTAAAACTGGCTTATTTAACCCTCTACAGTGGTTATTTTGAGACCCAATAAGGCAGGGAAGTTAACATGTGTCCAATCACTCACTACTATCCTGAGGAGATCAAAGATTTTTTTCCTTTTTATAAACTAAGGATATCTCTTGCCTATTTCATCAGTTTGAATTGAATATAGGGATTCAGGACAGAAAAAGAAATACATCCTGAGAAAGCTTAACTACTATTGCTTTTTGTTATTTTAATTAATTATTTTTTCCCTAACCTGATCATAGTTTCCTTTCTTCCCTTTCTTTCCATGTTGCTTCCCATTAGAAAAGTGGAGTTCTTCTGTGTATATCAGCCAGCCTCGGGAAATCAAGTTGTGGTCAGCCTACATACTTCCTCTCTTGTTAAGGCTAAATGAGGTAAGGAGGAAAAGGATGAAAGAACCAGGTAAGAGAGTCAGAGGCAGACCCCACTCCCTTTGCCAGGAGTCCCATAAGAAGACAAAGCCACACAACTGTAACACCTGCTCAGAGGGCCCAGACCAGTCCCACAAAGGATCTCTGGTTGGCGGTTCAGTCTTCATGTGCTCCCATGAGCCCAGGTCAGTTGTACCCTTTATGTTTTTGCATGGAAATGTTGGTCTCTCTGGCTCCCATAATCGTTCCTCCCCATATTCTGTAGGATTTCCTGAGGTGCACCTAATGTTTGGCTGTGGGTCCCTGCATCAGTTGCTGGGTGAAGCATCTCTGATGACAACTGGACTCAGCATCAATCTATGAGTACAGCAAAGTATCACTAGGAGTCATTCGTTGACTTTTTCCCTCTCTTTTTGCCTATCATGTTTGGTTCTATCCTACGTCTCTGAGCTATTTCTTTTTTCTTTCTTCTTTCTTTCTTTCCTTTCTTTCTTTCTTTCTTTAAAATTTCCACGTCCTCCCATCCTCCCATTTCCCTCTAACTCCCCCTGCCCCTCGCTCTCCAGTCCTAAAAGCAATCAGGGTGCCCTGCTTTGTGGGAAGTCCAAGGCCCCCCTCCATCCTAGGAAGGTATGCATCCAAACAGACTAGGCTCCCACAAAGCCAGTAAATGCAGTAGAATCAAAATTCAGTGTCATTATTATTGGCTTCTCAGTCTGCCCTCATTGTCAGCCACATTTAGAGAGTCAGGTTTGATCACATGCTCATTCAGACCCAGTCCAGCTGGCCTTGGTGAGCTCCTATTAGATCAGTCCCACCATCTCCATGGGTGGATGCATCGCTCACGGTCCTGACTTCTTTGTTCATGTTCTCCCTCCTTCTGCTATTCATCTGGGCTTTGGGAGCTCACTCCAGTGCTCCAATGTAGGTCTCTGTCTCTATCTCCATCAATTACCAGATGAAGGTTCTATGGTGATATGCAAGATACTCATCAGTGTGTCTATGAGAGAAGGCCAGTTCAGGCACCCTCTCTTCTGCTGCTCATGGACCTAGTTGGGGAGATCCCCTTGGACACCTGGGAACCCCTTTAGAGCCAAGACTCTAGCCAGCCCGAAAATGGCTCCCTTAGTTAAGATATCTTCTTCCCTTCTCCCATATCCACCCTTCCTCCATGAATTCTTCTATTAAGGAGCACCTAGGTTGTTTCCAGGTTCTGGCTATTACAAATAGTGCTGCTCTGAACATAGTTGAGCAAATGCTTTTGTAGTATGATTGGGCATCTCTTGGGTATATTCCCAAGAGTGGAATTGCTGGATCCTGAGGTAGGTTGACTGCCAGTTTCCTGAGAAACCTCCACACTCATTTCCAAAGTGGTTGCACAATTTGCATTCCCACCAACAATGGATGAGTGTTCCCCTTACAGCCCAACCCCTCCAGCATAGGGTCTTTTTGATTTTAGCCATTCTGACAGGTGTAAGATGGTATCTCAAAGTTGTTTTGATTTGCATTTCCCTGATCGCTAAGGAGGTTGAGCATGACATTAACTGTCTTTTGGCCATTTGAATGTCTTCTGTTGAGAATTCTCTGTTCAGTTCAATACCCCATTTTTTAATTGGGTTAATTAGAGTTTTAATGTCTAGTTTTTGAGTTCTTTATATATTTTGGAGATCAGACCTTTGTCTGATGCAGGGTTAGTGAAGATCTTCTCCCATTCAGTAGGTTGCCTTTTTGTCTGATTGACAGTGTCCTTTGCATTACAGAAGCTTCTCAGTTTCAGGAGGTCCTATTTATTCATTGTTGCTCTTATTGTCCGTGGTACTGGAGTTATACTTAGATAGTGGTCTCTTGTGTCCATTTGTTGCAGACTACTTCCCACTTTCTCTTCTATCAGGTTCAGTGTGGTCATATTGATATTGAGGTCTTTAATTCATTTGGACTTGAGTTTTGTGCACAGTAATAGGTATGGATCTATTTTTTATTCTTCTACATGTTTATATTCAGTTATGCCAGCACCATTTGTTAAAGATGCTTTCTTTCTTTCATGGTATAATTTTAGCTCCTTTGTCAAAAAATCAGGTGTTCATAGGTTTGTGGGTTAATATCCGGGTCTTTGATTCAATTCCTTTGGTCAAAATCTCTGTTTTTATGCCAATACCAGGCTGTTTTCATTACTGTAGCTCTGTAATAGAGTTTGAAGTCAGGGATGGTATTGCTTCCAGAAGTACTTTTATTATATAGGATTGTTTTGGCTATCCTGGGTTTTTTGTTTTTCCATATAATAAACTTGATTATTGTTCTGTCAAGGTCTGTGAAGACTTTTGATGGGATTTTAATGGGGATTGCATTGAATATATAGATTGCTTTTGATAGAATTGCCATTTTTACTATGTTGATCCTCCCAATCCAAGAGCAAGGGAGATCCTTACATTTACTGTGATGCTCTTCAATTTTTTTCTTAAAAGAACTTAAAGTTCTTGTTTATGCTATTCGTGGCAATTGTGAAAGGTGATGCTTCTATGATTTCCCTCTCTGCTTCTTTATCCTTTGTGTATAGGAGGGCAATTGATTTTTTGGAGTTGATCTTGTATCCTGCCACATTACTAAAGGTGTTTATCAGCTGTAGGAGTTCTTTGGTAGAGTTTTTGGGTTGCTTCTGTACACTATCATATCATCTGCAAATAATGAAAGTTTGACTTCTTCCTTTCCAATTCGAATCCCCTTGATCTCCCTATGTTGTCTTATTTATATTGCTAGAACTTCAAGCACTATATTGAAGAGGTATGGAGAGAGTGGAAAGCCCTGTCATGTTCCTGATTTTAGTGGAATGGCTTTGAGTTTCTCTCCATTTAAGTTGATGTTAGCTGTTGGCTTGCTGTATATAGCTTTTATTATATTTAGGTATGAACCTTGTATCCCTAATCTCTCCAAGACCTTTATCACAAAGGGGTGTTGAATTCTGTCTAATGCTTTTTCAGCATCTAATGAAATGATCATAGATTTGCATATTTTGAACCAACCCTGCATCTCTGGGATGAAGCCTACTTGATCATAATGTATAAATTTTGATGTGTTCTTACATTCGGTTTGCCAGTATTTTATTGAGAATTTTTGCATCGATGTTCATGCGTGAGATTGGCCTGTAATTCTCTTTCTTGGCTGAGTCTTTGTGTGGTTTTGGTATCGGTAACTGTAGCTTCATAAAAGGAGTTTGGCAATGACTCTTCTGTTTTTATTTTGTGAAATACATTAAGGAGTATTGGTATTAGCTCTTGGAAGTTCTGTAGAATTCTGCATTGAAAATATCTGGTCCTGGGCTTTTTTTGGTAGGGTGGTTTTTGATGACAGCTTCTAATTATTCACGGCTTACTATTTCTTTAAAATATTGAATTATCCCTGAACTCAGGAGGCAGAGGCAGGTGGATCTCTGTGAGTTCGAGGGAAGCTTGGTCTACATCTAGTTCCAGGACTGGCTTCAAAGCTACAGAGAAACCCTGACTTGAAAAACAATAATAAAAAAGTTGATTTACCAATAATTTTTATAATTTGTGTGGATCTGATATTTTAATCCATCTCTAACTTCAGGAATTCAAGTCAGTTTTTTATTCCCAAAAAGGAAAATGATCTGAGGGGGGAAATTCCTGTAAGATGGATTTTCCTGACATCATATTTACAAAAATGTATTACCAATAACTAATGACAGAACAAAAATCAAATATCAATTCAGGATCAAAATGTTCTCCATAGTCTTTTAATGCAAAGAAACTAAAGTCATGACAGTGTTGGAGCTAGGTGTTGTGGCACTCAACTGGGAGCCCACAGAGGCCAAGGCAGAGGCTGATGATTGTGAGTTTTAGGTTAGCCTAGGTGACATAGTGAGGTCCTGTTTCAGAATAAAAACCAAAACAAAACAAAAGACAGAAATGGAAATGGAAAAGGAATGGTGTATGTGTGTGTTTGTGTGTGTGTGTGTTTGCTGCTAATCTAGTACAGGGGTGTATCTTGCACTAAACAAAGACCTATGTGAAATTTCCACTGCAGAGAATTTTTTTCTATGTTTGCACCTTAATCTGTAATTTCTAGGATACGCGTTGCCCTGAATATATTGACTGATGATCGAAGTCGGGGGGGGGGGGGGGATCGAGAATTCTCCTAGCCAGTAGAGCCTTTCATGGCTACAATATAAAGAAAACTAGAGGATGGATGAGAGCAGTCCAACCGTTCCAATGGAAAATATGAAGCTGAGGTAGCTGTCCAGTCCTTGGGTTCATCACAGGGAATGAGGTGTTGGAGATGTCCCCTTTGGCCTTTGTTACTGGCTTCAGTGAATCAGGACAAACCACTTAACCTCTCCCCCATCCTCTGTGGTCCCCCCAATGACACTGGTAGTAAGTTTCCTTGCAGTGATGAGACAATTGCCAGATTAATGACTATGGAAATCCCTACAGATTTAATGGTGAAAAGCCTTGTAGCCATTACCTGGGACAGATGCCTTTCCTGGAGCCCACTAAAACTTTGCTGGTAGGCCACGACTTCTTGGTGATACACAGATTAATGGTGATGGGTTAGTTTAGGATATAAGAGTTAGCCAGGAATATGATTAAACTATTGGCCAAGCAGTGGTTTAATTAATAAAGTTTCTCTGCAATTATTTTGGATCTGGGAGGCCAGAAACAAATGAACAGCCTTCCACCAGCTTTTGTAGATAGAAGAGGTTGTAGCTATGTGATATTGATGATTAGCTTTCTCCCCTGTTAATGAGCAAAGTAACTTTTAGCACCATGAATGCTTGTGGGTAGAACTGAAGCTCAGAACTGAGTACTACTTTAATTTTTTTTCCTCCTGTGTTTGATGGTATGTGACAGCCATTTGTTTAGCAACAGAACCTTACAGTCAGGTTGTGGTGGGTAGCTGATAGCCTTGACTCTAATTTCTGTAGTTTGAGTTATTTTTGAGATCCCTTTGGCCCATGACTCAATAAGGTGTAACCCAGTCCACACAGTGGAAGTTATGCTTGTTGGCATAAGATGTTTAGTTGGGACATTCCTTCTCCCATTATATAGCGACTCCATTTAAATTCATTTCAAATGTACATACATTTAGGATGTGCTCACATGGGTTAGCTTTCCGTGGCTTTTTTAAAGGCCTTTAGGGTTCATAAAACCATTATGGAAATCACTGTGGATGTTCTCTAAAAAGCTGAAAGTTGAACTACTAAAAGATCTAAGAATATCACTCTCATGAGTATAACCAATGGATTCTAATTTCTACTTCAGAGAAACTAGCTCATCTGTGTTCATTGCACTTCTGCTCATCAGAGCTTAGGCAGACTCTTTTAGGCAGCATTCTACTTTTAGTTGGTTTAGAAATAGGTAAACTCTAAATATTCCATCGGTTTAGTAATGGGTTATGATGATTATTCCTTGAGAAAGATAAAAAAACTGGAAGGTTTGTTGCTTTGTTTGTTGTTTGGAATTTTTGTTTGGTTGTTTGTTTTGATTTATTTCAACTTACTGATTTTGAGTGGCTACTAAACAGTTACTATGAAGCTGCACGATAGAAGCTTACTAGTTATCCAGCCAGGTAAGGAGGTAAGATAACTGCAGTATTTCACCTCTCTCTAAGTTTCTCCAAGTTCAATCTCCCAATTTTATTCACACATCTGCAGTCGAACACCCTCACCCTTATTTCATCTCAGTAGATCCAGCAGAATTTCATTCTTCACCTTCCTCTTCCAACTCAGTGATTGTCCCAGTCCTCAACTCCACCAGTAGAACCCACTGCTTACTTGTGCCTGTGAAGCAGGTAGGATTTGTACATATCTTCCCATCTCCCCCAACCTTGAGAATCTGTCTCTCACTTTCACCCATGAATCTACAGTAGAATGTCAGCTGCTGAGTCCCTCTACCCCTTTTATCCTGGTCCCATATCCAAAAGATGTCACAGATCTTTGTGTCTCTTAATTCCATCCTCTCAGCAAGTGATTGGTCCCAGTCATCAAATCTACTAATAGCACCCATAGCTATTCATACCAGTGAATCAGATGAGATAAAAATTGATCTTGCATTATTCCTGTAGTCCTCACCATCCAATCACAAAGTACCATCCAGAGATATGTAGTAGAAAGTATGCTGAAGACTCCTTCTGTCCTCAAACCTGTTTCATACATCCAGCAGAATACATAGACCTTCATTCCAAACCATTAATCTCCAACTCGTTGATTAGACAATGACCAAATTCTAAAAGGAACTCACTAGAAACAGAGAGGTAGTCCTGCCCTCAATGCAGATCGATGTCATAGAGCTCTTTAACTCTACCTCTGATCTTCAAGATCTCATCCCGGTTCATTTGGATCCACCTTAGACTATCTGCTGGCAAGAAAGCCTATAGCATTCACCCTGCTTCCTTTTCCAATAGAAACCGCAGATCATTACACCTCAAGGCTCTCCGACAACATGAATTTATACAAGCTCCCAAATACAGCAGGATTGCCATGAGAACATAGAGGTCACTGTACCTAGTGATGTTTCAGATGAACGCAGAGATGAACTTCAATTACTCATCCATAAGATCCAAGTCCTAAGTTTATTTTACAGTTATGGAGAGAAGCTCATGCTTCTGTCTGGCTCGATCTGACCATGATTGCACCTATCTCCATAGACCTCATATATCTTCCATATCACCTATATTGGAAAATTCAATGATTGCTCCCTGGCCCCATTTTGGCCAGGAATAAATGTGAAAAAATATACCTCTTATGGCAGTGAAGCAGGTAGAAGGAATAGAGATATACAACTAACCCTCTGAGCCTGGAGACCAAGTCACTGAGTTCCTGAGTTCTGTTCAGATCTGTAGCATAACAGCTGCATATGAGTCCCCACACCCATATCCCTACACCAGAATACCGACACCAGCCACTCATTGATTTACACCAGACCCCAAAGCAAGAAACTCAGGAGCACACATAAGGCCACTCATACCGGTGATTCAAATAAGATGACTGAGGATCTACATGATCCGGTTCCCGTGGTTTATCCACTGATCTGCAGGAGGGTATCTGCCGCTAATTCCCCACTCACGCAGACTACTTCTCTCCAGTAGATGCCACAGATCTGCATCTGTCACTTACC
>NW_026067996.1:0-1348 GCF_014885135.2 Alexandromys fortis
ATTCTAGTTCTGTTGCCCTGAGCAGTTGAAGCCTTCACAGCTGTTTCTGGCAGGAAATGCTCAGGATCCTTCTGGATATTTCTTCATATAGGTGTGGTTTTATTTTCTTCTCGTCTGTCCTTTAAGCCTTTCAATTCTCTTCCCCAATGTGTCCTCTTTCATGGTATCTATTTCACAAAGCCCCATCATTTCTGTTACTTAAGTGCTTATATTCAGAACACCAACCCTTTCTCTTGGCATGACACAAGAGGCCTTCCCAGAGCCATCTCAGCATATTCCCTTGCAAGTTCTATGTTGAGAAGTGCCTCTTAAATCATCTTGTTGAGGTCATCGAATATCTGTTGTGTCTTCTGACCACAAAGACCATGTTGAGCAGGCAGATATGAACCTGTGTGTGACTGATATCTGATAGCAACCAAAAGCTTGCTTGTAATGAAACACGGTCAAGGTGAGCAGAGAAACAGCAGGATTCAAAAAAGGAAAGCACATTGGAGCTTTGTAGAGGTTTGTGCAGATGTTACATTGCCCTTGCTTTCTTCCCTCATTTCTGTCTTTTTCATTTCAGGCAGGGACGGAGCTGAACAGGCATTAACAGAGCTGCCTTCATTCTTCAATACTACGTGAGAAAGTCATCGGCCAAAATTCTCAGAGACCATCATGTGCTGGCCACACTTCATGACGGGTGTGTAGACTTCATTGCATGTCACTCATGGTGTACTCCAGACACAGGAACATGGCTGTCCACATGATCTAGAGGAGGTGTCTGGAACTCAGCCTCAGAGTTCTCAAAGCTACGCTCTGAGACATTGGCAGGTCACAGGGAGAATTTGAAGTACTCTATTAGGGATCACAATTCTCAACATTTGTAATAAAACTTTATTAAGAATATTTGGTAGTAAAGGAACAGAACAAGAGGGCACTGAAATAAAGGACCCTGTCCGTGGCAAGCCCATGGGAGTTCTGTCCTGTGAAGGTGGCATTTATAGTTTTTGCAGTCTTCCTAATTCGAATTCACCACAACCAGCTGCTTGTGTCCCCGACGATGAGAACTCTGCAGGGGAGAACAGGACAGTTCATGAGGACGCTCTCACAGGAGCAGTGGGGACTCTGATGCACAGTTGTTGGTTTCCATGAGTGCCCATGTGCAAGGGAGCCTCACAAGCGACAGAGAAACACGACACTGGGAAAGCACTAGGACAATGGGGACAACCCGTGTCTTCTGAGGTTGGGGTGAGCTGACATAGAGGATTCCAATGGAGAAGGATGGACTGAGCTCATCTGGTCATGTATTCCCAAGGTGATAGCATTGGTTAAGATTCACAGTCAAGGCTGTCTGGGATGAGGGGTC
>NW_026067996.1:7759-9226 GCF_014885135.2 Alexandromys fortis
TTCAAAGATGATCCAATATTCTACCTTATCCTGCTGTTTGTGGGCCATAGCTATGCCTCAGTCAGTCCTTTTGTGTTCATCAGCACTGAAAAGGATATCATTGGCCTTTTCTTGTCCATGTGTGAGAGGACAGTGACCAGAGTGTAATATCGCAGCTTACACAAAGCAATGTGGCCATGTATAAGCACCTATAACAACAGGATATAGAGATAGGAAGATCCTTGGGTCCTGGTACTCAATAGTCTAGTTGTGGTGTTAGTGAGAGACTTTTTCTATACGGAAAAAAAAAAAAAACAGGGAAAGAGAAGAACACTTGCAATATGAATTCTAATTGGTATTAATAATATAAACCCAGCGCCATATAAAGGGTTAATGCTGAAGACCGGAGAAGCAGGGTGCCAGTCATTAGCGAGCGCTTTTACCTTTAGCAGTACTCAAAGTGAAGGGGTGATTCTGCCCTCAGACTGCATCCCCAGACAGCCTCTGTGTTCACCAAACCACAGACTTTACTACAGAGGCAAGCATAATAAAAATTCTTTGTAAAGTATTTATAATTGAGTCAACTAATATGTCATCCAAGTAATTGATGACCCGCCCATTGATCTATTGGCCCTAATCCACATATTATTGTTTCTGATCACCACAGTCATAGCTACAGACATTTTTTCCCTGGCGTGGATAAGAACATTATATGTAAATTCCTTGTCTACTTGTACAGAATATTTAGGGGTCTCTCCCTGTGTTCCTCCAGCCTGTTGATTGTCCTCCAGGCTATCATCCTCAGTCCCAGAAGCTCCTGTTCATCACAGTTCAAGCACAAATCTCCCTATCACATCTCCTTGCTCTTCTACCATGAGTGTCTCCTGTAGGGCCATGGGCAATCACTTCTTAGTGTCTATTACAACCACAAACATTTTGACTTTGGGTAACTATACATATGGTACCCAATTCTAGTATCTTTTATCTAAGAGTTACGTAATTTGAAGTACATTTTCCACACTGCTGGCCCTCAGGGACGCCTTTCTTATTAGTCTCATAGCCCTCTCCAGCAGGTACATGCTGATTCTCCTGTGCAGGCATAAAAGGTTGTCCCAGCATCTTCACAGCACCAGCTTCTCTCCAAAAGCATCTCCAGAGCTAAGGGCCACTGGGAACATCCTGCTGCTCATGAGCTTCTTCGTGGTTTTCTACATTTTGGACATTGTTATCTTCCTCTCAAGAATGAAGTTCAAGGACGGCTCAATATTCTACTGTATCCAGATTCTTGTCTCCCACAGCTATGCCACAGTCAGTCCTTTTGTGCTGATTAGTACTGAAAATCATATAATTAAGTTTTGAGATCAATGTGTGGGAGGACAATAAATGTTTGATCATTCAGTGATGGGTATTATCCCTTAATTTAAACAATATGCTGTCATCAGAGCTGTGAATTGTGGCATGGTGGGAACAATCTGTGCCTTAAATTAA
>NW_026067996.1:13668-25127 GCF_014885135.2 Alexandromys fortis
ATATGTTCTAAAGGTATCTTGACTTCAGAATTTGGATCTAAGGATATGATGCTTTGGAGAGGGTCTTCTTTTGTTTTCACAGAGGATGAGACCCTGTAAATTGCTTCTATTCCAATATGGTATTTTAGACCATGCCCTCCTGAAAGGATACTGTAAACGCTCTCAAAAAATTATTTCACTCAACTTCCGAGTAGATGAACCTGGCACACAGGTTACACCATGAAAGATCTGATTAACAGCGCCCCCATTCAGCACGAAGCAGTTCAGAGAGAAATAACTGCGCCCATATTCCCAAATATTGTTTATAAATGTTCTTTTACACTTAAAGGGGATATGATATAGATATGAATAATTTGCATTGGTATGGATTTTAAGGTCAATTTTGTTATATGTATATGTATTTCTGATCTTGATTAAGGTATGTGATTGTATAGTTAATTTAAAAATGTAATGTATAATTAAGAAATTTAGGTTAATAGATAATCATCGATAATAGTCAAGTTTGTAGTCATGTTAGTTAGATTTTCTAGATGTGCATAGATATATTTCAGATAGGCATTCTTTATAGCTTTCCAAGACTGCAGAATATGGCCTTTTAAATGTTTTAATAACTTAGGGATTTTCATGACAATGAGAAACGTCTGCCACTGGCAGCACTAGCTACTTCAAGAGGAAGATGGGCACCAAGAGGCTTTTTATGGAGTTTGGTAGCCATTTGGGCAAGAAACTGCTCTTGCCTGGATTGATGCACACACTGGACACAAGGAACCCACAAAGAGGACTGCTGAAATTTCTTAAAGGTGATATGGTCTTTCCGGGTTCCTAACTCATGAAAGAATCTGTGAGACATTCTCCAGGACACAGCAGATAGTGACTGACTGCCTTTGAATTTTCCTGCTTCATGAAAATGTCTGCTGGATACTGTGGGCCTGAATCCTGAAAATGAACCCCCCAACAGAAAAAAAAAAAAAAACTTTGGATAACTGTCCAGACAATGAGATATCTCTGTCATTTCTAGAGTTTGGAAGTTGCTTATTTCTTGTTTACTTAGGTAATATTATATCCATCTGGAGTCTTTAATGGAGTTGAAGAATGGATAGATAGTAATAGTTTTCCTTAGTTATGATAAAAGACAAATAGATATAAATATTGTAACTGTAATTCTTGCTTGATAACTGTTTTGTTATTTTACTATGTTAAAGTGAAAGCCTTTCTTTTTTGTTTAAACAGAAAAAGGGGAAATGATGTAGGTGGGTCTTCTATCTATCTGTTGCTTTCATTGATTAATTAATAAAGAAAACTGCTCGGCATGATAGTCAGAAAATAGGTAGGCCGAGTAGACAGGACAGAATGCTGAAAAGACGGCAACGAGGCAAACGCCAAAGCTTTCCTGTCTGAGAAGGATGGAGGTTAAGATCTTTCCTGGGAAGCCACCACCTCGTGGTGCTACACAGATTACTAAATATGGGTTAAATCAAGATGTGAGAATTAGCCAATAAGAGTCTGGAACCAATAGACCATGCAGTGTTTAAAAGAATACAGTTTCCATGTCATGATTTTGGATAAAGCTAGCCAGTGGTCAGGAGCCTGACGGCGGGTAGGTAGCCCACCTCTACTTCTACAGCACAGTCCAGTACTTTAAATATGTGAGAGCTTATGACAGTTTCAATAATTCAATTGCTACAGTTGTTTATATTTTGAAAAGTTACATAACCACATATTGTTTTGAGAATAAATTATTATACGATCAAGTAAAAACATACACATGGAGTAAAAAACTATATGCAGATGACCATACTGCTATTTGCACAATGATGCTCATATAACTTTATTTAAAATAGTCGTAGTCAAAGGTAAGAGAGCCACTGTCTAGAGGTGCCAAGACATGGCTTCCCTGAGGGAGAATAGTCTGTATTTTGTCAATCATGTTATAAATAAATGCTGCTTGGCCAGGCAGGGTATATAGACAGGAAAACCAGACAGGAAGTAGAAATGATTTAATGAGAACAGGAGAATTCTGGGAAGAAGGAAGCTGATTACTCCCACTCCAGCCCAGACCACCAAAGCAGCAGGATGTGAGCTGTTTCACTGAAAAAAGGTACTTAGCCACATGACTAACATAAATCAGAATAATGGGTTAACAAAGATGTGAGAGTAAGCCAGTGAAAGGATAGAGCTAATGGGCCAATCAGTTTATAATTTAGGGAGACCTATGTGTGATTTTCTTTGAGGTACCAGGTGTGACAAAAACCTGTTACAGAATGGCGAGAAAGCCCCAACAAACTAGCAGGCCCCTTCATGTTACACTTCCCAATACTAAAGAATGTTAGTTTTGGTATACGAGGTACAGTTTCAACATCTTACAATGCCAGTGAGAGACATGAGTCCACATCTCAGTGAATTACTAACAAAAGACAGAGCTTAAAGGAGTCAAACTGATAGAGACAAAAGACAAATTACTTTTTACGGTGTCAAAACATGCAAATTTAAATATTGAATTAGACATAGATAATTACTTAGCTGCAACATCAATACAAGTCAGCGAGAACTGTCAGATTCTAGTGCGCCTACATATTTGTATCTAGGACCTCTTCACAGACATACTTCATGCAGGGGAACACAAACAGTCACACATAGCTGAACACACTAAGAGGCACGCTTCACACAGATTAACGCATTCAGAGGCACACTTCATACAGACCAACACACTTAGACACAGTTCACATAACTTAACACACTTAGAGGCACACATCATACAACCCAACACACACTCAGAGACATCCTTCACACAGATGAACACACTTACCCAAACATTTCACAAGCTGAACACACTCAGAGGCACACTTCACACAGGTGAGCATATACTGAGTGAAACAATTCACACAGCTTAGCACAGACAGAGGCACAATTCACCCAGCAAAATTCTGAGGCACTGTCACGAACATGAACCCATTCACACCTGGAGTTGAGTGGAAAGAGAAAAACCAGAGGTTTGTTCCATGTCCTGTCTACACTTTGAGTGAGTCAGAGCGTCCGGACCAGACTGCGTATTACCCGATGGAATGGTGTTTAGCAAGGTGATGCGAGAGAACCTTTAAAATATCAAGAAAACTCTGCCTATGCAGATCTCCTCAGGCAGAGAATTACCCTGTCATGTCCATCTGGGTAAGTGCTCTGTACACAGTGCAGATTCAGAAGGTGGTTGTGACCTAAGCAGGCTGTAGAGGAAGAGCAGTGTGGCTCAGGGAGGTTTTCAGCATCTGCAGGAGATGCTGAGCTCTGGCAGCCCCTCAGCACCGGGGACTGTGTACTGCACAAATGAGGGATTTGCAGTGAAGGATTGTTATTTCTGTAATTTAGAATCTTGCAATTACATTGCATTAATCTTAAGCCTGTATTCCTTTTTTGAGTGTACAATTTCATGTTCACTAGCTGTGTCAGCATTCATGTTCCATGTGTGTGTACTTTTAATATGTAAGATAAGAGAATCGATGTTTTCTTTTTACATTTCATTTACAAACCCTCTTAGCATCTGTGCTTGTCATATCCCAGATATGAGTATTATAAATGACTTCCGTAGATAGGGTAATTAAAATAATTTCAAGATTTTTTGAAATGAGTCAATCCCCAATTTCATCTCTTAGAGAATATTGTCTCTCTACAACAAAGTATATAACCAAGATTTTTCATATATTTTTCTTCCTCAGTTCATCTTCAGAAGTTGCCAACTGGTGGTGTTGGTCTCTGCCCAGACTTTAGAAGTTAAGAAATGTCAGCAGAGGAGACCATGGAGAAGCTGCAGACAACTAACTATACAGCACAGAGAGAATATGATGATCTCTGTCCACAGTAAGGCATCAGATCCCCTGAAGATGAAGTCAGAAGCAGTTGTAAGCTTCTTGATGTAGATACTGGGAACTAATCCTATGTTCTCTGCTAGAGCAGTATGTGCTCTTAACTGCTGAGTCTTCTCTCCAGCTCCCATGATAGTCTTTTTAGTCTTTTTATGTGGTTGTTGAGACCCACACTCAGATCTTCTGCTTCCTCAACAAGTCCTCTTATCCTTGATGTTATTCTCCGGCCCCTTCAAACTCATCTTTTAGAGTGTTTCAGTGCATGTGTTATTTAACATGAACTGCATGTATTTCAACACACAAACACACACATGCTTGCACTCACAGCATTCATTCTGTAAGTCTACAGAGGTCATCATGGACTGGTGACCGTGTGTTACGTGGCACCACTTGGAGGCTCATGGAATCTTTATTGCCACTTCACTGTGATTTCCCCAGGTTCATCAAAAGAGAATCCATTCTGTACACAACACATGTGTACAGAAAATTATTTTTCTTTTCTTTACTTTGGGAAAATTGAAATTTCTCCTCTTTCCCTTGTCCTCCATTGATTGGAACCTAAGAAATACATTTATATGTTATAGGAACATTCCCAGTTGAGTGGAAATAATTTAATAAAACTATTCACCCGAAACACTATTGCTATATAAAATACCCAGTCTCTTTATTCGGCAAATTGATTAACTCTTCTTGTGATACTATAGAATTTTTATATTTGGATATTGTCTTTAAAAATATTTTTGCCAATTATCACAATTCTGTATTCTTAAATGAACATGTATGTTTATGGATTTTAATATGGTTTCTTCCCCTTAATATCAAATTCTATGGTCACATGGTCTAAATTATTATCCATTAGCTTCATCTTATAACCTTAATTTTAAAATGACATTTGTCTTAATGCCATCACCCCTGACAAACTATAAAATATTAGTGCTCTCATGTGTGCTAGAAAAACATTGTCGAGTCGGTTCTCTCTCTACCTTACAATGGTTCGGAGTATTGACTCAGGATCAATGTTTCATATCCATTGTCTAAAGTTGTGATCCTCCTGTCTCTACCCCTTAAGATGACCCTACCCGCGTGCACCACCACACATATCTTTGTTGGTTGCATCACTTGCTTTGTATGGATGATGCAACATGAAATCAAACACATGTGTTCTATTAGAGACATTCTACCAGCCTACCATTTCACAACCTTCCTGGTAGAAATTTTAGACTCATGACCTTTGAATCTGGAGAAATAACAGCACTCACTTGCAGGAGAGATGACGTCAGATTCCTAAGGAGTTCACCTTTCATGTTGGCTTGGGTGCTTTTCCTTCCTCTGAAACCACATGATGGAATGGCCCTGAAGCTACTGTAATGGTAGTTCTGTTTGAATTCACATAGAGTCACTCTGAATTCTCATACTAAATGAGGAAAAATTAGAACCTCTGTGTGGCTAATATGTGATAGTGACCAAAAGCTTGCTTGTACTGAAACACGGTCACGGTGAGCAGAGAAACACCAGGATTCAAAAAGGAAAAGCAAATTGGAGCGTTGTAGAGGTTTGTGCAGATGTTACATTGCCCTCACTTTCTTCCCTCATTTCTGTCTTTTCATTTCAGGCAGGGACGGAGCTGAACAGGCATTAACAGAACTGACTTCACTCTCCAATACTACACGCATAAGGCATACATGAGAAAGGCATCAGCCAACACTTCACAGAAACCATCATGTGCGGGACACACTTCATGACGGGTGTGTAGACTTCATTGCATGTCACTCATGATGTATTCTAGACACAGAAACATGTCTATCCACATGATCTAGAGGAAGTGTCTGGAACTCAGCCTCAGAGTCCTTAAATCTATACTCTGAGAAAATTGAAGGTCATGAGGAGAATTTGAAGTAGTCTATTAAGGATCACAATTCTCAACATTTGTAATAAAACTTTATTAAGAATATTTGGTAGTAAAGGAGCAGAACAAAGAGGGCACTGAAATAAAGGACCCTGTCCTTGGCAAGCCCATGGAAGTTCTGTCCTGTGTAGGTGGCATTTCTAGTTTTTGTAGTCTTCCTCATTCGAATTCACCACAACCAGCTGCTTGTGTCCCCGGCGATGAGAACTCTGCAGTGGAGGACAGGACAGTTAATAGGGATGCTCTCACAGCAGCAGTCGGGACAGCAGTGTGTGCTGTGATGCACAGTTGTTGGTTTCCATGAATACTCATGTGCAAGGGAGCCTCACAAACGACAGAGAAACACGACACTGGGAAAGCACTAGGACAATGGGGACAAACAGTGTTTTCTGAGGTTGGGGTGAGCTGACATAGAGGATTCCAATGGAAAATGATGAACTCAGCTCAACTGGTCCTGTATTCCCAAGGTGATAGCATTGGTTCAGATTCACGGTCAAGGCTGTCTTGAATGAGTGGTCTCTTTCTTTTCCCCCACAAGGTTTACTCTGTGCTTCTTGACCACATAAGATGAGTCAGAACAGAAAGCTGTACACATATACTAACTTTAGAAACACTGTCTTCTCTGAGATAAGCATTGGGATCTCAGGCAACAGTGTCCTTCTCCTCTTCCACATCCTCACACTCAGTAGTGAGCACAAGCCCAGACTCATTGACTTACCTGTTGGCTTCTTGGCTGTAATCCACCTTCTGTTGCTGGTGGTTGCGAGCATCATAGCTACTGATATGTTCATGTTTCATCATGGATGGG
Organism: Alexandromys fortis; assembly: GCF_014885135.2. Taxonomy (NCBI): domain Eukaryota; kingdom Metazoa; phylum Chordata; class Mammalia; order Rodentia; family Cricetidae; genus Alexandromys; species Alexandromys fortis. The sequence goes on from NW_026067996.1 coordinate 20,237, forward strand.
ACGAAATCACATGTTAATCTCTTCTCTTCTTATACAGATTTTTGAGGGGTCTCTCTGTTTGTGCCACCTGCTTGCTGAGTGTGCTCCAGGCCATCACTCTCAGCCCCAGAAACTCCTGTTTAGTAAATTTCAAAAGAAAATTATCCCCATGTCACAAGTTATGGTCCTTGTTTGCCCTTTGTTCCTTCTATTCATCTTTTTCCACTTACCTTTTCATCTCCATGGTTAAGACCCCTAATGTGACCTCAGACCACCTACTGTATGTTACTGAATCCTGCTCTCTTGTACATTTAAGTTTCCCAATAAAATACATAATGTCCTCATTGATCTTCTTCAGGGAAGTTGTCGTTATGGGTATCATGTTCCTCTCCAGCAGGTACATGCTGATTCTCCTGTGCAGACACAAGTAGCAGGTCCAGCATCTTCACATCACCAACTTTCCTCCAAAAGCATCACCAGAGCAAAGGGCCTCCCGGACCATCCTGCTGCTCTTGTGCTTCTTTGTGCTCATGTGTATCTTGGATAGCTTTATGATATTCTCAAGGCATATATTCAAGGATGATCCAATATTCTACCTTATCCTGCTGCTTGTGGGCCATAGCTATGCCTCAGTCAGTCCTTTTGTGTTCATCAGCACTGAAAAGGATATCATTGGCCTTTTCTTGTCCATGTGTGAGAGGACAGTGACCAGAGTGTAATATCGCAGCTTACACAAAGCAATGAGGCCATGCATAAGCACCTATAACAACAGGATATAGAGATAGCAGCATCCTCGGGATCTGGTACTCAATAGGCTGGATGTGGTTTTAGTGAGAGACTTTTTCTAGATGGATAAGAAAGACAGGCAAAGACAAGAACACTTGCAGTATGAATTCTAATTGGTATTAATAATAAAAACTCAGAGGTATATATACGGGTTAATGCTGAAGACCAGAGAAGCAGGGCGCCAGTCATTAGAGTGAATAAAGGGCTTGTCTGTAGACCTGAAGTTGTTTGTGTGTTAATCCCGGCGTCCCTCACTCAGAAGAACGACAATTGCTGTGCTGGCATGGCAAATGTAAAAATCTAATTCCTGGAGAGCTGTGGTGAAGGGGCAGTGCAGCCAAGTTAGCAGTGGAACCTCCACCTTGCACATAGATACTTGCTTTCCATTCAGAGTTGGCGCTCCAAGGGAATAGTTTAGGGGTGCTCAGAAACTTGGGAACCCTCATTTAAGTTTGGTGTAGGAGCACCATCCAGAGACAATCAGCCAATGGAGGAGCTGGCATTAGAGATATCAGACCGAGTCTGGTGAGCTAGTACAGGCCGCACAGGCAGCTTAGGCACATCATACCCACCATGCTCATTCCTCAGGCCAGTGCTGGTGTTAGCTATAGCCAATTTCACTTCTCAAAGGTACTGTTTTCTTTTACCGATAGAGCTTGGGACTGAATGTCTTACTTTGCTTCATATAGACAGGTGTCAATCTGCTGGTCACAGTCAGATGCTCATGAAGTCTGGGTTGCCTATAAAGGCCTTTGAGCTCTGATTTCAGAACCCCTCCATGCCTAGATGTGGGGGTCACAGATTGGAAGAAGCAGGCCTCTGAACTGGTCAACCCAGAAGATCCTGTAGGAAGATTTTAGGGACAGCCAGGTCTGGAATCTCAGCTGGGGCCAATAAGTGATTTTCCCCAGACTCTAGCTCCATTTTTCAGGTTGTGTTTCTTTCCCTGGCTCTGAACCCAGAGCCAGGATGCTCAAGGGGTGTGCTAGGGCTATGGGCTCATTGAATCAGTCGGGGCCTTGGCCACTCGTTCCCCCTCTAGTAGTCTGCTCTAGTAGTCGCTCTAGAGGACCCAATCATGGATCCTCGCTGAGGCCCTGATGGAATGTGCTGAGACGCTAGCACCATCAGCTGCTCAGTGCTAATTCATACCCTGATGAAAACCAGGCTCTGATAGAAGGGAGGGAATTCCCAGATGCACCACTGTAGCTAGCCTGGCTCACATCATTGAGATGACAAGAGTCTCAGCCTTCAACCAAATGGAAAGTCTGGACCAGTATGACAGGTTAAACTCTGACCTCTACAGACCATAAAACATCGATGCCTATGTAAAATGAGAAGAGATTGTATTAAAAATTCTATATAAAAAAGAAAAAAGGAATGATGTAAATTAGAGTTTTTAGGAGAGGCATTGTCTCCTTCAGTAAAACTGCATTATGTACAGGACTACAACTTGAAGCTGAGATTGTGTCATCCTATAAACCAGTTAAAGTGCTTTCAACAAAGATGGAAACTGAGATGAAGGAACCAGAGGCTGTGAGGCAAAACAGGAATGAGCCCACATGGAAACAGCACACAGCAGCGGGGAGGAACCTGCACCATCCTTTATTGTCCAGGAGACAGGATGCAGTGCTGGGTGAGATGAAAGAAAAGTGTGCGAAGCTGGTGTGAAGCAGTTAGACAAGTTGTGTAAGCAGCTGGTCTAATGTAGGCAAAAGAAAAGGTCACTTGATCCTTCTGGTGATGTGGAATGGAAACAGCACTAAATACATTTGCTCTCAATCATTAATGTGCTGTTAACTCATTCTAATACCTGACTATTTGAGGGTCTCCCTAAAATGGCTGCTTTTCTTGACAGGGTCTCTGTGTCTCAGGCTGCTCTTGAACTAATTATGCTCCTGCCTCCCTCTCCTGAGTCCATAGTGCAGGAATGGGGCACCAGGTCTGCACAGGAGATGGACACACAGTGCATATTGCTCCACTCAGACGAAGCTCAGCCTCTTCTTGTCATTATCCATGTGGATGAGGCTGGCGATTCCTGCTCCTCAGGGACTGGAGTCCAGCTCAGGCATGGTCTCAACCTCAGCTAGGCTCCATCTGCCTGTGAGCACTGTTGTAGGGTGAATGGCGGGTCCACGTCCCGCCCCCCAGCTAGCTTATCCCCTGAAATAACCACACGGAAACTGTATTAATTAAATTGCTGCCTGGTCCATTAGCTCTAGCCTCTTCTTGGATAACTCTCACATCTTGATTCAACCCATTTCTAATAATCTGTATAATACCATGAGGTCGTGGCTTACCGGGAAAGATTCAGCAGCTTCATGGAGGCAGTTCTCAGTCTCTGCCTCCTTTCTCCCAGCATTCTGTTCTGTCTTCCCCGCCTATCTAAGTACTGCCCTATCAAAAGACCAAGGCAGCTTCTTTATTTAACCAATGAAAACAACAGAAATACAGAAGGACCTCCTACACCATTTCCCCTTTTCTGTTTAAACAAAAAAGAAAGGCTTTTACTTTAACATAGTAAAATTACATATAACAAAACAGTTATCAGGCAAGAATTACAGTTAAAATATTTATATCTATTTTATCTTTTATCATAACTAAGGAAACTATAATAATAACTTTATATTATTTAACTCCATCAAATATTCCAGATGGATATAATATTACCTAAGTAAACAAGAAATAAGCAACTTCCAAACTGTAGAAATGACAGAGACATCTCCTGCCTGGACAGTCACCCATAGTTCTTCTGTACCATTGGGGCATCCATCTTCGGCCTACAGGCCCATAGTATCCAGAAGACTTTTCTATGAAGTAGGAAATTTCAAGGACAGTTCAGTCACTTTCTTTTGTATCCTACAGAATGTCTCACAGACTCTTTCATGAATCAGGAATCCCGAAGGATCATCTTACCTTTAGGCAAGTTCAGCAGTCCTCTCTCTGCAGGTTCTTTGTGTCCAGTTTATGCAACAGTTCAGGCAAGAGAAGTTTCTTGCCCAAATGGCTATCAAACTCCATAAGGAGCCTCTTCGATGCCCATCTTCCTCTTGAAGTTGATATGTGCTGCTAGGCACAGCCGTGTCTCATTGTCATGAAAAGCCCTAAGTTATTAAAACATTAAATGCCATATTCTGTAGTATTTGAAAGATATGAATAATGCCTATCTAACTGAAGTATATCTCTCTATATCTAGAAAATCTAACTAACATGACTACAGGCTTGATTATTATCAATTATCCATTAACAACCTATATTTCCTAATTATCCATTACATTTTTTAAATGAACTATACAATCACAATACCTTAATCAAGATCAGCAATACATATACATATAACAAGTATCAGTAAACCAAGATTCGTATCAATGCAAATTGTCCATATCTATTTCATATCCCCATTTAAATGTAAAAGAACATTTATAAACAATATTTGGAAATATGGACATAGTTATTTTTCTCCAAACTGCTTTGTGCTGTATGGGGGCACTGTTAATCAGTCTTTCGTGGTGTATCCTGTGAGCCAGGTTCATCTCAGTCAGCAGTTGAGCAAAGTAAGTTTTTGAGGGTGTTCATAGCAACCTTCCAGGAGGGCATGGTCTATCATACCATATTGGTCTAGAAGCTATCCACAGGGTCTCATCTTCTGTGAAAACAAAAGAAGAACTTCTTTTCCAAATCATCATATCCTTAGACCCAAATTCGTAAGTCATGATAACTTTAGAACATATATGCCTGTTCAGCTTAGCAGACCACACAATGAAATGTCTCTCTGTATTTAGCTCCTTCACAGTCAAAAAATTTAAAGAAAACACAATAGTATACAGAATCAAAACTCTGTGAATTTTCCATTTTTATGTGGCTTATTTTTCTTTATTTTTTTAATCTATAACTATCTGTACTCTGTCTCTTTAAGACTTTACCCTTTATTTTTAAGGCATTAACTTTAATTTAAGGCATCAACTTTATTCTCTATATTATTTTTTTTCTCTCCCAAGCTTCCATACACCCATCTAACACTATGACCCATTTAGAGGTCTTTTATGTCTGAATCTGTCCTATCGTGAATCTGTAATTCTTTACTATCCAGGAGCACTTCTTCTTTTTTTTTTTTTATCCAAAATGT